>NW_025937663.1:0-419996 GCF_000764305.2 Hyalella azteca | reverse complement strand
GAATTTTCGAACTGACGATGGAGCTGGACTCCGAAACGTTTTCTTTAAAGATACTATGAATTTTTGTGGTGTTTTCTTTGCTTTTAAGTTCTTAGAAGACAAGAGATGTGCACAACCGATCAAAGCTCAGGACACACTGCGGACTTCGAACGCGAGCGGCGAGCCCCACAGCAAGCAGTGGAAGCTTGCGGATGAGCAGATAGCTTTTGGTCCGGATAAGGGACTCCAGTACCGTAGTTGAAATTTTATTCCGTTGCTTCTTTTCCACATAGATGACTTGTGAAAACACTTGCACCACGAATGCTTTGGAGACAGGTCAAAGTAGACAAGTGATGCAGTAGGCAGCCAGTTCCCTGAATGGATGATAATGCAAGTCAGAAAATACCAGAAAAATACCAGATTTAGGCAAATATACCAGATCTGAAATATTCATACCAGACACCTTCTGAAAATACCAGATTTGCGAAATCTGGTATAGAAATATACCATCTGGCAACGCTGCAGTGTTGAGTGTTCACTGTTCACAGTCCAATCTTCAATGACTTGACTTCAATCTTTTATAGTACTCTTGCGCCGACTAGCGGTGGGAGCGCAGCCCTACACCACAAATTTAGCTATACTGCGTCCCCTAGCGGTCCTTCTGGTAGTGGTCGAGCACGTGTGCAGTCGAGAGCGAAAGCTTATCTTCAAACTAACAAGTTTTAGTAGTGCTTTGGGAACCGGTTGCCTGGCTGTTCACGAACAGATTATTTTGTACGGTTAATAGTGCTATGGCGTATATTTTGATGTTCTAAACCTGTTTTTCGAGTGTTTAAATACCTTTCAATAAAATTTCGTTAAACGAATGACTCTTCCCTAAACTTTATTTTATCTGGAATCAAAATATTTACTCAAATAAAGCTAAAAAGTATTTACGTTTTTACCAGACATTTCGGGCACCATGGCCAGGCTCTTACGACCAGCGTAAGAAAGAGGCCAAATTTTCCCAACAGTGGTAGATAAGTTGTGCACGCTGCGAGTTCTTCCATATTATTCCTGCATCTGCATTGGAAAGTAGATCACGTTAAAAGGAAGTATCCTATATTTCACGAAATATTCTAGAAAAATAACATTATTTGACGTTGAGCGTGAAGACGCAACTTACGTGGATCCCGAGAAATGGAGAAAAATTTTATTCTGAGTAATTTTTTTCTTATTCTGAGATCATAAATCCGGATTACATTCTCGTTTCTCTACTCTATCGTTTGTTAGAGGAAAATTCAGTTTAACTTTGAACTTTGAGTCATGTCCTTAAGAGAAAATACTAAATATTTTTTAATCCCATTTGAGCAAGGCGTTCTGATCGACACGCCATAATAGGATGTACAAGTTTATTTTGAATCGGTATTTTTGCGAAGCATATTTAACTTTATGGTCTTTGAATTATTGGTATCGCTTCACGTGAGCCGTTCAAATAGTTCATCTTAAAACATTGACCGGATTTAGATACAGCAGTTCGGATGTCGCTGTCTCCTGTGCAATTTCTATCACTTTACGGTCGTCAATTCTTGCTGTTATTTTAATCTTTCACATCTGCCGAAACTGTACAGTCGTATAAGCTTTCGTGGAGAGTTCGCCGCGCAGAGAGGTTCAGTTACTTCAGTAGCGTGTGCGCATTGACAAAGAGTTGAAGATTTGTAACTGAAATTTATCGCGTTCTCACCGATGTTTCCTTTGACTGTACTTTCCTCGCAAGTCGCAAGCTGAAGACCAGCACGCACATCTGTGTTGATCGTCAAATGCTGACGGGCATTTAGAGATAGATAAGTTAAATGATATGCTAAAGAGAAATATAATTCATGCGAGACGGCTTGCTTGATTAGGTAAAGGTTGCATGCCAGCGAAATTACCCAGTCCCCATTAGTAATGAAAAGAGTCTATAAGCTTGAGTCTTCAATTAATCCACATAAAAAATAAAAACAAAGTTTCTCAATGGATGAACTACGTGCCAGCAGCTCGATCGTCCATATAATCGTCCATAATTAATAATTATGCGCTATTCACAACTAAACTAAATATGAAGCAAAAAAATGAAAGCTATACACCACCACACCGCGCTTAAGATGCCACTTGACTGGGCGAGTCACTGCAATGCGTATCAATGAATTTCACGGTAGATGCTTCACGAGATTCCCATGAGCCCCGTCGAATAGAATAGAAGTGTCGGCACTGAAGAAATAGGCCCATGGCCAGTTGCCGATTGTTGTACTTTTCGTGGCTTTATTCTACAAGGGAATTCTGTGCAATTACCAAGCGTAGATAGCTAGTTGCACTCACTCACCTTTTGGATGAGTAGAATTAAGTGCCGTAAATTTTCCGGTGTCATGCAATCAACCGAAAACCTCATCTTGTTCATCACCGCCAGAATAGTGGACTTCTGCCTCACTCGTGTAGCTTTTTGTACCGTCGATTTAGAGTAGAAATAAGACTATTTAAATTATTCTACTATTCGTTTAGGATGTTCATAAGGTTTTGAATTATATCCTTTCATCATATCTTTGGCAAAAAACATTAATTTTATAGCCTTGTTAAATCAACGCTACTTAATTAGGACAAGGACGGTTTTGAATACCCTTTATTTTGTAAGGAACAAAATGTTTCCCTACTCCGGAGATTGCAGCTTGATACCGTCACATAAGGTCATAATGCGGTGACATAATCTCAAGTATTTTTATACTTGCCATTCCTTTGCGGATTGTGTAAATCAGCGAGGCTAGTTTCGAACGTCGTTTACGCAATTGCCTCGGTACGTGACCAAATTTCTATGAAACCAAACTTTATGTCATTTGATTTATTTGACTCGTATATTCGAAGTGAATTTCTGTTCGACACGATCGATGTCACCTGATCAATATGAAACTGCATCTTGTTCACTGTGTTACCAGGCCTTCAATCTACGAGTTACTGCTGATGAATTTCGAGTAGTTTCTGACGTTAATTGAAAATACTTACTGCAATAGGATTGACGATTACGTAAGGAATTTATTTTTGTGTTGAATTAATTTTTGCACGTGTTGGAAGTACACGACAACTATTTGATAATGCTTGAGCCTTCTGTTTTGGCATTAAATGAAACCACGTATCGTCATTTGTGTAGACGGAATCTCCAAGACGTCTCACCTGCAGAACTTGACTTTTAAATAACCCATGTATTACTTTTTTTGCGTCGTGTTACTCAGACGAAACGTGTATAGTACGAAGCTTTGTAGTTTTAAGCGAGTGTACCTATAATAAAAGCTGAAATGGTTCATGGTCATCGTTCTTATCCTATGGAATATGCCCATATTGCGACTGGAATTTGCACTTTTTTATGACATAAGATTCATTTAAGACGAGTTTTCGCACAAACTAATTAGAAGTGAATTTAATATCTAATTCATTGTCGCAGTTAGTCTTTTACAAAACTTCGTAGCAATTGCAAATTCAAAGTAAAATTCTGCGAACCAAATGGGAGAGCTGCATTGATTATGGAGTACTTTTACGTTAGGACATTAGACCAGAGTAAACGCTCAACATTTGAATTTTACTCCGCTTATATCCCGTAAAGGAGCTTCAGTTTTCTGTTTCTGGTCAGTATCGGCGAGGAGGCCGGGCGGTTAAGCACAGCAGAATTGAATCAGTGAGTTGCGCGTTCGAGACCGCAACAAGCTATGAATATTCTGCTATGTTAAGAATCAGCGACAGGCCTACGGCCTAATAAACGCTGGAACCGCTATTATTATTAATAAAGTCTAATTTCACGTTCATTATCCGATCTGCAGAATGCAAGCCACTCAAGTGTAACTATACCTGGGAAACTGTACCTGGCCGTTCCTAACGCGAAGAAGAAGCAGGAGCAAATTTAAAATTTAATTTAAAAAACCTCATGTTTATTAATTATTAACTTTGCTGGAAATAGACTGTTATACGCAACTAAATTGGTCTCTTCGTACAAAAAATAACCGATCTATAAGTTGTCTAAAATGTGGATTTAAATTAAATTTGATCGTCTACCAGTATAAGTTCATAGCAAAATTTTAATGTTTCTTATCACTAGTCAAATATTCCGTGTTAACCAATTTTATTAACCGTTAAGCTATATTGTTTATTTGGCGTCAAGTCAGCTGACAGTACAGATTAACCTTCGTGATTGAGAAATATATCTGCATCAGTGGTAGTTTTCAATAAATTCAAAATCCCTCTTCCTTACAGGGAGGAAAAAAGTTACTGATTTATTTATAACAAGGTATAGTGTAAGAAATAAAAACGCAACGTTACGTATTTCGAGCATCGAATCACATACAAACATATGAATTTCATAGTTATTATCAAAAGCTCATTCAATAAATAAACAGTTATTACCAAAACACGTGGCTTTACTACGAAAAAAAAAAACATGTAGCAGCGCCAGACTTCCGCGACAACGATCTTACAATCATGTCACTTGTAACTGTGAAAACATGAATTCGAGACACCGGAAGATGCATATATTAATCTCAATAATATCCCACTTAATTCTAGTAAATTTTGTGTGCTCAATTGCATTCCGGTAGCTAGCAATCGACATTGGAGGAATGCTTATCAAGAAGTTAATGGAGCCTCAGTTGTCGAGAGGTAACCCTAATTAACAAAGTTTTAGTAAATCACCATCGAATGATGGCTACGTCATTTAATAATGTGGATATAATGATGTGTTTTTGGCAAAAAAAGCTGTTGCTGCCGGAAGCCCGAATATCCACAGATTGTATAACTCCAACCACCTAAGGGTCCAAATCTAAAAGAAATGATCCTAGTTTTAAAAATATACTAATTACAGACCACGTAAGGATCAGTGCCGAAATTTATCGAAGTAGTCGCTCTAGCGGACAACAAAAATATTTATGCAAGACTAAGCGCTTATGCATGCAGTAATCGAATGTGATAAAAAAAAGTTTATTCAGAATAATATTGGAATAGAATTGAATGCGCGATAAGATTATCGATAATTAGTTTTAATGTCATAGTTAATTACAGAAAATAACATCATAATAACTAGGTTAACAAGGTAAATATCATCTCCTAAACACTACTGCCAGATGTATGTAGTTTAAAATTTTCATACATGGATTAACTATACCATTTTAATCACGTAAATATACACGTGATAACATAAAATTATTACCTATTAAAACTTCCCTTCATGCTATGACGACTTAGACAAATTCCATCTAATTTCCTTGATACTAGAAGAAACCAACTTCCCTTTATGCTTTGACGACTTTTTCATCTATTTTCATTGAAACTAGAAACAACCAACTTCCCTTTATGCTTTGACGACTTTTTCATCTAATTTCCTTGAAACTAGAAGAAACCAACTTCAAGCAGAGTGTGAAAAAGATCTTTTGAAAAAGATCTATCTTTGCTTCGTTGCAAAGATAGAAATAAAAGACTCGCCTCGACTTGTCCACGGCGGATCACCCTCGTTTTACAACACGGTCAAAGTTGGACGATACGGCCCTCATAACGACGACCGACCTCTGGGCCTTTACTTTCAAAAAAAAAAAAGTTACGAGATCGCGAGTTCATCAGCCAATCGTTGGCGGCCTTTCAAGCAAAATCCACCAATCATAGACAAGAAAACAGAGCGTAAGTACTTACGTTCACTTAGCGAGTTTTGAAAGTACCCTGAAGCACCAACTCGTGCGATTTGACAGAAAGAGTTTTGCTCCGATCAGCATCGACTTCAAAGTTGCGCGCCTGAAACTAATGGCAACAAATTTGCACGAGAGTCATAGCGCAGTAAAAACATGGCCATGAGATCAGCCTCGTCACTTTCAAATGGAATTACTCAGCGTGGCACAAACAATATTTTTTATCAGAACTCATTTAGCAGCAAGTAAACAGCACACTTGATAAAAGCACTGGTTCATCAGCAAGATCAGTGCTTGAAAGTGTTCAATAGTGTTCAATAGCGGCTGTAATACCTTGAATGTATTACAGCCAATATATTTTGCATAAACATTGTCTTCAATCTTAGAATAAAAAACTATTAACAGACATAAGAATTAAATGATGTTAAGGAAGGAACGCTGCAACTAATTTGAAACACTGAGTAATCGTTAGAATGATCCATTATTTAGATGAGATTTCCGCTAAACGGAACTATGGAGTAATGCATGGCATTAATTAATTACAAAATGTTTCCGGTGCAACATATAGAAGACAAATGATGCCACGACGATTTTAATTAATAAATAATTGCGCTGCCAAAAGAAGTGCTCGCGAGCGAGTGATTTATTGAATGACCGAGCTACATGAGCGTGCAATCGGCCAAGCCTTCACTTAGTATTTGCCAATTATGTGTGTTATTTATTATTATTAATAATGAAAAAGTATGCATTGTTGCACGGCATAATCGATAAGGATGCAAAGCGGCTTGTTAGATAGCACTTACCATCATCCATTCGATAATGTATGAAAGTTGCAAGAAACTAATTCCTGACACCAGATACGTCACCTTGAACGTCTAAAAAGTACATGAAAAGCCTAAATAGTTTTTCTCTTTTCACATTCATATACACATACCACAATATCGAAACTAAAATTCAACAGTTATGCGATTAATCTTTTTCATATTTAATTCCTCGAATTATCTCGAAGCGGTTAATTTCACACCTAGCGTTTCTCAGCGTTTTCAAGTTTCACTTTAACTTCACTGGGCGCAATACTATACCAACTTCAGCTAATAAGACACATTAAACGTGACTCGCAAGCCATAATTATACCGCGGGCCATTATTGGTCATTAGTACACATCAGCAGCATTCAGGAGTGCATACTTGCGGCGCTCAATCACGGTTGTTTCTTTCTCCCGGCGTGACCAGGCTAAGAATTACCAGTAATTAGTACAATGAGAGATTTACGTCCTAAAGTGCGAGCAGCTTTCAGAGCAACGACCAAAGTTCCCGGAACTCGCGTTCCTTACGACGGGGGGCTACGCTCCCAGTTTATCATACAGCCTCCAGGAGTTTCTACAGACGAGTTTCGTTCACTTCGCCGGGGCTTTCTCATTCAATTATTCTTTGTTTTTGCCCTAACAAGAAGCGAAGAAAATTTTTTCGGAAGGTGAAGCGAGAAAGCTGAAGGCTTGAGAAAGTTTCCCCCATCGCCGTTCGTCCAATCATTGGAACGTCCATATGAAGTTTGAATACATTCCTCCGAATTAGGAATCTTTAATGCTACGAGTATTAGCAGTTAAGGACTCAGAATAAAATGAAATTCACAGCTACGCAAATGCTAGAAGATGCGCGTGTTATTCATCAATTACAACCACCACCCATCAGGCGTCAGGCACTCTGGAACATCTGTAGAGCAGATGGGATCGTCTCGTTTTCTTTTCATGTAGAGCTCGAATGAATTTCACTCGAACTCAATCAGTTTTCGAAGGAATTCTCTTGATAATATTCAGTCATTACCTCAAAATTAAAGCAATAGTTCTTGATACTAAGACAAGTCATTAAAATTATCATCGACTCACGTTTAGCTAGAAGAGAGACTAATATATTCCAGCATATTCAACTTGCACAAAATATTACTCTTTACTTAGTTCAGTAGCGGACGTACAACTGCACCGAACCGCCAAAAATTAGATTGCATAAGATATTAGTATCATCCTTGGCAAACGCAAAGCACGTCCAGTAAATAACTAGGGTTGTTTGAAATCTTTGGATGAGGTCCATAAGTTGACGCAAGCTCATCGTCTTCCAAGTAATCTTTCCATCCCGACAATCCAGTGGCGTCCTTTCATATCCCGGACTCAAATTCTGGCTCAGCTGCCACTCGGGAGATGCCGCGTCACATTTTACTGATGTAGATGACAAATTTCGAAGGTAATTTTTTAGCAATCTCTATCAGTTTCTTTTCGGGACAGAAAAGAAAAATCATTATTGAAAGTTCGAGAAGGAAAACGTGTTCCTTTACAATCTCAATCGATTTGTTTTGAGACGAGAAAAAAAGATCATTATTGAAAGTTGGAGAAAAAAATCTCTCACCGAAAAAGCTTTCAATCACCGGCTTCGATCAAATTACCGATTAGACCGTTATAAATAATGCTGCTATAAATTTTTTTATCGCTAGTAAGTTTTGAATTGACATGAAAACTCTTAGCATATTTTTTCAGCAGAAGATTTTAATCAGTTCCCTGAAGATCTACATGAAAATAAAAGATAAACAATACATCTAAGAACAAAGGATTTTTCACATATTTACTCTAGTATAATACTTATGATGTGGTTAATCTATTTTTTTTAATGAATCTCATAAAAAAAATTGTGCTGCTATTTTATCATTTTATCGTCTGTCTTGTGATTTAGGATACTATCGAGAGTGCGGCTGTCGTACTAGGAATGCATTAGTAATTAATAGGAAAAAATGCCAGAAAAATGAAGTTAAACAAGTTTTTAAGTAACCAACTTCGAAAACTTTTTAGTTTTGCCACGTACTTAACGTATAAATGGTGCAGACAATAAAACAAGATTGCTGTCATAACTCGGGGCATTTACTCGAGCTGGTGCAAATCATAAAATTGCGCGCATTGAAAAAAAGGGGATATAAAGCTTTTATAGTTACAAAGACAAATAGCTATTATTGTAATTAAGTCGATTTACTTTAAGAACTAGAATATTAAGTCAGGTATAAATCGAATCAATATTCACATATGTGTGATTTTCTTTTAGTAAGACGTTCATAGAAACTTCAGAGGGAAATTCTACAGACCGAATGAAAATTTTTTAATTCGTAAAAGTTTGATACCGACTATTATTATCAGAAACACACGATACCCAATTCTGAGAGTCATAATACCCCGAGCGCAGCAAAGAAAATAATTACGGAGCTAAGCTCCCAGGTTGTTTATGGGGGCCAAATAAAAGCTGGTCTCGAGGTTCACTCTCTTTTAACGAAATTGCTTCCTGCGCGCAGCCTAGTGAACGAAAATCACCAAATTGTACGAAGGCTTGCAGCTGGCTGATCAAGAGACTCGTGAGCCTCGCCTGGAAGGAAATAAGGTGCATTTTGCTAATGTTTGGAAGGTGCTACATCAGGCCTTAAAGCCAATATATGGCACGTGGAAATCTATGGACTTACTGGAATTATATTATTGAATTTTGATGAAAAAACCGAGGACAAGGGCTTTGCTTAAACGGAGGAAAATTTCTTAATGATATTTCATCCTACATTATGAATAGCATTAGCCATAATGAATTACGGGTCATAATTATATTTTTTCAATCAACTAATGCCCAAGTTCGATTTGGTTCCTAGCAAGACAAAAATATGCTAATAAAATACAATATCATAAAGTTGTAGTTCTTCAGACCAATTTTAAATTAGATATTGGCCTTGATGAAAATGTACCTTGACTAGCTATTTTGTTTTCAATAAATTTCCATAGTTTATCTTCTCGATCTCCATATAAATATATGGTGAATAAAACACAAAACACAGAACACAATTCTGCAGCGGGTTGTTGTATTTCATAATAATGGAGAATGTAATGATATTAAACTCAGAAATGAAACACAGTCCTTCAATTATTATTTGCTTGCATTTACGCTCCAGACTAATGTATTCGTTTGACTCGCATTCTATTTCAGACTCAACTTCTGATAAATCATTTTATAAGAGACGAAACACCGTTCACATTTAATAGAACTATTTAATAGAACTATTCATTACTAATTTAATAATAAATTAGTAATGAAATAAAACATCCCCCCCGACTTGCTTCGGTAATTGCAGAATTCTCAGTAAACTATTGAATTAATAATTTTTCATTGCTAAATATTAATAATATTGATGATCATTTATAATAAAATATTTTTATTATTTAATTTAATTATATGTATTAATTAATTTAATTAAAAATTAATTTAATTAATATGTATTAATTTAATATTAATAATTATTAGATTAATAAATCTTTCTTATTTAATATTAATTTATAATTAATAATGCATCCCACACCGGCTTCGATATTTGCGGAAGCGCGTTATACTCAGTGAAGTAACTTATCCAGAATTATACGTACAGTTCGTACTATTCACTACATTTAAAGTCCGTATTATTCACTACATTTTGAGAAGTAAAACAATGGTTGGCAGTCACTTGAATATATGTGGACAACTAGTAATATTATTAGTTATCGTTAATATTATTATCGTTTAATATTATTAGTTATCAAACTGCAGGACGACAAATAACAAATCAAAAATAAAATTTTTACTCATTTCTTGCATGAATGCTGTTGGGACTCAAACAAATTTTCGAAATTATGGTTTTCAAAGATTTGCAATACATTTAATAATTCTTACTTTCAAGATAATAGCAAACTACTTTGTGCAACTCGCGGAAAAAATCTAAGTATAAACACACTAGTATTTACCAGGGTTGAATTTTGGAGGCCTAATCCGTCAAGCTTTGACTATAAAAATTTGCCTCTTGGCCGTTGTTCCAACGATTTCTAGAGCGTGTAGCGATTTCAGTGCTTTTACGTGAAAGGCTTTCCATGCTTTGCCAGTTTCCCTTGCTAGGAACGAAACACTACGCGTCCACACGCGATGCATTTTATCGTCTCTGTAACGCTTTCCAGAGAATTTTTTATTCTTGAAAGAGACGCGTCTCCACTCTGCTTTGAGAGAGTCTGTTTTTTCGAGCTTGTTTGCCTTTCCAGTTTTCGATTAGACTTTCCTCGATCCCGAAAGCCCCACAGTATAAATGCATGCACTATACAGCCACAGTAGAAAGTTATGTTAAATGGCAAAAACCGCAGCACTACTTGTAAATAGAACGTTAGATAAAAATAAAACTCACATTTGTTTATGAGCCTATATTTGAATAATAATAATAATAATAATAATAATAATAATAAGGTTCTTCAAATTACACCAAATTAGACCAGCTGATTATTTTATAAATCAATTTATAATAGACTTCAACTAAAATTTGCACGAAATTTTTTGAAAAAATAATTATCTGACTTTCAAATTCAGTTTGCTGCTTTCTGTGGCGATAAATGCGAAATGAATAAGTTTAAAGCACCTTAGGAGAGAACTCTACAAAAAAATATAACTCAATACTCATTGCAGCTAGTGAGTGTTGAGAGGGCATTTTCTCGTCGACGAAAACATGAAGTCACGGACAGACGGACAGACAGACGGACATGACGAACACAATAGCACTTTTTTTTCCATATTTGAAAAAATGCGCTAAAAAGAGTAAACGTCAGCATATAAGGGTTAATAATTTGTAACCATTGAGTTTATGAAATAAATATTAAGCTTAAATAAATTATATTGGAATACTGGGATACGAAAAAAACTATGCAGCGTGTGAACAAATTGCTGTGAAGAATCCACTGTTGCTTCGGCTGCCAGAAAGGCACCATTGCCGTGTGTCCGTGACTAAACTCAACGAATCTTGATGGCAACAAAAGATAAATGTCCCTCGCAAAATAAGGAAATAAATAACAAAGATATGGGGCATGAAGGCATTTGCGGTAAACGAGCGCTGCCTCTTGACATTTCCCGAGTCTCATAAATGAAACGTATGGCCTGTATGGTTGATTAAGTGTGAATAATGGGAATTGTGTTAATTTACGTTAACTCATTCGCAGTCAAAGTAATCAGCACGACAAGTTATGGATATTTAATTTGGAAGATATTTCAGATATCTTCCAGATATTTGGAAAAATGTTTTGCTTTGTAGAAGAATAATTATGTTAATTTATGATTCACGTAAGCGAATAATTTATCGATCGAATACATTGAAAACAACGGAAGATGAAAATTCAACACATTGCAAGATATTATTTTAATAAATACTGTGCATCACATTTCTATTTTTATAGCCTTATTAACGAAGTCGTTTCATTTCGTTCATTCATGCCTTCATACAATAATTGAGAGTTTCTTCTAAAGCAATGGCATTCGAAAGCATTTTTTATCGCTGTTTATTTGTTTTTAACATGTAGATCCGTAATTAAATGTCTTAACATTTCTCCTTCACTACATCTCGTTCACAATCAAAAGCAATTCAAGAAAACCAAATAAGGATAATACTAATTCATCCTTGTAATTCAAGCAATATATACGTTTAAGAAGCCGAAAAATACGTACATTTACGTCATCCTTTTCTCTTTCCGTAAGAAGACGACCCTCGTCATCAGAATGAACGACCCCCTCGGTTGTCCGTAAAGTCGAAAAATCAGAACGATGACTGCGACGTTTCTCGTGCCAGAGACATTCCCTGTCGCCCATATTGCCGAGTTAAGCGAAATGGAACATGAAAGACAAATTGACCTCTGCTCGAGGACTGCTTCTGAGCGCCTTGAGATCTAACGACCAAATTAGATCGTGTCACTTAAATAGTTTGTCAAAGTAGATCCGGCTGAATGAGTCTCTGAAACATTCAAAGACTGGCTAACTGGTTGATTTATAGACTTAATACTTGATTGGATGTAACATAGATTAAACTTATTAGGAGCTGGGTTCACATCGCATCAAACGAAGTTGGCTGAAATTTTTGGTCACCTAATTTTTTCTTTCACTGAATTTTTTCAATCAATTTAATGATACAAGTGATAGAAAGTCATCATTTCTCACAAAAATCAATTTTTCTGATTTATATTTATGTATTTATTTTTCATTATAAATAATGGCACGAATTTCTTTAAAATTGGACAATTATTGTCAAAAATTTCCTCAATAGGTTAAGTATTTCACCCAAACAAAGAGTTTCTCGGAAGCTTCCGCAGCAAAGAGCTTTGCTAACATACACCGGAAAAACGTATATGTTCGCATACAAGAACGCAAGACCAGCAGAAGTTCAATTTACGCACAACTTTCATGCTATGAGATACTTAAACGCTTAGCCGCGTTCACCTCCGAACAATTTAAATGCATTGCAACACAATACCCTGACAAACAAATTTAATTTATGAACTACTTATTCTCGAAGGAATACGTTGAAAACAAAAAGAATCCATAGAAAATCTAATCCAAATAAGCCAGGAGGTAAACTCGAGCAGGTTCTGCGCATGGTACATCATTGGAATCCAATAGAAGAAGGCTTGTTGAGTGCAATGTAAGCCGACCTTTAATGCCTCTAGTCATGGCATAAGAGCGCTTGCGCCAGGCCATTCTTACGGCGGCTCTCAGGCTTTATTTCCTCAGCAAGAACTTGTGTCTACGAGCGTTATTAAAATTTTAATAGTTCCACCGGAATGATAAAAGAATTTCAACACTGCGCAGGAATTTGTTTGGACAGGAAAGCAAGGGCTCATGAAAATAGCAAGCTCTAGATGAAATTGATATTGCTTAAGGCAGTTGCATACAAAATACCTTGTAAACAGCGAATTTAGGTATTTCACCGTATTTGGAATACTTATTGTTTCAGCTGGCAGGTAAATAAATAAAGGTTATTTTTTTCAATTTGCCCATATTTTAAACAATACAACAAACAAAATATGTTTTAAACAGCATGAGGAATAAATTTCATATAACATTATGAATGTCGGACTAGTCGAGCTGACGGTTGGAGATGAATAGGAGGAAAAAATTTTCATTTTTTCAATTTTTTGCTCAACACACATAAAATAAATACATACAAGTTAGGTAGACTATCACAATGTTATAAGAATCTAAAATTCAATTTTAGTTAAGAGCGCCAAAAATATACGAATCGTTTAATATATTCATGGCATTAATTCCGATTGACGTGAACGGTGCACAGACAGCCCATTATTCGCGCTTTTCAAAGCCGATCTTTTGATCATACATTGAACTAAATAATACGAAGGCGTCTTATGAGACAGTTTGACCGCGTTTATCTCATCAGCCACTAAAACTTATGTAAGTTCCAAAGAACTACTGACCTCCGTTCGTGTGATAGCGGCGAGATCATTGCTACCGAACGAAGAAAACGCTTCCTAAAGGAGATGAAAATTTTTCAAGAGCTACTTCTTCCCTCAGAAAATATATGCTCCATTTCCGCTGTTTGAAGTGACTGAAGAGGGCACGCATGAAGTAGTCTGCTGCAGAGGCTGCACGAGAGAGCGAAATAAGTAAATGGATGCAAATCAAGTGAATTTAAAACGAATTTAGAATACATCAACACCAGTTTTATTAAGCGAATTAATGCTTAAAACGACTGAATGTGCTACGTGTATATGACTAGAAGGAATCTTTCTTTCAGTTATTATTTAACGCATCAGAGTTGCATGGATTACCTTGGCGCCGAATATGAGGCGGAGTATTGTACGCTAGAAAGACAATGTCCAATTGAACATAGCTTCCCATTGCAGGAGCATGAAGTAGAGGCAAGATGGACAGGCCTCAGCATCAGTGAGCAGACAGTTTGCCTCTAATTGGCTTCGAGATTGGAAAGGTAGAATTTACAGTGAAATACCAAGAATTCAACAATGCGCGGGATATCCTAACATGACCCAAACATGTACCCAGGCAGTAGATGCAATTTGAGCAGAATAACTAGATGCAATTTGAACCTTATAACTTTAGAAACTACACCTTTGTTATATAAAGGCTGGTATTCCCTGCAGCATATTGCTCTGGGGGTTAATTTCAATGTACAGCCGCGGCATTCATTGAATGAAGCGTACGCGTGGCAAGGGAGATGGTTGTGCTTGTTATATCGCCGTGGCACAGCGTCTGGAGACCAAGATAGGCAAGCGTGTTGCTCTTATCAGCCCAATAACGGCTATCCTTCATATATTGGAGCGGGTAAGCCGGTTCGATAGCTTGATTGCTACACCGCAGACCAAGCCAGCGTCGCGGTGCCACTCCGATCAAATGCCGGAAATATTGATCAAGAAAATTTAATTCATTCGATAAATTGATAGGCTATTGGTTACGATGAAATAATTTTTATGCGTTAGATTACTAACAATTACTTTTATATTGTTGGAAATTTCATGGAAATACATTGCTAAATAAGAGGATGTATTGCGAGTATGCTAGAAACAATTAATTGTCAAGAATTTGCTTATGGCGGATTAGCACATGACAGGCAGAGAGTATTTGCTTAGAATATACAATGAAAAGAAATATAAATTCATACAATATTGTGAGCGTCTGATGCATACAATAAACGCATGTAGAACAGAAACTAAAAATATTTTCAAAATTTCCTGTTATATTTCTGAGTAACTCTCTTGTCGGTGAAACAGTTTCAACGCCCTACATGACTATATAACGTAAAAGAGTAATCGCAAACAGCGTTACGCATCACTTATCACACATAAATTTGGGAAAAGGAGGGCAATAAACCTTTCATTTTTTGTGGTTTGGTACAGGGGAAAAAAATAATCGTACTAAGGAATAACAGCGTCAAATTTTATAGAAAAAATCTTAACGCATGACGCCTCTCGTTTGAAGCATAAATTAAATTATACGATTGGACTCTTCTTGTTAATGATATTCAGCTTCAAACATAGACTATCTGCAAACACCAATCATTAAACTTCCAAATGCTCTGCAAATGAACGAAGCACATGTCATTCGCGCTGCCTCGATCTTGATGTTTCAGAGACACATCTCTAAACTTGATTCCCTGTGGCATTAAAAACTTCTTAGGAGACACCGAGAAGTTATGAATCAAACTAGAATTTTTGAGAGACAAAGTTGGCCATCAAACGCAGGCGGCTGGCGATGTGTCTTCGAAACGCTCACCATAATATTGGGCAGCCATCGTTCCTCTCCTGATGACCGCTTATCTATCAATCAGCCTAAGCCTGGCAGCGTAATTACGATGGAATGCAATGATGGATCTTGCATGTGGTCGTTTTTTAATTCTCGATTAAACAGGCTCGAGTAATAGCTTTTATGAACCATGCGCCTATATTGCGCCTCGTAACATATTAACTATTTTGTTCTCGATGAGTTTTCTGATGAGTGAGTCCGTAATTGATACGCGGGCTCCAAAAAAACAGTTAGCCATTGACTTTGGTTGGTATGAAATTCATGAATTTATTCAGTAAATGCAATTCCCGGTACAGATTCAGCAATTAAGAGTCTTTAGAAACATTGTTTATGGCCACAGTTTTCATCAAAATATGAGAAGTATTAAATGAGTATGATTATATACTAATGCATAGTTATTTATTATTATGACAGTTTTATTAGTTTTATGAGTTTTCTTTAAAAAAAACGAAATTTATGACCACCGTGAATTGTAGTCATTTACGAGTTTTTATTATTTATTATTATTATTATCGTTTGCAGCATGCGATTTTCAGCATACTGTTAACAGAATAAACCATTTTCACATCAGTCAAGTAAACATAGTATAATGAATAGATACGCTCTAGGTAATGAAATAATATTTATCAAATAAAATATTCATAATATCCTATCACCTCTCTAAAAACGTGATCTGTCAAAAGAACAACAATGAATGCAATTAATTGACTTGAGCTAAAAAATCTTGTAGAGATCGAAGCCTAGGACACTGATTTAGATGCCATCAGATTAATACACTATAATTTCATTGCTTAGTTGGCCGAACTCGAAGTCAATTGGATTTGCTTATTCCCGCACAAGAAAGAAAAGGGATTATTCTTCGTTGAGTAAAGTAGGATCAGACATCGCTTGGCCATTAAAGATGGAAGTTTTATTTGTCACTTGTTGGTGAAACAGTAACATTTAATGAAATTCCTATGAATATTGCTCCCTCACACCGTCTTCTGCTAACCGAAGAACGTGGTGCCACTTATTAGGATAGCAAATGTTCAGAAAGCAATTTGTAGGCTGAATGTATGAACATAATAATGAAAATGACATCCCAGCTAAAGCTATCGTACCAGCGAAACAAGACGGGTGTATCATAAATTTCTGCCACTTGGCTGTCTTTGCTTTACATAAATTCTTCGAAGTGGCTGTCTTCGACGCTCCCAGGAGGAGATTCCAGGACTCGATTGCAGTCTTAAGCAGAGGATCGATTCTCGGCTCAGGGATTATTCTAAACTCTAAAGTAAACAGAATGCTAAGCAGACAAGCTTGGGCTTGGACTGCCGGTCAGGTGTGAATTTCAACTACAGGGAAACCATATCCTATTTACTAGTATCTAGTTTATAATAAATTTTTCCAGAGATTTCATTTATGCATGGTTATTGAGGCATGAATTTCAAATATTGTGTTTTTTTTTCTAGTCACTTTTATAGCAATTTCCCCCATTAAACTCGGCAGCGTCAATTACTGAGGGACTAAATAAACTTCTGCCAATTACGTAGAGACTACGAACATTTCCAATGGAACTTTAGAAAACGTTCAGGTTGTTGGCTTTAATTTTTTTTTTTTTGAAACGGATGGTTAATTTTTTTCACAAGTTGCAGGCCTCGAAGAAATTCCTTGGTCATTACGAATATAACTTTATCCTAATGAAACACACGAGTTCGAAATACGACCAGGTTTTCGTTATATTTTTGTATGCGGGGATTCGAATCTTATTTGGAAAATGTTACTGCTCAAAAAAATTTTCGAGTAAAAACAAATTTACCAGCTTTGGAAAAAACGGATTAATTTGTATTTTAATCTTGCAAAGATTTGGATAGAAGTTGATGTGCGATCGCAATGATCAAAGCCTTCCCAGTGTTAACATATTCCATTAAAGTGAATGACGGGATGCTCGCATTTCAAAATGCTTTTTCAAAAGTTGTTCATTCAATTCGAAGATATTTGGTTCATGTATCTCTTATGAATAGCACTCGGAACTCAAATAAAGAAGCAAAATACGGAATTTTTCTCCATGGCAAAAGATACCAGTCATAAATAAAGCGAGTAAACTGAAAACTGGAAGCAAACATGAACGATCCAAATGCTTGAAAGACCAAATTTTACTTTATTTGAAATGAATATTTAGTAAGTGGGAAGGAAAGCAAATTTTTATGAATTAATTAAAATTGGCACGCTGAAAAACATATTTTATGAAAGTGAAGAGTTAAAAAGTTTGGATGTAGATCAAACATATTTTTATTCAATGTCATTGGAATAAATAGTAAATAATGGTTTATAATAAAAACGCTTGGATCAAAACAGACTTAGAAACACAGATACAAATTCGTGGATATGAATTCAAAAATAAACGATTGAAACCAAAAAACAGACTTAAAAGGCTGTTCAAGATGAACCAATTGGTGGAAATATATTAAAAATTTCGGTTCAAGTTTGGAGCGCAGCATGAAGTAGGGGAAGGAACCACCATTCTAAGGGAAGTGTCGGCGTTCGTACAGCAGGAAGGATGGAGACTCAGTCGGCGCGCCGCGCTCGAAGCGACAGCGGAAACTCTAAGCTTCCCATAAGACGATTGCTTCGAACGATGCCTGTGGCAAACTCTCAATTCAGACGCTTGCCTCGCATGAACCTGTCGCTTACTTTCAACATAGACACTTGACTCGAACTCAGGGGCTGGACTCTAATAATCCTTGACGCAAACTTTCAATTTTCAATTCAGACGCTTTACTAGCACGAATCTGTAGCTTACTTTCAACCAAGACACTTGACTCGAACGATCATTGTCACTAACTTTCAACTCAGGTGCTTGACTCGAATGATCCTTGACGCAAACTCTCAATTAAGACGCTTACCTCACGCGATCTCCGACACGAGCTCTCAATTCGAACGTCTACGTCTACGTTCCCTGACGTAAGTTCTCAACTCAGACGCTTGACTCGAACGATCTTTGACGCCATCTCTGAACTCAGAAGGCGGCCTCGAACGATCCCTAGAAATGTTTTTAAATCAGGAGGTTTCTTTGATTTACTCATTAAATATTCTGTCTGGTATCCTAATGTTCAGGAAAAAACCTTAATAATTGATGCATAATTTTGTATACAAAAATATTTATTCTAAAATTGATACTATGTTAGTGAAAGATGGTAAATCTTTATGCAGTGTTATAATATTCCCGCATTAGTCCATTTCGCTTAGAGCGCTGTACGCGAATAGGCGGCAACAAATAGCCCGGGCTGCTGAAAATCACGTATTCCAGCCATGGTTTGTGAAAAATCCTGAAGGCTGTCTGGAGGCTGAAGGCGCGAGTTGCAAATGTAGCTCGTTGGAAATGCGCCTCGAGCTTGGCACTTATGCATTGGCTGGCCCATTGACTACTCCTGCAGCAACTACACTTTTTAACGCGGAATAAATTGGTGCAGGATAAGCAAGGTCAATGGCGAAGATACTTTTTACAGTAGCGGAAACTTTTGAACAAAATTTTATGAACGAGCGGTATAATATGATTCAGAAGGCAAATAAAACACGAGTAAAACCTTAGCTTTGATGAAAAAGAAATTTTTGAAAACTACCTCAAATTTTAGGACCAAATAGAAAAATTCATATTTTTCTAGATAAGTAACGGAAAAGCAGGGATAAAAGCGAGCATAGGAGCAATTTGAAATGAAGTACCACTCTTCGATTATATCATGAATGAAGAAGCGACAAAAACTCGCAAATTTTTTTACTCGTTGTTGTGAATACTACAATCATCACTTCCTGACATAAGTTTTAGATTTCTGTTAATTGGTATTTTTTGGGTTTGTTTATTTATAAACTGCATTCAGAATGTTCTCGGATTTCACAGAAAAATGTTTTATATTAGTTCAGCATTTATGCATCTAATCCAGCTAAGATAGTTGCTTAAAATAACTTTACTACTTCTTATTAGATGAGAGACAGAAAATTGAAAAAAACGCCACGATAAAGACACCAGTTCACAATTTTCAAGGAATAGAAGTAGCTTAGCCGAATTTCTAGTCCGCTCTGTACTGATAGATGACCGGTTTGTGTGCGTCTGATTTTAAGGTTTATGCAAAGCAATCACTTTCAGTCGCCATTTCCGAGAAACGTTTTCTGGTCGGTCCCTTGTCTCGTATTTTCTCGTGGGGGCCGTTTAATGACCCCGTATTTACAGGAAACATCTTCCGGGCGCGTGCTAAAAAAGAGGCAGTTGGAGCCTCCCTCCAACTAGAACACGCATAAGAATTCCTCGGAATGGCCAAGCCAATTGAAACTTATTGGATTCCCGGCGCAGGTGCTGAAATCTGTCCGGAAATTGCATTTAGGGAACCCTACAATTTTTTTACTTCAGAGCGACAAAGCCAACAAGATTTGTTTTCGAAAAACGAGCATCGTCGGACGACCCTAAATATACTCCTTGAGTGACGGATATTGCCAGCTTACGCCGGCCCAATAAAGGGAGGACTCCTTCAAAAATAGTACAGTGACATGCGAGTACAGTGACATGCGAGTGTTACTTAAGCCTAAGATAAATTATATTTTCCAGGAATTTTTAGTAGAAGTGCTGCTTAACAAATAAAAAATGGAAAATTCTACTTAAAAAATTCGAGGACAATTTAAGACGAACCACAGAAAATTATGGCAGTTGAATCAAATACGGCGGATGTTTTACGGAGAATTGATATTGTGCAGCGCAAGATTTTGTTTCCCATAGCATGTAACAATTCAAGTGTCCATCCAGCACCTAATTTGCTAACAAATCAACAAACATCATTTAAATGTGAGAAAAGCTTGTGGAGTGCCGGTTCGAAAAATTTCAGTAGACAGGATTTAAAGATCCCATGCATAGATTGTTTTTTAAAGTCGCAAAATTTGGTGTTAAAAGTGCTAACAGGCAGCATTTTAAATATAAAAAGATAGTTCTTAAGGCACCAAGAGATGGTCTTGAAAGTGCCAAAGGATGGCTTTTAAGAACTGAAAGACGGCTTTTAAGTTCTAAAACACTATTTCTTTCAAATATGAAAAAAATAAAACTCAGTACTCACTGCAGTGAGTGACAGAGAGCGCATTTTCTCGTCGACGAAAACTTGAGGTCACGGACAGACGGACGGACGGACAGACAGACAGACGGACATGGCGAGCAGAATAGTACATTTTTTCCATAAATGAGAAAATGCGCTAAAAACAGTAAAGATCCATGGGGGGGGGGGGAATCCCGTTCTCTGGAAGAGATTTAAACCGAAAGCCGTCGACGTGTCGTCAAGCTGAGCCTTCAAAGACACCGTGATAATGGCTGTGCACAATGATTTCCTGTACAAATGACATTAATTACTTCAAAGAAACTCGAATAATCTCTTAGCGTGTGCACTTGTCGTGCAGTTGAGACAAACCAAGTGATGTAAATGGTCATATAATCGTCACCAATAGAGATGGTGCAATCATCAGTGACTTAATTACGCCCATAATGGATGCCATTATCTGTAATTCCGAATTGTTATTTGAGCTCCGGTCTTTATTATTGCGGTAATTGATTATGGGGTAAGATAACTATGGTATTCTGATTATGGGGTATAAATGAAAGGAGGGCGTCATGTGCTTAACACTTTCGTTATATTTTAATTTTTGTAACGGAGCCTGAAAAGAGCGCCACTAGGGCAATATCCAGCAAGTGGATGAGTGTAGGTCATAGAAAATATAACTCAGTACTCACTGCAGTGAGTGACAGAGAGCGCATATTCTCTTCGATGAAAACGTGGTCACAGACGGACAGACGGACATGACGAGCACAATAGCGCTTTTTTCCATAAATGAGAAAATGCGCTAAAAAGACTATGAAAAGGTGTTCGTGCATGGAATTCAACACTTGTTAAAGAGCTTGTTAAATAAAAACTGAACGCACAAATCAAATAAGGGAAAAAAACAAAAAACTGGAATTAATGTTAATAATTCAAACTTTACGAGCAATGTAAATATTATCTTATATTTCATCAACATTAATAACTGTAGCCGCCATTCATTGATTTAAACGATTGCATTTGTCATGTACAATTTTCTTTTGGCATCATCCGCGAGGATTGCTGATTGCGGACGGCGGATCTCTTGGCTTGCCATTACATCGTGTGACTGCGGCCATGTTAAAGGTCATGTACCCGTTTTGAGATAACTGTTAATTGCTCATATTTAATTCTTCACAAGCGAATGCATTCATTTGCATACATTCATTAGCCAATGCATTTGTATACATAGAAGATTTACTGTAATTGAAATATCTGACTTTTATTTCCTTCAACATCTTTATTACGTCCACCTTGTATTCATTGTTCGTTTTGCTTATTTAACCAATAATCAAAACTTTCTTCCTTCGCGATTTAATTCAGTGAAGTGAAGCTAAATTATTAAATCTCAACGTACGCTTAGAGCTCTTGAATGCTAGGAGGTTTAAACTCTTGCAGAACCGATTAGAACCGATCTATGCATGGCGCCTTCTTAGGAAGCTGCAATATAGATACTCTATATTGGATTATATAATATATAATATATAATACATAATATATAATTTATAATATATAATACCAACACTGTTGCTATATTCTTCTTGTAGAAAACAATAGAAAATTTATTTGTATTGAATGCAAAAAATGAACAGAAATTTGTGATGATTAAATGAATAAAAAAACAAATATTTCACTGTGATCATAGATGAATATATTATTATTTTGGCGTGGCGCCTAACACCATGTTACAATGAAGAACAAAAATTAATCATTTTTTGGTTTCAATTATCGTGGATAAGATCGATATATTGGGATCTAAATAAGCGTATGTGAGCGTTCAATAGTTTGGTTCGTCCGCATTAAGTAGATTGTGAGATGGTGTACCGGTATACACAAACCGAATATACCAGAATGTTTCAAGTAATGAATTCATACGTTTCGCTCCAATTCATCCTCGTCGATGAAATCATAACACCGAGCAATACATACGAATGTTTTATTTCATAGGCTAGGCCGTTTAAAGTAATGGACCATTATGTAATACTATAATTTATTTTCCTGTTTAAAATCATAATGCCTAGAAATACGAGCGTTAAATTCAGTCCCTGAACTCGTCCGTTTTCAGTAATTGGCTCTTGTTAATCACAATAATTTATCTTCCAGTATGAAACAATAATGCCCGGAAATACGTACATGAAGTTCGGTACTTGAACTCATCCGTATTAGCATTGAACTCTTACTAATCACTTTACTTCATCTTCCTGTTTAATATCTTTATACCGAGAAACACTTACTTGTAGTTCAGTACCTGAACTCGTCCGCATTAAGCGGCTGCTGCTGGCAAGTTAGCGGATCAAAGCTTGAGATGTTTACATCGCTCCGAGTTACGGTGTCAGACTTACGCCGTGCTTGGGACTATTGCTTTATACCGCGGCTCGTTCTTACACATGGCTATATGTACGGAGTGCCTAATAAATGTATCGCGATTTAGGGACCGGAATTGTCGTGCATGCAGTAGTGATACAACTTAACGTTATTTAAACGAAGACAATGCTTGATATTGAGGAAACAGTTTATTCGTCAGAAATTTGCATTGATGTACTTGTAGATACATTTGAGTTTCCATGTGAAATTGTGCAACCTATAACATAGTAATATACAACTTACTGCCGAGATATTTGTAAGCAACAATGGGAGCATTTAATTTTTTTAATGAAGATTATTCAAGGTTTATAATCAAGTTAAATTGATGATAATAACTTAAGAACATCTTAATAATAACTTAATTTAATAATAACTTAATAACTTTAGGACAAAGACCTCTGGAAGTTGGTTTGAAACGAGGTGATGCAATTTTAATACATATTTGACTCTTAATCTTGCCTTTTCAATCAATCTTGCAATCTTGCCTTTTTTTGCTTTTATGCCTTTTCATTTTTTGATAGATTATAAGAAATAAATTTTTTCATGAGGGATCACAAATTTGACAAATTAATATAGTTTTTCATCTATTTTAATTTTGCGTGCACAGAATTTTCTAATTCGAAGTTCGAATAGCAACAGAAATTGTTTTCATCTATTTTAATTTTGCGTGCACAGAATTTTCTAATTCGAAGTTCGAATAGCAACAGAAATTGTTTAAATTTCATATAAAGAATCAGAAACTAATTGCTCCCACGTACAAAAAAAAGTCACTGCCCTCCAGTCAACTATCGAATTTCGTAGAGCAACATAGCATTTTTAAATTTAAGACAAAGAATCAGAAACTTATTGCTTTAAGGTACAAAAAAATATCATCCCTGCCCTCTAGTCTACTAAAGGAATCGGGCTGTGCAGTCAATCTCAACTTGTGTTAATTGGAAGATTCAAGTTCCGAGTCAGCAACATTTGGTCGACAAATGAGTTCTTGTAATTGTGAAGGCCTTACGACTTTCTGCTGATCATGCAGTTCAGAAGTTAAGGAAAACTGTGGCATCACAACCAACGCAGTCGCTCGCGCAAACAGCTTCACGTGAACGACTTGAGGAAATATGAAATGATAAATAATTACAATGTGAATAATAGGAAAAATCAACATGAATGCAGTACAAAACAAAACTTAACATTCTTATTTGAGTAAAACACAGCTTTCACGCTGTGCGGATTGAGACTGGAGTAAAATGAATGAAATTGTTTGCGATTTCAATATATTAAATTATTTTGGCATGGATGGCGAAAAGATTCAAGTCTTATGAGCTACATTTGAATCTAATATATTTTTTAGGTTTAGTGGCAATTTTAGCATTTTTGTAAGGTACAGAGCAGAAAACTTTTCAGACAAATGAAGACAAATATTTCTAAGTTAAATGAGTTCCGCCATCACTATTTACCTGTAGATATGATGTATCAAGGATAGGACAATGATCAATATATACATTGTATTTGGGACTAACTCCCTTCATTATCTATGTATTTGGGACTAACTCCCTTCATTATCTATGTCAGAATCTACGTTCGGGGAGACTTGTAGCTGAACAATTTTTATTTAGAGTTTATCAAACCACGCGTACGAAAAACACAGATGAATTGAATATAAATAAAATAAGTGAACATCTGCTGCGGACACTAAAGTTAGGGAAAGGATTCCGATAAGTCGATGCCGGACGACGATGGTTCGTTCATAGACCTGGAAATGACAAGCAATTTTATGATGCCGAAAGAGTTTGTCCGCAGTAAGCTGCGATTTTGCTGCAAATCCCGGGATCCGAGCTTCATTTTTTCACAGGTTTGGTCGAGCTGGGTGCTTAAAGAACGTTTTTTGCCGATCTGTATCGAGATTTTAGAAAAAAAGCCCTTGACCTTTCAAATTGGAATAAAGTTACCATTGTTCGCAAGATGCTTTTAATTCATAGCATTCGCCCAGCGATTGAACTTAAAACTACTGAATTTTATTTAAGAATCTAGTGAAGTGGTGATACTAGTTAAAATTAAACTCTTAAATATGGGAGCGTACGGTCAACTCGAACAATCATACAGAGCATGTAAGATATGCATTGTTCATGGTAATAAAAAAAAATTAAATATCATAAATATATAAATAAATTTAGATTGCATTGTTCAATATAGCCATACTGATTTAATTCAAAATTTAGGGAACTCAAGTGATAATATGAGCAATTGGAAACACTTCAAGTACTTTTTAGGTGTCAATTATTGATCGATTTTCGTAGTCTGGAGAAAATATTGCAATATGGCACCATTCATTTCTGAATTTAGTACAGCTGCCCAAATACTAGACAAATTGAATTGGGAAATTTGATTATACATAAATTTCAACTTACAGTTCCAATCATCGCTTGTTTTCACCAAAAGAATGAAAGCTTGGACCTTCTATCAGTAAAATTTTACGGCCGTTTTATAAGCGTCGGTCAGACGCCAGGTTTTGTTCGGCCATCTATATTTAGGTGCAGAGTCCCCACTTAGAATTCCCCAGTTGTAGCACCGTTGTCCCAGCCGCTGCGTGAGATATGGCCGAGACTGACAACACAGCAATGAATGGCACCGACGCATCACAATGCCATAATTGGTCCTCGATGGTAATTGTACGAAGTCAGCCTGAATGATTTATGCAAATTGCTTGAACTGATCAGTCACGGCGCCGATGCTCTGTCGAGCGTGCAGCGATTGGTTGGGGCTCACAATGGAGCTGTACTTCAACGGACAAATGACACCGAAACTACGTTGATTACGAGTTGATTTTGTCGAAACTACGTTTAATTAGACGTGTATTCAACGGCAGATGTTCAATGGATTAAATCTGATAAATTGATCGAGTGTAGGATAAATTGCGTGTCCAGTTGTGAAGTTGAATTGGAAATCCATTTTAGCTACATTTGAACAATTGTCTTTGCTTGGAAATTTGACAAGCTTTAAGCAATGCATCATCGGCCCTGGAATATAAATTATAAATTTTAGCATAATCGTTAGTTAATTTGTATCAATTTTATATTTGTGAAAGTTTGTTTGTGTGCGTGCAATGGTGGGATTCTCGAAAATCAGACTCGGATGAACTCGGATAAATGGATTTTGATGAAGGGATTCGAGAAAAAAAGATTCTCTAATTGAGCGAGTATCTATCCCAAACAACGCCTGGATCTTATACAGTGAAATTTAATACTTTAACTTCCAAAGCAGATACACTGAATCTTGCAGTGCAAGATTTATATCGTTATATTAGGCATAAAGATAATTTTTTCAGCTCTACGAGTCTACGTGAATCCATTTTAAAGCGATTTTAACAAATTACGCCATGCTCTCTTTCAAAACAAATTTGTTATTTACTTTTAACTTCTTTTTCTTAATTATTGTCAACTTAGTTTGAATACTGCTCTAAATAACAAAAATTTGGAACGATGGCACTCCACTTCACATTCATTATCCTCTCTGTGAAGAAGCAAGGTGCGGAAAATGTTTTAACACGAGTCCGGCAATCCGTGTTTTCCAACACATCCGCTTTTCCCGTTAGAGAAACAGTCGCCCGAGGTAATCTTGATGACCGGAAACCCCGACGCCGACTAACTGTTATGACCACGGCTAATTTCGGAGCACAGGCGGCGAGAGTCCGTAGAGTTGTGAGCCTCTGAGCTCTCGATGTGTTTACGTTACAAAGAAGGTAAGTTGTTCGCGCTGTTCCGAACAATGCAAATAATATTATGTAATATTTAAACAAGTAATTCTTAGTGCACTCATCATTTAAACTTTGCGTAAAGAAATATCTACAATGAATCATTTATTGATCATCATCCTTGTTTTATTTATATTTCATATTTACTAAAATTATTTATTATTTAATTCTACAAAATTGATTAATTTATTTTTACTAAACCGTATACTGAGCGCACATGCCAGCTAATTAAACCTAATAACGCTCATGAAACGAAAAAATTTGATACCGAATTTGTAAAGTTTCTGAAATTTGAAAAAAAATATAACTCAGTACTCACTGCAGTGAGTGACAGAGAGTGCATTTTCTCGTCCACGAAAACGTTAAGTCACGGACGGACAGACAGACAGACGGACGGACGGACAGACGGACATGGCGAGCACAATAGTGCATTTTTTCCATAAATGAGAAAATGCGTTAAAAACGAAAAAATAGATCTCAAGGCGTAAAAATCGATTTTAAGAAAATTCCTAGTTGTCAACCAAACTTCATACATGAACATTTAAATTCGATTTACAACGATGGGAATATTTATTGTCGAGCACAATCAAATATAAGAAATTTTGTCCCTACACGGCAGTGACACAGCACGGCGACAGCACGGCAGTGACACAGCACTGCGACAGCACGGCAGTGACACAGCACAGCGACAGCACGGCAGTGACACAGCACGGCGACAGCACGGCAGTGACACAGCACGGCGACAGCACGGCAGTGACACAGCACGGCGACAGCACGGCAGTGACACAGCTCGGCGACAGCACAGCAGTGACACAGCACGGCGACAGCACGGCAGTGACACAGCACGGCGACAGCACGGCAGTGACACAGCACGGCAGTGACACAGCATGGCCACAGCACGGCAGGGACACAGCACGGCAACAGCACGGCAGTGACAGCACATAACGGGTGCTGAGGTCTCACCTCGCACAATAACCGTAATGCTTATCGTCCTCATTCGTCCTTATTTAAAGCTCGCGGCAGCTCGTCTGATTTCGCCGCGTGATAATAAACAGCGCTTATATCTGCACATGAAGAATTATTACATTTATATGTATATTATACATATCAAGGCAATGAATTATGAGAGAAATTGGGAAAAAATCTCTCCAATACAGCCAAATATTTTCTAAACCCAATTCAACAACTTATGTACTTCTAAAATAAATTATGCAGACATTTATTATTAAATGGAGCCCCTTTGTGTAGTTAAAGCAATTAGCTTTCATCCAGACTAAATTGATTGATCCCTACTGCAGGAAATGCAACCTACATTAGTAGAATAAATAACCATTTTCAATAATCTAGCACACAGCCTTTCAAAAAAAAATATATATATGTTTATACAAGTAGGTAAAAAAATGTGATTTGAATAAGTCAACTAATACATACAACACAAGTTCGTTAAATAGCGAAAGAAAGCAATCGAAGCTGTTAAAGAAAACAACCGGCATTTTTAAGAGCATTTGTTCGAACGAAGCAGTCAGTCCTAGGAAAGAAGATGCCGGTCTTTAAAGTGAAATGAACAGCTCTTTTAACGAAACGAATATTTCAATTTCAGCGAACCTATAAAGTTGTATATATATAAAACTAAGCAAAACTCTTTACAGTTAGATAACAGTTCCCTAACTTCCTAGATAACAGTTTTATTGAATAAAGCTGCTACCTCAAAAAGCTCGCCAGGTTTCACGAATGCATCATGCGGTTCATAAATGGTTTCTAATTCGGGTCGCTAATGACAAAATTAGCCCACTAATTCACCGGTTCAGTTCGTACGATTCGTGGAAATGTGGTGGAGATTTGGAAACCGATTTCGAAATAGGATCCATGCTTCTGGCCTTAATTTAATTGCCATTACTGATTCTGAGAGATAAATTAAAGTTTCGAAATCTGCAATTTTGTTCGGAGCTTAATCAGGATTTCGTTTTTCTAATTTTATGTTATGACAGTTGCAGATAGAAATTGATGGTTCTTTATCCTGTAGCATAGATGACTTGTAATAGGCGTGCTTTCGGGATCTGCAAACAATTTTGAATCGCTGATTTATTGGAGCGTATGAGCGTATGAGTATGGCGTATCTAAGGGAAGCAATTTTGATCAATTGACTCGAGTTGAAAATTGCAATTAGTAACCATTTCAACATGTAATCATTCAAAAAAATTATGATAATTTTGCAATTTCCAACGATTGAATGCCAAAAATTGAAATTCCCTTTGCAATTCGAGGGAATTCAAAGATAGCTGGGCTCGGCGACATCACAAAGATATCCGTAGCGATGATTTATTCTTCTTTGGAAGTAAAAAACGAAAAATTACAAGCAAATTTATTCTCGTTAGCCTTACATCATTTGTACACCGTGTTAAACTTGCAAGCCGCAGTGTTAACTGCTGAGTACCGATTCATTACTGAAGCACAAACCACCAATCGACTCATGACATTCATTAACCTTACTTCCCACAAATAAATCTAGATATCGTGGTAAATTAGAAATATAACCCTCGAGCATATTATCACGATGGAAATAACTTATTGTCGAGCACAATCATACTATAGGAAATTATGTCTCTGCTCAGCAATGGCACGGCAGTGCACGGCGAATATAAAGCTCAACAACGAACGGAAATCGCACGGCAATGACATCGCACTGCAGTGACAGCACATAACAAGCAGTGAGGTTCTCCCTCACTGAACATGTGCTATACAAGCGAACAATTTCTATCATGGTCAAAATTTTGAGACGGTCGATTGGGATGTTCATGCCAACTATAGCCTTACCAACTATATAAGTCACAAAAAAATAATAACAAAAATGTATTGTAGAGCATCTTTATTATTCATGGCCCTTGAAAAGTGAATTATTTTCGAGCCGTATACTTCATTACACAGATTAACATGAATCCAATTGAATTGAGAAGCGGGTGTCAATCAACAGTGGAGTGAAATGGCATTCACTAAAATAGGGCTATCAGATATTGATATTTATATTAGCTATCATACATTAATGCAATCGATATAAACGCAAACGCAGCGGGAGTGTTACCGCTTACAGAATGCATACGTGTAACACGCCTTTAGTGTAACACATCACGTGTAACACATGATGGGAAACACGCCTTTAGCTGTGCTCGCATCACAAGCATGTTGACATAAACTTAGCGCCACCGTGCTGCAGGTAATTTAATGTTTGCGTGTTATAACACACAAAACGCACGGTGTTAACGCACACACAACGCATGAGTGTTAACGCACACACAACGCATGAGTGTTAACGCTGTCTCTTATACACATCTAGATGTGTATAAGAGACAGCACATAACGCACGAGTGTTAACGCACACACAACGCATGAGTGTTAACGCACACACAGCGCACGAGTGTTAACGCACACACAACGCATGAGTGTTAGCGCACACACAACATACGCGTATTAACGCACATGCTACGCACACTTGTTGAAATGAGTTAATTCACATGCGTACATAGCGTCTATATTTCTCTTGCAGGGCGCATCACGCGTTTCACCGTGCAGGGTTATAATTTACATAGGTAGGTGTATGTTACTTAAGCTCTGCATATTGTACGAGTTATTACGAAGTGAGAATGAAATTAATTCCATTGAGTTTCTGGTCGCATCTGGCATGCTGGTGGAAGCATTATTAATATTAACGGAGGCCGAAACGTGTAGTAAGGCAATATGAATGGCTTTCGTCGGTAGCCTGAAGTCAGCGTATTTCAAATTTCATCCTACTTAATAAATCTAAATGTAACTCAGAGCCGAAGTAGCCCGAGTGCTATGCAGTGGATAGAAATTTTCATTTCTCACATTGGAATTATATGAAACAATTCTTGATTCAATTCTGTTGGATTTCACGTTGATATCCAAATGTGATTTCCTAAATGAAATATAAATTTTTATAATTTTTGCGAATTGGACCTCACGAGAAGTTTGTAAAAAAAAGAATTTTTCTCTCATTCTTCACTACATAGTGAGCCTTTCTCTGTTCAATTCAACTGTTTTTATCATTAATTGTTTTCATAATGAACTGTTGTTTTTCTGTATTTAATATTCCGTATTGTAGCCGACCAAAAACGTCGAACTTCTACTAATTAATTGCGGTGAAATGAAAAAAATGGAAAACTAAGAGACATCATGCGAGTGAATACATATTTGTGCCATGGAAATACTGAGAAGTTGTGCATGGATGATGCCAGAGGAATTAAATATCTTAGTACATTTCGCCTTCCATCCCATAATTCGGCTATGATTACCAAGGATTTTCAAACCTTTTCACTTGAACCACACTCTCGAAAAATTGATTGTAAATGATCTCAACCGAAGCCTCCTGCATTGTTTACAGGCGTGCCTCCTATGACTGAGAAAGGCTTACGATATTTTCGTTCGATCCGAAGTCTTCCCTTCGAAGATACTCAGTTAGAGTGCGTCATCAAGATCCAAACAATCGAGCAAATGTCTTAAAGTTCGAGCATGTTCTTGGAATTGTTTCAAGGGAATAGGCTGAACACGAGCAGTTCGTTTGAACATTTTACGGAGATCATTACTGTCAAAGTTGAAGGTCGAGAAATTTTGGGCGTTTGACTCAACGAAACAATTGAAGGCAAAATTGAACTTGGGTGATTGCTGAGCCAATTTGGAAATAATAGCAACAAATAGATTTTTGTATGGAAGAACCAAACATGAAACCGATCTGTAAACGTATTCTGTCTTGAATATGAAGTTTTGAATTTATCTGCATAGTTTTTTATAACATGGAAGAAGTAAAACTTAAACTTGAGTGAATATAGCAATTGGAAGCGTCACATTTTTTCAGACTGCGCTTCTCCGAAGGGAAACCAGAATATATAGATAGCAATATCAGCCAAAAATACTGACGCTGTAAAATCTAAAGTAGTGACAGCTCAAAAATAATTGGTTAAAATAAATAAGGTTTCAATTGACAATGAAGCCAAGCCCGCTAATGTTGTAAAATATAGTTCCTGTGTTCCTGATTGTCGAATAAATTCAGAAATAGAAAACCGACTATAATTCCAGTAAAATATACGGAATCAGCAATTCTGTAAATTCAGATATTTAAACGCATTTCTCAGTCGATCCCAACGAATTGAGCTTGCCGAATAATTAAAAAAATTTGTCTAGCTGCTGATCGTTACATAGGCTGGAAATAACAAAATATAACTCAGTACTCACTGTAGTGAGTGACAGAGAACGCATGTATGTTCTCGTCGACGAAAACGTTTAGTCACGGACGGACAGACAGACGGACAGACAGTCGGACATGGCGAGCACAATGGTGCATTTTTTTCATAAATGAGAAAATGCGCTAAAAATAGCCAGTGTTTGCAAGCAACATGATTCAGTGCAACCAACATCTAGTGCGTTGCATTCAAATTTGATTATGATAAGGTCATCAGAGGTGACAAAAAGATATCGACGTTCTTTGGCATCGCCTGACCGGAAGGTCGCACCGGTCCAAATTCAGACCATTTGCTGACATGCGTGCGGCGTTCCGAGTGCTGTGCTACACTCGATACTGTAAACTCTACTCCAAGTTTCAAGGCGGCGCGATTTTTCTGGCCTCAAGTTACAGTTACAAGCCTCCACAGAGTTTCTTGCCTCGAGTTCCAGTCAAGAGCTCTTGCTTATTTTATTTCTCGTAGTTCCCTTTACAAGCCTGGTCGTACCAACTTGCAGGAATCAATTTCAAATATTCAATGTTGACTCCCAATTTGAGATAAAAGTCTGAATTTAGTTTCAGATCCAGCGTTAGGCTTGAAAGATCCTATTGAGTTTGAGTTATAATCCATTGTTACCGTTTAATAATGCAGTGGATTGAGGCTTGAGATTGGGATTTCGTCTATACGTTAAAGTATCAATAAAGACTTTGATGGCCTACTTGTAAAGGCGATAAGTGGTTGTGGAAAGCCACACCAGGTAACCAATACAACTTGGGTGCTTCTAATGAACGCACTTCCGGGAATGCTTTCAAGTTTCGATCCTGCCAGCCAAGTAAAGTCTGGTAACTTCAACTTGATGTGCTTGCTTGATGGCTGCTCAGTTTGTGGCATGCGTTGATGTACGAGCTGCTATTCTTCTTGATAAGTACATGTATTAGAGGAAAATTCCCGTAAAATGCATTAGGACAGAGAATTCGTGCTGACAGAGAGTGTCCTAAGTGAGTGACAGAGAGTGTCTACAGAGAGAGTGTAGATCGTGCTGACACACTCCGTGTGCCTGAAAAGTAGTTATCGTTCGAAGGGAATGAGAAATGAGAGCAGCAATAAATTTTGCACTATCCAATCTTTGACCAGCAGCTCACAGGTGGCGAGATCGGCTACAAGTGGGCGCGAAGATCAGCTTTAGCATCAACCTGCAATCCTGATGAATGTGTGATCTGTCGAGAATTCTCTATCTTTCTTTTATCCTGGTTCTGGTGGGAATGGATGGCTTCATCATGAGAAAGGTATTGGAGTTTAAATCGTCAACATAATTCTTGAATTCACATAGCTGAATCGCACTTTCTGTGATGTTGCGCTATTATATTGACGTTGACTTGTAAATATCGAAATGAAGTTATTACAGCCGCAACGAGGAGCATTTGATCTTTTTCTAAAATCATTATGATATCATATCATTGGAAAATTAATTGTAAGGCGTCTTACGAGAAGCTCCATTCTGCAAATTGTGCACTGAATTCACGTTCTAGAAAGAAAAACATCAGCAATTCTCTCAATCCGTAAAAATTAAACCACGGGGCTGCCCGTTAATTAACTTTCACTCGACTGAAAACAACAAAGTTTGAAATCAGGAAAGAATTTAGGACAGAGGACTGTCATGAGTAATCGAGTATAGATAGGAACAGATATTTCCTTACTATTTTCGATAACCTAAGCTTTATTAAAATTAACTTGCTGTAGTAGAGTCAGCAAATAAATTCAATTCTGTGAGAATTTATTAAGTTTAGAAATTCCTGAACTTTAACTGTAAAAGTCACAAACTCTTGGAGCTTCTTCAATAAGAAAGGCTGGTATTGAGTCTTAATTATCGAATACCTCATGAGGAATAATAAAGATGAAATAGTTCAGTCGAGGAGAATAGTTAAAGGGATCTATTGAAAGTTGACTGAATAAGAGTCGGTGATCAGCTGAGAGCCGAAAATTTCAAGGATATTAAAAAATATCCTGATTCGTTGCTTTCAGCCTTTATTGCGTTAAAGCTTCGAGTTCGGATTCAATCGACTCCTGAATACTTTTTACTAAAGAATTATGGAATTAATTTCTTGGCATTACATTCTATACACGGAGTAATTTTTCATTAGTTCATGATAAAGGAGGTTTCTATTTAAATCAAATTTTGAACCAGTTTCCGACACGTGCCTGTTTATACAAAAAGCAGCTAATTTAGAAAATTGGTTTACAACGAGACCTCATTAGGCTTTAATGCCGCCGAAGGAGAACTAGAATCTTTTCTTGCCACAGAAATCTATGAGCGGAAACCTATTAGTTCTGCACTCAATGTCCTTACCTCTGCCCAGTCAGCGTTGAGCTGAAATCTGCGCTTAGAGCTGAAGACGAAGCTTGTGCTTAGAGCTGCGTACAAAGCCGGCGCTTAGAGCTGAAGACGAAGCCGGCGCTTAGAGCTGAAGACGAAGCCGGCGCTTAGAGCTGAAGACCTGTCTCTTATACACATCTAGATGTGTATAAGAGACAGACATCGCCTCCTCCCTCACATCGCCTCCTCCCTCACATCGCCTCCTCCCTCACATCGCCTCTTCCCTCACATCGCCCTCTTCCCTCAGATGTTTTTATCTCGCAGATAGCATTAAATTACAATGACCAAACGGAAAATTTTTTGACAAAAAATCATGAGGTCGTTGAGGCTTTTTATGAGCAGAACAAAAGGCGAATAATCTGGTATATTGGATGATTAATCTCTCAATCTCTGATTGCATAGGTTTCCGATTAATCAGGCAAGAACATTAAGTTAGGGAGTTTGTAATGAATTGCAGCGCTTCTGAAAAAACGTTACTTAAAACAAATAACATTGAAATTAATTCACTAATATCCCATAAGAAAATTTTCCAGCATTAATTCATATATATAATGCTTATTTCAAACAAAATTTTTACTTGAAATGTCAAGCGTAAATTTCAATTTTTTGTTGCTTAATCCAATACATGCCGATAATAGATGATGAACTGAACCGCTCTGTCGATATTGTTTTCCTTGAAACCCGTTCTAAATCAGAAATACTGTTGAAATCATCCGAAAACCTATTTTGGACGTAAGTCTTCGCACCCATAAAAGTGGCCATCAATTTGTCGATAAGAAGATTGAGATACACATTTGTTGCTGGGAGCTCACGGGTACTGCCAAGATCACGACCAAAGCAATTGCTTTGAAATGCCCAGCACTTCTGCTATCGGTCGATCTTTGGCAAAAAAAAAAATCAAATCGCAAAAAAAAATCAAATGCGAATTTGGAATTCAGTTTTGAAGACTCCCCGACATACTAGGCAAGGAGCATGGATAACATTTTTAAGAAATGCAAAACATTTTATGACCTGAAGTGCACGGAAGACCGACATTTATTTATATTTATTCATACTTAAATATCTTACTCAGATCTTCATATTTAAACATTTAATCTTTATATACATTATATTTACCAGCGATTTTTGGCATGCAGATTTATTTATCGACGCTTAAATCGCGATTATACGCATAGTTGGGGCACACATTACAGTCGTTATTTTCTGGAGCCCCAGCAATTAGAATCAATAGTTCAAGGCAGAATTGGATAAAAATACTATGCATAAAATTTTGCGTTTTACTCGATGCTTCTGTACTTGGCGAAAGATAACGTTTAATATCAAAAACGTATTTACAAATTTTAAGGACTAAATACTTTTAAAAGGATTAAGATTGAATTAATTATTTGAACAGAAATGCGAAAAGTTTCATTCATTTCGGCACATATACATCTTTCAAGTGATAGATGAAGAAAAATTTGATTTCACCTTATTATCCGCTGAGATTAATGAATTAAACTCGAACAAGTGGAAGTTTCTGGCTGGAAATACGTGTATTATGCTAAAGTATCTTTGAACGGTCACTCGCGCGTAGAAAATGCATGGGACGTACAAAATCCTTGATTGAATTGTTACAAATCTCCGTAAGGTATGTCATATAACAGTTTTCAAACATTCACAAGCGTGAATAAAGTAAATCAAGCAAGTCTTGATCTAAATATCAAATGCACCACATGCAAGACTGGGCCACAAAATGGAATGCAGCAAGCATTCATTACAAGTTATTATTATTATTAATGTGAAATTAAAATTATTAATGTGTTTGGGCACTTACCCTGCACGAAAGATTTGGGTGTTGCTTTGTATAACAACATTGTGGGTTATTTCAATCTCTTTTTATTCATCAAATTCGCAATGGAATTGAAACCACAGAGAAAAATTCGAAAATATCAATTTGTTATTTGGAAATCCCAATTGTAGTCATTGGTAAATATGTAGAGTTTAGATTTAAATGAGAGAAGACATAAATTCATTAAAATGCAAACATTGCTAATATTTATTAAACTAAAATAAGATCTTGATTGGGAAGAATTATTGAATTTTTTAAATTTTTGTTCCCGTATAAGTAATCCCGTTACAATGGTGCCGTAATTCACTGCTGCTCATTCTCATTTAGGCTCTTTACATTCAACACGAGGTTCCAGTATAATCAAGTTATTTTAACTGAATGTGATAACTCATTTTACACGCCCATTGCTATACCTACTAAAATATGAGCTGAAACGGAATTCTTCATATTCAATATGAATGACTATTTAATATTTAATAATAAAAAACTGAGAATTGTTCCTGTGTTGGTTTTCGTGTTACCTTGAAAAGCAAAAGATTCGCACTTTTAAATATATATTTATGAATAAAATCATCGCCATATCGCCAGACCATTAACTCATTTTATTGTTCATAATAAAAATTGTATTTTTTATTCTCCATATATTGAGACAAGGATTATATTGAACCTAAGGCAAAAATTCATCGTATGTACAATTTATATGACTATGGATCCGATATAGAGAGTCATTTTCATCTTGCCTCGCTAGGCTCTTAATTTAATTATATTAAGTATAAATAAAATCGCGTTGACATAACTACTATCAGAGCTGAATTAAATCTTTTCATAGAAGTCAGAAGAGAAAGTAATGAGGCTTTTGCCGCTTTGTGAATACAGATTTTAGTAATTGGTTTTTAAAGCTGGCTGCCCGACACCAGATTCAACATGAACGCAGTGGCATTCCACCATCATTTTCAACAACAGTTCTTGATTGCGAATTTAAGCGCCACTGTAGACCTCGAGTGCACGTTGTTTTGCATGGTGTTTCCACCGTAATGAAAACTAATATAATTCAAGGGTTTCCTTAATTAAGCTTTAGTAATGTAATCAGTTCTCAGTTTTTGTTAATTATTTTTTCCGCTTTCTCAGTTCTTTATCAGTTTCTAAATGATTTCAGTTTTCTCAGTGAATATCAAGTTATACCATCAAATGTTTTTTTAGTGTATAAACACCTATAAGACCTAAAAAATATTAAATTAAAATTGATTCAGTTATAGAAATTGCAAATTCGTAAAAAAAACTAGCAGAAAACCTTTGACTCTACTCATCCAATCTTCCGATCCGAAAATTCCAGTCTCATCTTATCGTTTTCTCTAAGAATTTTCCGCCTGTAGCCACCAGTCGATGATTTTGGCTGGAATCAAACTAGATGTCACTTCAGATTTTACGAAAAATACGTTGGCTTAGCGCCAAAGCCAAGCCAACTTTCGGGAGAAGCAGAGACTCTATCCAGGTGCTAATTTCCAGCCCGTATCACAGGTCAATCAAATTCTCCTACCTAAATTCTTAGAACAACTCAGCTCGTTCATTTGTATCACAGGTCAAACAAATTCTCCTGCCTAAATTCTTAGAACAACTCAGCTCGTTCATTTGTATCACAGGTCAAACAAATTCTCCTACTTAAATTCTTAGAACAACTCAGCTCGTTCATTTATGAGTTTACAGCTAAATTAACCTTCAAAACTTCAAGTTCTTAACGGTCTAGTGCACTCAAAGTTTTGCCGCAGCGTATCCAATTTTTGGCTTTTGACAGGTTAATTGTCGCCACTAACTTCCTTGACAGCCAAGGATTAGCGACTTCGTTTTGACTTTATCACTAAGCTTCGGCCACTCAAACACCGATGCGAAATTCAATGGCTATTTTAAACCAAGATACAATATTGAAAGTCACTCTTGAACAACAATACGATGTGCAAAGACCCCCTTGAACCCCGATACGATATTGAAAGCCACTCTTGAACAACGATAAGATGTGCAAAGGCCCCCTTGAACCCCGATACGATATTCAAAGGCCCTCTCGAACCACGATACGATGTGCAAAGACCTCCTTGAACCACAATACTATGTGCAAAGACGCTTTTAAGCTACGATATTATGTGCAATGACCCTTTTGAACCACGATGCAAGGTAGACTATATTAAATCATGAATCAATTAACGTTCAAAGAATCTCATGAACCACGGTAAAATGTTCAAAATGACTTCAGTGAACAACGAATGACTGCACTGCACGATAACGATATTCAAAATATTTTTTGAACCATGATACGATATTAAAAGACTTTCCTGATCCACGAATTAACTTCCAAAAACTCTCTTGAACAACGATACGTGATTAAAGGACTCTTTTAAACTGAAATTAAAAAACTTTGATACATTATTCGCTCTTCCTGAGTATCATTTTTGTCTCTCATCAACTACAGCTTCAAATAACTGGCTTTCAAATCACTCCTAATTACTTAAGCCCCCGAAATAAACTCAATTTAAAGGTAAATCAATCGCCATAAAAAATTTCTTCGGACTGGAGCGCCGAACTTGCTGAATTATAAATAATGATGCAGATCAGTAAACTTTATTGTTCGACAAAAGATCACAAGGTAAAATATTGCGCGCATGTGAACACGTACATTTTTGCAAACTTCTCCTTTTGCGTAATTCAGAGCTCTTCAATTCAAGCCGCAATAATCAAGCGGCATTCAGAAGAAAGGTGTTCTGATATTTTTTATTTGTTCTGAATGCTCGTGTTAATTAAATTCATTGCACGAGAGCTCTTAATCTTTCTCAGTATATAAAGGCATTATTAAAATGCTAATTTATCTTTAATTTCGACATGAAAATTCTATTAAACTTGCAATGCGATCTTCGTCAGAAAAATTTTTACGCGAAATTATAAAGGTAAATAAAACTGCTCTCTTCTTCAGCAGTTTTGCTCCTCGCGTTATGCTTTTTATTTCGGCCTTCAAGGCTTTCATTTACGGCGATAGAAAAAGGCCAATCAAAAATCTCTCCATTTAGTAAAAAAGTGAGCGGAGGTTAATTATCGGCTGGAATCCAAGGAAATTATTTCCTTCCGGGAAAATTTACTATTTTTTTGATAGAAGGGAAATGATTGAGTACCGGATAGAAATTTAATTGAAGGTACTTCTGGTGATGAACGAAAATTAAAAATTAGCGGAAAATATTTTTGTTCGAGGTAAAAAATTAGGATTAAAAATTCTGAAGACTCAAATTTTAAGACAATTAAAAAAAAAATTTATCACTTTCAAGCTTTTAAGGTACCATGAATATAGAAAATGATTTATTCACAATATTCAACATAGACTGGAACAATATTTTTGATTATTTTGAAGTATTAGTGATACTGTTAAATAGATAAAAACTTGAAAGTCGTCGTTCTATTCAATTTAATCATTTCGAAAAAGTCGTGCTATGTAAATTCTTGAAATTATTTTTATGCAGAATCAGGGCTTCGTAGTGGCAACGCAAGCATCTAAATATCCCCTGCATGTATTCGTATAGAATATTCATTGATAATAATCAAACACTATCTCTAAAATTCATTATTTGAAAAGATTAGTTTTAAAACATTTTTAACATCCTCCAGGAAGTTTCAAATGCCGTCACATTATTAGATCGCACTTTGACATATACGGATAATAACTTTTTTAGGTCGGATTGACTCATGGAACTATTTAATAAAATTTTAAAGAGAAATTAAGCGGAATTCTAAACAACCATCATGAAATCGATTTACCAAGAACACAAAGAGCTTTCCTTTTGTGAGGACATTCAGCGGAATCTGTATATAAGGTGGTATCCACAGACCAGCCTCTCCTATAAAATGAATACGCAAAAAACTCATAATGTCTACCTGACGTCTTCAGATAATTCGAATGGCAGAAAAATTTTCATTATAAACTCGCTTTTTGTGAAGTCCACGTGCCATCCCAGGGCCCATACTTTCAAAACTCGCTAAGTTAACGTAAGTACTTACGCTCTATTTTCTTGTCTATGATTGGTAGATTTATCTTGAAAGGCCGTCAATGATTGGCTGACGAACTTACGATCTCTTAACTTTTTTGAAAGTATAAGCCCTGATAATAATTTGAGCTCGACGATACTGGATTAATGCGGGAAAATCGCACAACAGCGAGCGTCGTTTATCAGCTTTAGTTCGCAAATGATTTATGAAGGTGGAGTCTGCATGCCGGCACAAGCTGAAGTTATGTTGAGAAATGCCGCTGAAAGAGAATAAAAAATCAATTTTCGATATTTACACAATAAATTTCGATTTCAGTTTATGGAATTGTCATTTCGATTGATTTGTATGGTCTAGAACATAGCATACATGAATCAAGACACCTTCATTTGTGGCCTAGTGCTATTTTTATTGAAATCTATTAAAAATTTCTGTTTTGTGTCGATTAAGTTCATAAATTTTTTTTTGTTTTATACTAACCTGAATAAATGTATTCTTGAACTGCCATTATGACGGATCTCGGAAGAGATTAATAAATTATAAAGCAGTTAATTGCGTTTCAATAGAAGAAATAGTTTTCAGTATAGTTAGAAGGAGAATCTTAAGTCCATTTCCCTCCGAGACCGAATATGGGGGCACGTTATATTTTGTTTATAATGATGTTGATTCACTTTAACTGTAAGGAAGAGCTCATTCTATAATAGTATTTTAAATTTAACAGAAATTTAATGCTTTTTATAGGCATCTGTTCCTGTGATGTAATCAAGTTATCATTGAATAATTACTTTATTTTTTACAGGAACTTGTCACGATGCTGTCTGTCCAGGAGTGTATTTTTAGCGCATTTTCTCATTTATGGAAAAATGCACTATTGTGCTCGCCATGTCCATCCGTCAGTCCGTCCGTCTGTCTGTCCGTCCGTCCGTCTGTCCATCCGTCTGTCCGTCCGTCTGTCCGTCCGTGACCTCAAGTTTTCGTCGACGAGAAAATGCGCTCTCTGTCACTCACTGCAGTGAGTGCTGAGTTATATTTTTTATACTTTTCAGAAGGGTTTGATTGAAAGCATTTGAGTATTTGATATCCATCCCGTTATTTGTGAGCAACTCGGAAGCGCTTAGTAATGCACGCATTGTTTGCCGGCATATTAAAACTTCGACTGTTGATAGGATCAACTTGAACGAGCAGTCGACCACGGTTGTTTAATTTAACTCCTATTCTCCGCTTGTGGCACATTCCATATAAGTTGAATAATGATTGAAATAGTCTTAATAGTTATCATATCAATCATAATGCTGATATTTATTAAAAAAATTATTAAAATAATTTATATATTGCTCGTATGTGAATAAGCATTAAAAACGAGCTTATATTTATCTTTCAGTGTTCTTAATATCGTAAAGCAGCCCCAGTATCCCATAACTTAATTACTGCTTAGACAAAGAGAAATATCCAATTTCCAGCGCGGCTGTCCTAAGAATGTGAATACGCATAGAGATTAAACGCCGATGCCGTATGTTTAATGCATCCAGTTGATTCCCCTACGCGGGCTGACATCAAACAAAGTCATAGGATAGGTCGTGGTTGTCTCGTGTGATACACGAGATTATTTATTCAGAGAAATTTTTATGTCCCTGCTAGTGGCAACATTCTTTTATGCGTAGTCGGGTGCTTAGACAAATATTGACATATATATTTTTGACAAAAAATAGTTTACCACTTTCTCAAGAAGCAGACAAAACAGCAACAATAAAATAGTTGACGCTGAACTAGACCCGAAGCAACATTGTCGTAAGTTTTTAAAAGAAGTGATAATGTGTTTATTGCTTTGTTCATTTTTATTTTAACCGAGCTTGCTTGTGAATAGTGAAACAATGGAAGGGGAATGTAGCTTATAGAATTGACTCCTGTTTTATGGTTCCTTGCAGTTTTAACAAATATATATCCCAAATCCTGGGGGCTGTTACTCCACCTACGGGAGAAGATTTATTATCGTCGAAGTAGGCGGCACAGTGGTATATTTCTTAAAGCATCAAACGGATAATGGATGCTAGAAATTAAAGTTTTAGTCCATTTTTATAAAACAAATCACAAAATAATTATTTATTATAGAGAATTCGAAGTAGGCGGCACAGTGTTATATGTATATCTTAAAGCATCAAACGGATAATGGATGCTAAAAATTAAAGTTTTTGTCCATTAATATAAAACAAATCACAAAATAATTATTTATTGTAGAGAATTCGAAGTAGGCGGCACAGTGGTATATTTCTTAAAGCTTCAAACGGATAATGGATGCTAAAAATTAAAGTTTTAGTCCATTAATATAAAACAAATCCTAAAATAATTATTTATTGTAGAGAATTGTCATAGGAACGTAGAAGAGGCAAAAACATTTAGCGAATGATTGCCACGAGTTTTAGTGGTCTGTCATTAATGGGGATCCTGAAAGTACTTATCGTATCATCCCACTCATCCAGAATCCAGCCACCAAAGGAAACTTCTCCTCATCGCCAGAAGAACACACGAGAGAAACTTTCTTTCCTATCGTGACCAAGAGTTCTTCTACTTTCCAAACTTCTCGAGCCTCCTCGGTAGCACGTAAAAACTTGGTCGTCTGAGATGCCTTTGTTTCTGTTTTCCAAGAAGTAGGATTGTGCGTTCAGCAACTTCAAAGAAGGACTTATACCTTATTCCAGATAGAGATTATAGGATGCTGGCAGCAGAGGCATTCGCTTCAGAAAAGAAGCCTCGTCATAAACATAATTGTGTTGGAGATACTTATATTGGATGTATTTTTATTTCCGGGTTGTTGTTAATCTAAACAGATATTTTATATTGAACATCAGGGTACTAGAACAATAATACACGAAGTCGTGATATAAGAATAATGAATCTGTTTAGGGAAAACTGGTCTCATTCTATGCGGGATTAAACTTATCTCAAACTATATATTATATTTTGTTGAATCGGCTATCCGTACGTAACACGCAAAATATTCTTATACAAGACCTTTTTGAATTCATATCCATCCAACTATAAACTATACTAAATGCAACGCAGAAAACGTTTCCGTTCAACATTCGCGAGCACAGAAATTCTAAACCTGAAATTTTATAATAAAAGTTCATTCGTGACTACCAGTGACGTTCACGTCGATATGTGTCGAAAAATAACTTTTCAAGTTTTTACTTTAGCTTCCAAATGGAGACCTCCCTCCTTGACAGTTATTATTTGCCACCTTTTTTTCGTAAAATTTGTACCAGGAGTGCTATGGATTTTCAAAAATTCGTCGTGGCATGTTCATGGACTGACAGTTCGTGTGTTTTACTTTAACATTTACTGAAAAAGGCACGTGCTGCAGTCAGTAGAAGTAGATTCAGCACTGAAATAAAATCTCATGCAGGAAATTATTAACTTTCACACTTTAGTTTTAATCAAGCTTAGAATTTTAATCAAACTCAATGCGATTTAATTCGCGTGAGATAATACCTGTATAAATTATGAGAGATAATACATGCATTTCGGAGTTGAGGAATATCTCATTTTAAATTAATGCGTGCAAATGAGTGGAATCTGAAATGCTTTCACAAAGCATACATGCATCATCGCTCATTATAAATTCCATACCACGATATTTTTGGTTGGTCGAGTTGACACAGCAGTTCTCAGTGAGTTTTTATCATACTAGTTATATCAGGATTTTATTTGTACGAACTCAAAATTTAGGGAAAATGTTTCGTGATGATCTCATGTCAATTTGAGTTCCTGTGATTATAAATTTGTGTCTCACTGTTCAAGAATTAGATTAAAATTTCAAATTTGATTGAAGTTTAATTTTCTATTTTGAATTTAAAAATGAATAAATTTCGATTTTAATTATTTTGCAAAACTTGATAATTTTTGTTTTCGCTCAATAGCTTACATTTGTGTAGGAGCTAACTACTGATTTTTAAATATTATTGAAACAGGGGCACTTTCGTACTTAAAATTGCCTGTAACATCATTAAACGAAAAAAATAGAAGAACAACCAGTTCTGTTTTAGGCAAGAAGAATAGAAATAAATATGCATTTATAGAAGAATAATTCTGAGAAAACTCTAATGAGTGCCTATCTCCACATTTAGTCTGAGACGAGATAAGTTAGGGAGCTCACTCTAAATTAATTAAGTCCCATGATAATGCAAATGTGCTCTAAACGTGACGTACGTAGAATTGCCTATTAAACTCCTGAAAGTCCATGCAGTAGTTGAAATGAACTTGAAACATTTTCTTTGCGCAAACATTTCTCTCCGGCCCATCTTAATTGTCTTTGAAACAAATTTGTCATTGTTGAAAATAGCAGGCCGGTGACATCTCAGAGAGCGACCCGTTTTGTGGGGAATCATACGAATTTTAGTGAAATTATTTGCTTCTTTATTTTTTAACACAATCTGATGAGTATATCTAAAAAAGCTTTGAGATCCCGCGCACTCGCATTAACTATAATAGTGCAACTTTAATTCTGAAAACATAAAAAACAAACAAATAAATTATCTTTGCTTTTAAGTAAACAAATCATTTATTAATTTGCGATTGAATCCAACGTATGTAAACAGTTATTGTGCACCGAAAATGAATTGAGTTAAAAGATTTTCGATGATATCAGTTGTTAAATCCATACATATCGATAAATTTGTACATAGAAAAGATCTTAATTTTTTCAATGAATGGAAATTTTTCGTAAATCTACGAGGCTCATGGAAAGGATAACTTCGCTGAATTTTTGCGGCCGAGAAAGGATCACGGAATTGACAGGGAATGAAAAACTGACGCCGCAGTTATCGGTCTGGTTCAGCTGAAAGCTGTTTCTTCATCCAAACGTCGCATGTAAATGATGACCTCACATAGAGTGCAAACATTCTTCACAACAGAATTAATAAAACATGTTCATTTTTAAATTAGTTCTATTATCTAGTACAATTATTTATTTGGGAAGCTTTTTGATATGTATTTCTGGAAGCTTACAAAGAATTTGAAATTCAGAATTTAATTTTGTTTAACTGGGGTTTGACGCCAAATAATTCCATGTCACCACAAATGAACTACGTACTAGACATGAAAATTAATTCTGGGAAATTCAATAATTACATTTATTGCAAAAAAAACAGTTGAAAAAATTTCATGTTGAGCAACCAATAACTTCTTGCGTTTATTCATGCAAAAGTAGAATTTCGCAAAAATTTTCGATAATTAAGATGTCATACATGAGGTTTTAGTATATCATAATCGTAATATAATTTTGACCTACTAAATATTATAATAAAGTAGTGCACAATAATTTTCTTGGCGATGAGTCAAAATTATACACTTTAGATAATCTTGATTTTGCAAAATTTGTATTGTGGTCGAGAAGTGTAAAAGTAAGTGAATTTGCGGATGATATTGTTAATGAAATTCATTCAGTACTTGCTAACTTAGTGAATAAATGTGAATGTTGATCTGAGAAAAGTCAATTGTACATTGAATAAAAATAAGTATTTATGTTACCTGTTTGTTAGAATAGTAAATTAAAAAGAAATTTAAAAACAAATAAAAATTCACAGAAGTTCATAGTATCTCTATAAAAATATTTCGGAGTCCAGCTCCTTTGTTAGTTCGAAGATTCTAAAATGAAGATAAAATCGAAAGTTTGTACAATTGAAATTCGAGGAACCGAAATTAACAACTTAATTCACAAATAAAAGGCAAAACAAAGGAAAGAAACTGCCAGCTTCTTCAGCTTTTGTTCATTCCTTTTCAATTTGAATGGGCTTCAAACATTATTACACAGAGGCTTAATTTCGTATGTGTTCTACATTCTATGCTCTGCACGCTTAATTTGAATTTTTGTTCCATATCTTTTCGCTCAATGGATTTCCGACAAGCTCTGTGTTTACCCTAATCAGGAAATTCATGTCGAAGCGATACAGTGAGGTTGTTCTCGAGCGCGATTGTGGGAACGTTGTTTATTGTTCTTTTCCATACTTCGGTCCCTCGTCCGAAGCCATGACAAGAGAATTAAAACTCTTGTTCAATAGATATTTCTCAAATGTCAATCTTCGTGTTTGGTTGGTAAATAATTTCACAATTTGTTCTTTCTTTAGATATAAAGATGTGCTCCCTGTTCATATGCGATCGTCCCTGGTTTATCAATATTGTTGTGCACGATGTGCATCTTCGTACGTCGGAATGACGTCACGCAATCTTTATTCCAGGGTTGCTGAGCATAAGGGCAGAAGTTATATAGGACTGTGCAGTTAATATCGCATCCTCCTCATTCGGCTGTGCGCGTTTACGTCAAGTAGTGTGATGTCCGTACGTGTATCTGACAGTGACTTTAAGGTGTCAGCTTCCATTTCCGGTACTTCTAATCAGCGCATTTTAGAATCCTTGTACATTTTTAATCAGAGTCCCAGTTTGAATTAGGCTTTTATCTCTTACCCACGTCAGATTGTGCATAGATTTGCTTTGCAGTTTCATATTTTTCTTGCGTTTTGTCTTTCATTTGTAAATTAAGGTTTTAATTTCGGTTCCTTGAATTTAAAGTTTGAATTAGGCTTCTATCTCTTATCCACGTGATATTGTGCATAGATTGGCTTTGCAGTTTCATATTTTTCTTGCGTTTTGTTTTTTATTTGTAAATTTAGGTTTTAATTTCGGGATTTGAATTTAAATTGTACTAACTTTAATTTAATTTAATTTGCATTTTAGAACCTTCGAGCTGACGATGGAGCGAGACTCCGAAACGTTTTCTATATAGATTATATGAACTTATGTGGAATTTTCTTCGCTTTTAAATTTCTCGAAGAAAAACTACTTCGCGAGAAAGTGACTATCTATCGACGGATGGTTTCTAGGTTAACGTAACCTAGCGGTGAGCAAAGGTTTGAGGGCAGAAGCGACCTCTTTGCATCGTAAATCAGACTGTCAGGCCGAGCAGGCGAGTTGCCGCCGCTTTATTGCAGCGAGCTGCCGCTCTCCTCTCAGTTACACCCGTTGCCCTTTTAGCGCATTTTCTCATTTATGGAAAAAATGCACTATTGTGCTCGCCATGTCCGTCTGTCTGTCCGTCTGTCTGTCTGTCCGTCTGTGCGTCTGTCCGTCCGTCCGTGACCTCAAGTTTTCGTCGACAAGAAAATGCGCTCTCTGTCACTCACTGCAGGGAGTACTGAGTTATATTTTTTCACCATAGCTTCGGAGCTGTAGGTGCTGCTTCGCTCCAAGGGGCGGTAGATAGAGCTTTTCTCCAATATGTTGCACATGAAGCGGCCTCCAATACCACTTCGTTACAAACTACTGTCGCTAACTCCAATGCGAGTTCCAATGTTGAGCGACATACAATGTAGAGTTTAATTGCTGCAGATTATAAAGCATTCGGCACCGTTTCTCTTTAAGGTAACTTTTACGAAACGACATAAATTTGATGTCGCATAGTCACAGACTGCATATTAAGTCTCATTCAAAACCTTTTTGCTCCAATGCGCACCAAGTGGTGCAGCTCCACTTCGCTGCAAGGTACACTAGATGAAACACCAGCATTCGTTTCAAATTTATCTCCTTAGCGAGGCTGGAGCCGCACTCTTACCGCGCAACGGAGAAGCTGCATCCGACGCTGCTTCTCTCCTCGACGTTGCAAATAAAACAACGTTCGGCGCCCAGGGATGCAAGGGACAGCGTCGCTGAAAAATTGAACTACTCTGGCTTTAGATTCACATGCAAATGAGCGGAGAACACCTGTGAGATGGCGCTGGTCGGGAAATCTGATATTCATAGAAACGTTTTTGATGCATGCCAAGTTAAGAGCTTTTGGTGAGAAACTAAGGCAATGACATTATTTTCTCAAGGAGCTTCAATTTTAAATGATGAATGGACAAAAAATTATGTCTAGTGTGAAGGTTTGTATGGAATAGCTCTCATCGAATTGTGAATCATTTTGAATTGTCTAACTGAAACAAAGATTAACGTTGATGTTGAATAATATATAATCATTCCATGCCCCTCTTCAACAAAACTTCACAACGCTCAGTTAGTGCCACGTTTGATTATCAAGTGTCATTAATTGATGAAGAGTTAGATCTGCATATAAATGAACTGGGGCACCAATTAAGGCTACTTAGTAAGATAAGTCTGAACAGGTTTTTAAAATAAGATCATGAATGTTATTAAATCTCAAAATTAGAACTGTAAATTTGCGCTATTGAAATCCGCTTAGGATCTATGCGTGGTTCTGAATAAATTTAACCTCATTCAGATTTTTGGTGAGAAATATTAACGAACTGAAATAAGAAAGATTCCTTTACTGCATAGAGTCGAATTGTGTAGTTTTAAGATATAACTTGCTCTGCGTGGTGCCTTTATTGAGATTTAATTGATACGAAGTATCAATAAATCTTGATTTATTACAACTTTTACGAGAAAAATTTCGTTGTAAGTACTTACATTATTGGTTTTATAAATTTTTTCATATTATTTTCCGTCATTGTTGGACCCTTGTTTCCAGGCCTTGAGACACGAAAAGCCTTACGTGACCTTAGACAGAAGGATGAGATATAAAAGTTTTTAGCACACTTTGCTTTATTTATGAATACAGTATACGAGTCTTGTTACTAAAAACACTTCATCGGCTCACCCAGAATGCACGGATAAATGTTATTTTATCATTAATCGATACAGTATATATCAAATTAACCAAGAATTAAAAGAAATTATGGCTTATTAATTTATGAACTCTCAGTATGTTCAGGTGCAATATTATTTATTTCAGTACCCAGTGCTATCAAAACAGCTGCAGTGCACTCAACTCTCCTTCCATCACACGCTATTCTCAGCCAGACAAGTTGCCTTCAAAACTCGCCAAAGTTCGAATGAAAATTCGCGAGTATGATGGAGCATCCAACTCAGAACCACACCGAATAGCAAACTCTGCGAACTGATCTAGTGAGCCTTGCTCTCACTGTGTTCAGAATGTAGATAAAAGTGTAAGGTAGGCCACTATTGCATTGTATTGATTAAAATGATTAGACGTGCAACATTCTATGTCTCCCATAAGTATCGCGTGTATCATGTGTATCGTAGAGACGCTAATATTAATTTTTTGTGATATATATCATACTTAAAAATAATCATCAACAAAGGTCATTAGTAGAAATTTTCCCGCACGGAGAATTGGTTGATTTTTCCCATCAGTTTTACACAATCTTGACTCGGCTATGGTTTGGTAGCGCTCTGAGTCTAGAAGCATGGATGCTTCCCAACGAGCTTCTTTATTGTGGCAACAATGGCTGACACTTTACATAGATTGATGATAGCTTCGGTGTAGCGTGGACATAAACATAGCTTCGTATACTTTCTTCTATATTCACTCAGTCATAATGCGGATAAGAGAATATTCCTCTTCAGAACAGCACGTGAGTTTGGTAACCGAGAAAAATGCGATTGTGGAAAAATAGTTCTGGCAGTTAACAGCCACCATAAAGCCGCTCTGAAAGTGTAACGAGTGTAACAAGCTCATTGTAACAGGACTTGAAATGAGACGGACATAGTAGCTTCATTTCGAAACGGATGCGGAGGCAATTTTTTTTACAGGTCTGAAAGTGGAAATGGTTAAATAATCTTTTTATATCTGACGGAATGAAACGGACGCAATAGTTTTCATGCAATAGTTGGGGATTGAAACGAAAAAAATTGCCTTCTAATAACTGGCCTTGATGTGTAATAATATTGTATTGATAATGTAATAGTCGTGTGTTATGTTATGGATAATGTAATAGTCGTGTTTTATCATAACAGGGATGAGAGTGAAACAGAAGCCATATCCAACTTTAAATGGTTGAAATTAAAACAAACATAGCCTGAATAAATTTCTTAGCAATAAAATACATTCGTGTCTCTAAAGTTAATATTATTTCTCTCATAGTAAGTTAATAATCTATTTGGAAGGACAAAACTCAGGAATAAATTCGGTTTTGATCTATATTAATATCATATTATAACCGTTATCTATAGGCGAATATGGCCAACGATTCACCGTATATTATTTACATTCTTCTCTTCAATTACTTTTATACCACAATTGGATTACAATACAGGCTACAATTGGATTACTGAAAGGCAGTAATGTTTCACAATACTGCCTTTAAGAACACCGCTAGTAAGAAAGGTGGAGGATCAATACAAAGGTAATAATTCTAAAATCTTTAAAAGGTTTCCATTTAAAATAATGTTACCTATCAAAGATAATTTCCAAATATTATTGTCTTTTGTTTTTGGTACGGGAATGATATGCCTGATATGAGAGGATGTGATTATTATTTTTTTAAACAGGACCTACGTTCGTCCAGGTCTGTTTTGAAGAGAACGAAAAAGTTATCTTAATTATCTTGATTTTATTGTATAATTCTGGCCTCAAACTAATAAGCACTTTAAAACTATGCCTTTTGAATGCCTAATCTCTGAAACAGAATTCGACAGAATCAAACGGTTGGATCCGAAAAATATCTCCTATCTGGTGACAGTTGAATTATTTCTAGTGAAAAATATTAGGATTGAAAGCCGAATTAGGGATGTTAATTAATGCAGGGAGGTTCGCACGAGTTATTGGGTGGCTGCGACAGACAAATATACTGGGAGCTTAATTGGGAACGATTGTCAGAGAATTTAAAAGGCAATGAGTGAAAGAGTGATACTTTGGGAAATAGGTTGGTAAAAAATATCTTCGCGCACATATAGTTGTAGGAGATGGAGAGACTTGTGCAGACCGATGGCACATATGAAAGAAATACAAAAAGAGATATTGTAAAATATATAATTTTATGGAAATACATTTTGAGATAGGGAAGATTTGCAGGAGATATTTTGTAGTCATTACTGCGTTCGTGCTTGTGACTGCATTGTAGCAGTCAAAAGAAGGAGCATGAGAATTAAAACGAGTGGACGCTAGTGAGAAAGGAGCGGGAGAAAGGGTGAGAGAAATGAGTTTTTAAATGAGCCATAATAATGAACGTTAAAGTAGTCCATTAGACGGCCATTCTCTGGACAAAATATTTCCAGGCCCTGTGACTCACATAAAGCGTTTCCCTAGACGGCTCTGGGTATATTTTCACTCATTCTATTTTAGTGCAGGGCTGGCCTTCCAGACGTTTAAAAAATTTAGTACATAGCGTGGTCGCCGCTGTCTAGACATCGTCAAGTGCCAGCACGCAATATAATTGATCTAGGTCAGCATTTACAAGAAGTTTTGTGTGAAATCAAGACTTGATATAGTTATAGTAGATAGTTATCAAGACTTGATAACAATCCTACGAAATTACCCAACAAGACTCTGAAAATAACTAAAATATGGGATTTTGTATCGAAAATAATGCTACGATGGCAACAAAACTTTTAAAGTTTGTAGTATGTTCTGAATTGCATTACAAAATACAAAGCCATACTGAGTGTATGGCATAAAGGCAACAAAACAAAAAGCCATTCTAAGTGTGTGGCATTCAGACAATTTTGTGTCGAATTGTGATGGAACAATACGGACGTAAGTAAGTGCAGAGCGTATTCACTTTTGCCAATTACTGCAAACGAAGGCCACGAAATGAGACGACCAAAATTTATATATTATCGTATTTATATATTTTCGTAAAACTTTTTATTTTAAAAATTTTTTAATGTTATTTATATTTTTCGTAAAATTTATATATATTTCGTATTTGTATTCGTAATTTTGTTGTCAATTTCTATGAAATAAATTTTGTTTTCTTCATACAGAAAGAACTAAAAAAGTGTTAAATTCTGTTGCAAGTTTTAATTTGGGACAAGTTTTTGCTTCGATAAATTTGTGATGGTCATATAACATTTCGCCACTTTTCACTGGCCCCACCGCGCTAGCCATGCAGCTCGGGTCCCGAAAGCTCTGATGTCACTGCGTCTTATCTTCTCTAAAATTTTAACAGGTGAAAATTTTAATATTTTATTTAGAAGCAACTGAGGATTTGATGCATGGTAAAAACAAGTCCCATTAGAGAACAAGTACCTAAAATTATTTTGTAGTTTGAAGAATCCTGTTTAACATATTCAGGCTTCAATTCTGAGGAATAAAAAAAATGCTATTATCTCAACAGGAAACTTTTATTAATTGAAGCTAAAGCTAAATTAAGATGAATAGAAAGGTTAAGAACTCTTCCTTGACAAGGAAAACATTCAAAGATTGTCATAAAACTTTCTTCGAATATTGATATGAACCTACAATAATGATTTTTCATTGTTTCTCTTCAAAATTCTTTTGATTATGCAACACTGCGCACGGACGACCGGTACTAAAAAAGCCTCTTCGTTTAAAGGCCCTCATCGAAAGTTCTCCTCGCAACGACCTCGCTCATCAGCTACGCACAAGCTGAAAACTCGCGTCGTTATTCCTTAATAAGTCGACGTGATAGCCATAAACTGACTTCATTCACATCGTAGTTTCCGCAACTATCGGCCATAGCTTTCCCATAAACATGACAGAGGCAATAAGAGAACAGACTTAACGACATAAACATCCCTGTTGGTGTTGTATCATTCAGAAAAATGAGTGAGACGTTTTCCATATCCTGATGTAATTTTTGTTCTGGATGGGTCATTCTGACTCAATTTGGCCACTGCAAAATTATGTATCACTGCTACGCCTGTTTTCTGCTCGTGTTTCAGGTAAAAAAGTGCGTTGCTATATTTGGGCCGTATGATACATTAATTTTTATGTGTGATGTCTCTGAATTTGTACTCGAACCATTCATGTTTAGGTCACGAGTGGCTGAAGTCATTTTGCCACGATCGCTTGAGATTTATTGCTATGAACGACTAGGCGTTCTACGTGGAATCATGCAGAAATTTATGACGAAAAGTTACTATTCTCAGCATGATGGAAAGTCTTATTCGACGCCATAAGTTAGTGAGAGTAATATTACGACTTAGATTTTAGTTTTTAATAGGTTGTTTTTTATTTGAAATTTGATTCATGCTACTATTTGGGGATCGAAGTTCACAATTGGAAATATAATTCGATCAAATATGAAGCAGGTAAACTTTTGAACCAATGTAAACTTTTTGAAATAATTTAGTAACTATTCTAATTCAGGGTAAGTTTCATGTAATTGGAATAATTTCCATGTATTATCATGAAAAATTGGGAAGCATCACATGATAACTATTGTCTTTATTGTGATGTTCCTTGAAAATATTTATAGGAATTAATCATAATATTAAGTTTGGTGGTAAGAAATAATCACCGACTGATATAAGAAAAAACTAAAATTAGAAAATATTAGATAATGATGCACTGAAAAATCTATCTTGTCGAATAAGTTGCGCAATGAAAGAAAAATATAACTCAGTACTCATAGCAGTGAGTGACAGAGAGCCCATTTTCTCGTCGACAAAAACGTGAAGTAACGGACGAACAGACAGACGGACAGACAGACGAAGGACAGACGGACAGACAGACAGGCGGACATGGCGAGCACAATAGCTCATTTATCCATAAATGAGAAATGCGCTAAAAAGAGGAGACACTTAGTGAAGCATTTCATGCACTTGCCACAAGTGTCGAATTTTTCTCTTTCATCTAAAGTAGAGAAACTTCAACATGAGCACTGAATTTATACGCATTGATATCATCGAGGTTATGTACAGGGTGAACCAGAATTTATTGACCCTTTTAATTTGTTAATAAATAAAAAACTAGGAACGTTATGAAGTTGAAACTTGTTTTATTTAAAAGAAGAACATTTTTATGGTAATATTGTATCCTAGTTAAAATATAGCATCCTATTACAATATTTTATTATTGTATTAGTTAAAATATTTATTATGTATTAATAATTTGTATTAGTTAAAATATTTATTATGTATTAATAATTTGTATTAGTTAAAATATTGTATGTAACATTGTATCCTAGTTAGTTATTGTATCCTAAAAACTATGATACAATATCACCATAAAAATGTTCTTCTTTTAAATAAAACAAGTTTCAACTTCATAACGTTCTTAGTTTTTTATTTACAAATTAAAAGGGTCAGTTAATTCTGGTTCACACTGTATATCATAATTCTGACACGATTAAATGCCTGATTGGAATTTAATTCACAAATATTAGTGCTATTGTCCGGACGCCTAAATATATAGTTCCATTGGCGTAATTTACTCTATATATATATAATTTGCTTAGAAGAAGGAACACTACGAAAAATGAATAGCTCATATTGTCTAAATATTGGTGACACACATTCAAACCCACAAGACGAGTAAGAGCAGACGTAGCATTGATACTCCCTTTTGCCGGGCAGAACTGAGTCAGGATGACCGCTCAAGAGCAAAAGTACATCGTTATATGGACAGACAATCAGTCATTTTTTAAGTGGATCTTCTTCACATATTCAAAACAATTTTGGTACTTTCACGCTGCACCAAGATGGTAATATTCCTTCAGTTCTTTCATGCTAAGGAAAACAACGATGGAAATGCTCCTGGAAATCTTTTAGCATAAGGAGCATCAAGTAACTCTTTTCCAGTATGGGATAATTTTCTGGATGTAACAAGAAAGCTCTCCATCAGAAGTTTGGGTGGCCATTGTACGCCGCCAAGGTGGCACCATCAAGCCGATAGTCCAATTTTGCTCCATTGAAAGGGCCCCATTTGTATTCCGAGCTCACCCCTGGTGAAGACCTAGCCTTCGCCAAGGTTTTGCCCGGAACGGCCTCTTGCAGACCAAAGATTTACGCAAGAAGTATCGTTCAGAGGGCGCATGAAAAATGTTCCTACTAAGAAATCATGGTGTATTTGAGAACCGTCATAGTTTGCATACAAAAGCAAGGATAGTTCGGACCAAACAAAGCTTTCCTCAGGCAGTAAAGCGGAATGAAATGTTATCAGTACATGCCGATGCAGGCACGGTAATTATTGGTGATAATAATTTATATTCACCTTTCAGTTGACTTATTTTCATGCCCTATCTCATGTGAGGAAATAATATTGCCTCGATATTCTAGGTAAATAATTCTGATTATTTTTATTCACATCAATGAGAAATGTGATGAAAATATTCAATACAAATACTGCTCTTAGTTTTTCGATCCGAATCACTTATAAATTTTTATAGTGACACCGTCACTCTTTTTCAAACATTTATAGATGGCTTTCATCCACGGCACTCATCCGAACTTGCCTCAATTGCTCCAATTCTTTGTTTTATCCAAAATTCTCTCGATCGTATTAATCATCTGCTTTTGTACAAACTTCCCTTGGTGGCTTCCTTCCTCTACATTTTTCGGCCCTTAATTAACTCGATGGCTTTTATCCTCCGTACATCTATAAACATCCTTTTATGGCATTCATCTTCTGCATTATCTATCTTATATCCGCACATCTCTTTATGACTTCCACGTGCCTTTACGGATTTTTCGAATGGAAACGAATGTTTTTTTTCTTAACATTTCTAGGAAGAAATCGAGCAGATTTTTGCAAATATTTTAAAATAGTTAGAGGTAGATGTAAATGATGTGCCTTGCTGATACATTAGCAGCAATTGAAGGAGTGTAATAAAGATATTTTAAAATGAAAAAATGCAGTTATGACGAATGAATGCAGTTCATTCGAAGTTCTTTTGCCCGCAAAATTCTCTAATGAGGTATTCCGTCAACATCATAAAAAGTCTGATGAGGTCGTTGTGAACAATTTATTCATGAATTCGCTTAGATTTCGAGAAAAGATTTGAATTCCTGCGGAAGATTCTTCACAAACTGGTGCGTTTCAAAGCACTTTTGCAACTCTAGACGAACTTGGTGTGTAGAAATAAAGGTTTTTGGTAAGTTTTGTTTCCTAATGGAAAAGAGAATATAAATAAAATGACGAAATTCATTTGAACTATGATGCCAAAATCTTAATGGATTTCATATCCTTTAACTATAAATTTTTATTTATAGATGTGCGACCCTATCCCGCATCGTTTCGAATCAGCATATTATGATAAAGAATTCGAAGGACAATTTGCATCGCCCATAAAACTTTCAATCTGCTCTAAATTCACGTAAAATAAAGCACTAGCTTTATTAAGTTCTAAAGCCTCGAACATATGTGGCCCGCTAAATCTATTTACTTTGGAAATAAGTCAAACTTCTCGTAACCAAGTCATTGCAATTGCAGCTCTTCATATGATTATTTAGGAAAATTAATATTGACGCTTGGTGTATTACATGGAATTCCCTATCCTATAAGTCTAGTGGCGTCGTGGAATGCAGATGACATTTTACATTATCTGAGTTTCGAAGAAAAGGAGTGTACGAGAAAATCAGGGGGAATTTGTATTGAACACTAAAATAACACTTAACCTGCTGCCACGAAAGTTAGTGCAGCGAGTGCGGTACGTAGTGAGATCGTAAACACCGGACTCGTTTATCGTTTGAGAAATTATATTAATTTTCTAGTGTGCGATACGAATTTAAAGTTTGTCTTTAGAGAGATCATCATTTTTTTCAGACCAAACTTCTCACGATCCGAACATCAAGAGAACGGAAAAAGTTACTTTCAAAAAGATTAATTTTCGAAACTGAAAAGTTCTCAACAATTGCAGTATTTCCTTGAAGCCTAACAACGAGCAACGAATTTCAAAACAAGCGAGGGCCATTTGCAACGAGAATCTGCTAGCCTCAGGCTAGCAGATTCTGCTAGCTTCAGGGCTAGCAGAATCTGCTAGCTTCAGGGTTAGGCTAGCAAATTCTGCTAGCCTAGCCCTGGCTAGAGAATCTCTCTCCTGGCTAGCCTAGCCCTGAGGCTACAGATTCTTTGCTAGCCTCAAGGCTAGCAGAGAATCTGCTAGCCTCAGGCTAGCAGAATCTGCTAGCCTCAGGGTTAGGCTAGCAGATTCTGCTAGCCTAGCTCTGGCTAGTGAATCTCTCTCCTGGCTAGCCTAGCCCTGAGGCTAGAGATTCTCTGCTAGCCTCAGGGCTAGCAGAGAATCTGCTAGCCTCAAGGCACAAAAGCAGCAAGCAATGCACACCAACTTTGCTCAAGAGATATTACTGCCCGCGCGGCATTTGAGTGCAAGTTGTGGCCTCTAACAACAAAGGCTTGCTGTAAATTACAAGGTAAATTACAACCCCGGAGACATGACATTGAAGAAAGCCTCAAAACGAAGTCTTCAGCTTGACGAGACAGAAAGTTGAGATGGAGTATTGTTAGTATTTTGGTAATAAATGATAAGATGAAATTGTTTGGATCGGAATGATTAAAATTAGACGTGGTATATTTTTATATCAGCTATAGGTTGATCCATAGGCCGATTGATATATTAAGCTGACAAATAAAATTATTACTAGATCAGTTTAAAAACTCTTATTAATAGGTTAAACGCTTTTTATTAGGAAAGACTAGTTATTATTTTTTTCTGTTCCCCGAATTAGATTTATATGGCGAAGAAACCAATTTTTCCAAGCTCAATAGCACAGACAAATTGTTCGAGTTTTCATTGATGAAGCGAAATATACATAAAAAAATAAGTATTATATCTATTCGACGGAAGCTCAATAGTCTAACTTGAACATTATTTTAATTACTTTGGCTCGAAATAGTTGTATGTGGTAGAAAACGACATGCGGTTTACGGTTCATTCGCCATTGTTAATGAATAAATTCAAATTAAAAACCGATCATTACCAAAATTTATGTCTGAAATTACGCGCGCATCTATTTAATTTTTCACAAAGCATTCTCTGATCCATGCAGACACGAGAGACTCAATGACGTGTTTACTCGATGACGCCCGTCAAGAACCGACGATTTTGTTGCTTCGCTTCCCATAAAGTGGCATGAATGTTTCCAGCCGAGGTGATATACAGGCCTATGCTTGATGAGATATCGCTACTCAGTAGTCCCTCCTTTAATGCAATCGCAGCGCCCAAGCCACAATTTCAGACACTTTATCTGGCTTCTCTCCTGATAGGCTCTGGCGTGGATGAATATCATCCCATGCAGGGCTTGTGATCGGCGAGAAGATTGATGAAGTAGGTTCGGTAAACTGCTTACGTGCTTCATCTCATGTTGGCGCTGGAAAATACAAAGTATTTCAAATTCATGCTTATGATTAAACGGAACAATAATATTGTACATAATTAGATCGCCATATTTATTCGACATTTGATTTCCATTCGAAATCGTATTGATAGAATTACATAGATGTAATTACAATTTTAAAAATTAAGAAATACGGATCCTTTCCACTTCTACAACAACAAGCTTTGATCTAGATTAAAAATTTCTGTCGACGGTCTATGATTCTGTACAAGAATTACCTTTGAGTGTAAATACGTTCTTTCGATTGCTTGTGATTGGGGAAGAACTGCTATCACTGTTATTATCGAGCAACCTAGAAATAAAAAAAAATATTAGGACTCAAAATTTCCGGAAATCTTTCGATTCGCCGACAAAACCGCGGCCAAAAAGCAGTTGAGTTTTAGCTGAATTGAGAGTGTTATCTCTACGACAACTTTTGCAACGAAAAACAGCAAAAACAGCTATTATCCTCGTGCTATCAGCAAAAGAGACACAAAAGTAACTGTTGAAGCAGCGCTGTAACCCCGAGCAAAATTCAAGGCACTGAGTATACCGATCGCATGAGAACATAAAATCGACGGTCAATTGACAATCGACGGTCAATTGACACTTGACACCGTTTGTAAAAGCTACAAATTGAACAAATTAAATCAGTAGGATTCTATACCCGTAAGTGAATAACAGTGCTCGGAGTTAGGATACAGTTACATTCTATACAGTTCTATTCTATGAAACTAAGTCTCTGATATTATATATTGATTTAGTTCTAAAATAATTGAAAAAGGCAAAACAAATTTGGACGAATTTTGTATGCATTAAATGCTTGAGTTATTCATATTAATTCAACTCAGTAAATAATTATTGAAACATTTTATTAGCAACTGCGCCACTAAATGCGAAAATTATCAGTAATAACCCGTTTACGTTGGTCGGTAGAAACTGTGACTCGTTTTTGTTGAGGAATTAAAAATGGGTGGAAAAGACTCGCGTTGATGGACCATTAAGGGCTCAGCTCACGCCTCTGTAATGAGCTTAGTTCTCTTTGTATTGCTCCAGCGATGGAACTGATGGCGCTTTGGTATCGTGTTGCTAGCATGCGAGCTTCGTTTCCCTTATACAGATCTGTGTTGTTCAGCTGATCGGAATTTTTGTAACAGATATGCATTGTGTAGCTGATCTGTATTGTTCAAATGATCTTTACAGGCCAATTGGTCTTTATTGTTCAATTGATCTTTAGGAACTGATGGCGCGTTGGTATCGTGGTGCTGGCATGCGAGCTTCGTTTCCCTTATACAGATCTGTGTTGTTCAGCTGATCGGAATTTTTAAACTGATATGCATTGTGTATGTGATCTGTGTTCTTCAATTGATCTTTGGAGACCAATTGATCTATATTGTTCAATTGATTTGTAAGGTTCAGCAGATCAGTTTATTTTAATGGATCATTATTGTTCAACTGATCTGTACTGTTCAACTGAAGTGTATCGTTCAACTGAACTGTATCGTTCAATAGAGCTGTATTGTGAAACAAAACTTGTCACATTAAACGGAATGAATCACTTCGGCAGGGAAATGGTGAAACTTAATCTAATCTTCAAATGGTGAATCTTAATCTACGGATTCTGAGCCTAATATTTCATTTACTACCTCATCGGTGTGTAATGATGAAGAAAATATTCGAAGTTTATTTCAATTTGAATGCTTTTACACAATGGACGTATCATGATATGAAGAGATTCATAAGTATCAGTCGTAATCTACATAAGACTGATTTAATAAACTTTTAACTTGCCTTGAATTGGCAATGAATGTAAAGTGAAATCGAAATTGTAACCTGATAACGCAAGAAGAGGGTCACGAAACTGACAGATTTATGTTATGGCTACAAATATAATTCGTTCAATAAATAAAACTTACTAATTTTTCCTGACAATGAACATTTCACTGCCACTTAGTATGGAAAAAAACAGGATCAAACTGTGCATCATGCCTAAAAACTAAATACAGTAAATTAAATCGCTATTGAATCCTGATACCATGAAATTAATGTGATTCACTATAAAATTAATAAAATTTAAATTAGGCACATAGTCACTTGGAATGCTAATCAGGGAATTTCACAGTCCAATGAAACAATGTTTTCCAGCATCAGTGACACCGACGACGTTCGTCCGACGGGCTGAAATTAATTCCCGTATTAATTATTGCTGACGCCGCCAGATTAAATGTCGGCAATGAAGGGTTTTTATCATCAATGGTGATTGATGAACGTGTTGGTTGCAGCGAGCCATTACAGGAAAATATATTGAACATTGAATATAATGCTGATGCTCATGCTTAGATAACTGCTGACGGATCAGCCAAGTTTATGAATTATTTATTGATTTAAATATTTTAATATTTTATTAATTAAATATTAATTATCATTTATTTTTAGTTGCAGCGAGCCATTACAGGAAAATATATTGAACACTGAATATAATGCTGATGCGCATGCTTAGATAACTGCTGACGGATCAGCCAAGTTTATGAATTATTTATTAGTTTAAATATTTTAATGTTTTATTAATTAAATAATAATTATTATTTATTTTTAGTTGCAGCGAGCCATTACAGGAAAATATATTGAACACTGAATATTATGCTGATGCTCATGCTTAGATAACTGCTGACGGATCAGCCAAGTTTATGAATTATTTCAGGGGTTTGCAAACTCCATAAGAAAAAGCTGTATAGTTATTAGAAAAAAATTATGTTGAGAAAATAAACTAGTGATAAGACCGTGAGCTAGAGCTGCAGTGATCTAAAATTGGTATTTATCTAAGCTTAATTATTAAATTATGTTTATAAGAAGGATTATATACGTCTAATTAGATTATTTGGCTTGATTATGAAGACTGATCGAACTATATTTCTCAATTCAACGGTATTAATATTTCTATTGAGAATAAGTTAATATTTTATATTATTAGGATTTTTCCTAAAAGCTAATTGAAGACCCGTTTTTTTCATTGGAGTAAATCACCATCCTCCTCAAAATTAAAAACTGGCTTCCAAAAGTATTTAAAATTTTACTAGGCTTTGAAAATGATGGAGACCAAAACTGCATGAGAATTTTATTCAGAAGTAGTATCATTAAATATAATCATAATTTAGAATTTTATTTCCTCTAAAATATATTTAGAATTTTTTTGAGACCTCTTGGCAGTGAAACAAAAATGTATATATGTTTGGTCGGGATTGTAAAGGCTTCAGTTTCTCATCCACTGACACCTCCATCGAGGCTTTCGTTCAACTGCAAGATCAGCACCAGTCCAAAAAATTCCTCGAGTATCACCTTGACTGACGCCTAGACAGTTTTTTCATTAAATTTTCTTATTTTTTACCTAGAAAATACTCTTCTGAGATTCTTGCGACGTTCCGTCGGTTACCAAAACTTATCTTGGATAATTTTTTTGCTCCGTTTTTGTTGCGGAGTTTGCAGGAGCAGGATCGAGACGAATGGCATCTGATATTAGACCTCGGCAAAAATCTCAACTTTACAAGATTTTGGTTAGGAAAAACATTGTTGTTGATACTGATCTTCAATCTCGGTTACTAACTAAATTCCACAAGACAGTTTTATAAGTTAAAATTTACGTTAAAAGGAATAATTATTTCTAAGCTGTTAAATTTTAATATATTTCGAATTGAGTTTAGATGACTAAGAATTAAAGTGTTTTATGATGTAGCTTATTTGTTAACTCAATTTCTCGCAGGATAATACTGAATTTATGTTCTCTTACTCAATCATATCTTAATTTACCAGGGATATATCTGTCAAGTGCGGATCTTTCCTCAATGCATTCAATTAAATAAGCAAGAAGTTTGTTGTAGTTTCTGCTAATTCGTGCCCCGTATTAACAGTATATTCAGACGCTTAAAATTTTCTGGTTAATGAACTGTCATATTTGTATTTGAAAAATAACAATATATTGTTCGAGAATTGCACTGTACTGTTTCACAACACATAAGGGAAATCTAGCACTAACCCCATCTTTTCTTTGAAGGAGTCTCCCAGTGAACACAGAACGTAGGTCCAGTAATTCTCCATCTTTGAAGGAGTCTCCCAGTGAACACAGAACGTAGGTCCAGTAATTCTCCATCTTTGAAGGAGTCTCCCAGTGAACACAGAACGTAGGTCCAGTAATTCTCTTTAATGGCCTCTGGAGCTCTAGATGACCGAGCCCATTCATTATTTGTCCACAAATCAGAGGACCGGACCGTGCTTGTCTCGACGTACCGAGGCCGTACTTTGCTTTAAGAACGTCATGACGACCGTACAAATAACGATAACGTCAGCTCTCGTTGCGTTCTAATGCATGCGTTCCCTACAAGTGATCATTAATTATTACCCTTAATTGCGTGACATGAATACCATGAATGAATTGATTGAGTGACATGACTACCATGAATGAATTACTTTAGTGTCATGAATACCATGAACGAATTTATTGCGTGGCATGAATACCATGAATGAATTAATTGCGTGACATGAATACCATGAATGAATTAATTGCATGACATGAATACCATGAATTAATTAATTGCGTGACATGAATACCATGAATGAATTAATTTAGTGACATGAATAGCATGAATGAATTAATTGCGTGGCATGAATACCATGAATGAATTAATTTAGTGACATGATTACCATGAATGAATTACTTGCGCGACATGAATACCATATCCATACTGATGGATGCGTATCAAAAAAATTGACGAGATCTGAAAGGAATTCAAGTACAATTTTTAACCGTGTTATTCGGATACATTTTGTACTGTTATATATGTTGGAGTTGCATCTATTAAACATAAAAAATGCAATTTACAATGTTTGAAGCAAATGAAATGGGTCGGAAATGCATTGAAACTGAGAAACGAGTCTCATTATCGAACTTTTTTTTTCAGTATTGTGAAAAAACAAAGTAAAATAGCTCACAACTGATTATTTTATAGCAAATTACGGTAATTAGTTTAATTAGAATGGAAATCCAACTAATTTTATGTGAAGATCATAGAGAATTTCGACTTGAAGAGCCTCAGGAGAAATGAATTGGTCTTCTCAACCAGACATTTGTTGCTCTGCATGCGCTGAGTACAATAATTGCCCTCCTAGGAGCCATCGGCGCGGCCTGTAATGCATCAAGCGCTGCATCTGCGGTCTCCAGGCCAGCGATTATGAGATAGACCGAAGAATATTTTCATGTAAAATTGACAGCATAGTAATGTATGTGAAGTTGAATATGAAACAAAGAAAAAGCGTCTGTATACAATCCTATACAATCGAATTGTTATACCTTGTTGTTGTTGTTATATACGTATACCTTGTTGTTACAAGGTATACGCATACGAACAATACCTATATTCAACTCTATTTATATTATGCCTATTTCTAATCCTATATATACAATACCTATATACAATCCTTCATAAATGATGGGAATTTAACGGTAATTTCCTGTTTCACTCCCGAGAATATTTCCGAAGGCTTAATTCGACACGAAATATCATTCAAATGTATAATTTAACTGGCGTATTGACAGTAATTAAATATGTATATACCGAAAACTAATAATCCAACAGGAACCGAATTGATACATAATGCTAATTCGCGTGTGTTACTCATAAAGTACGTCATCAGATGTCAGTTTTGGGAAGAATTCATTATCTATCATTGAGAACAGTTGAAGCAGCATCCTCAACTCGATTTTCTTTCTTGTTCGATAAGCGTTTTTTTTATTTATTTGTAGGAAAATCGAATATGTTATATAGATTACATCATATAACGGATATAATTATCAACTACCAAAAATGCCAACGACCAAAATGGCTGTCAATCAATTAGTTCTGAAGATCATATGTTGAACATCATGCCAGAACTGATCATTGACTTGAGAAAATTTAGAAAATACTCCAACATGGAATATAAGCCGAATTAGCAGTGGAAATCAAATATTTAGAAAAATAACTCAGCTCCATTTGAAGTTAACAAATCAGTTATCAAATCAAGTCTGAGTGCTATTTTCAGATTATTTTTTCAATCTGTCAGATTTACCTTGGACTGAGATAAGAGGAACTGACGGCGCATTCGATTAATTTTATTATTGAAAAGAATTTTAAATAAAAATATAATAAATACATTTTATTGACCCGGGCTGGTATTCTTCAAGTGACGCGAGGAGTGGCAGTGAGTGTCAGATGTTAATCACTGCAGTAGTTACTCAAGGAATCGTAGACGTTTACCGAGAGATGTTGGTCGACAGCGAGAGACGGTATTCATTAAGTGACATGAGGAGTGGTAGTGAGAGTAAGATTTGAACCGAGAAAAGTTGACCGGAAACACGATAACATTCGAGAGATGCTTTGTCGTGGACGTTAACCGAGAGTCGTTGCTCGACAGCACGAGACGGTATTCATTAAGTGACATGAGGAGTGGTTGTGAGAGTAAGATTTGCACCGAGAAAAGTTGACCGGAAACACGATAACATTCGAGAGATGCTTTGAACGCTATAGGGCGTTGGAGATGTGTATAAGANTTAACCGAGAGTCGTTGCTCGACAGCACGAGACGGTATTCATTAAGTGACATGAGGAGTGGTTGTGAGAGTAAGATTTGCACCGAGAAAAGTTGACCGGAAACACGATAACATTCGAGAGATGGTTTGAACGCTATAGGGCGTTGGGACTTATTGTGAACGCCTCGAGGCTGATGGACCAGATATTTATGAACCTTGCTTCAACTAAATTGCTTTCTAGAAACATATAGACACTTTGAAGAACGTGGCTACGCTCTTATAATTTAATTTATTTAAGTTGAAAGTGAAAGGTATGCAGAAGTTTCTTTGTTGCATAGCAAACAGATAACAAAGTGCGAGTAATACGATTTTTCATAAAGGCTGCCTCTATAAAAATACTTTTTATAAATAAAATATTTTATTTATATAAAATATTTTTCCTGCCTTTTTCAGTCTTTTTCGCACTGAATTGCACACGAGAGCAATGTCATTAATTAGGAGTGTCAAATCAAACAACGAAAGTTTTTTTTAAATATTTTGTCTACAGAAGCTATTCACGAACAAAAATATCAGAGTCGGATGAAAAAAAAACAAGCAATATCATGAGTCTCCTGAAGAACGAATACTTATTAGTGCAAATATTCCAGAGAATCGTTTACTCAAGCGCCCTCATCTTCCACGACGAGCATTTAGGTTTTATTGAACAAGAAGATTATGCTCTTCGTTGTGCAGTTCGTAAATGTTTTTTTGAATAGACTGCAGCGTATGTCGAAATTCAAGAGGCCAATCTCATTAGTGAACACTTAGCTATACTGTGCTCCAGACGTATATTTGGCTGTGCCTTGTTGCGCATATTAAACTGAACTCAACGGCAGTTTCGTTATTTGTGCTTCGCTCGCTTGAATACACACTTCAACAATGGTATGCTTCCACGGATAAAACCATTTAAGGAAAAGTGCTTCATGTTTTTCGCTTTTCTAGAATGGCAATGCTTAATGCGTGTGCTGACAAATTTCATGAATTCTATTGATATTTGTGTTTCCTCCTCAGTGAGCGCAATATCAATAGTAAGTTTAAATGTCATTTAATATTTGAGAATGAAATGAAAAAATTAATGTGTGTTTTCATTACTACAATCAGTTATTTAAAGTCACTGGCATCTAGGTTTTTGCAGGCTCCCAAAAATATAATATATTTGCTATGCTTAAATAGGTTTTAGGAGACAGAAACATGCCTCACAAAACACCATATCTCTATTGGATGCCTCCAGCTCCATCATTCTTGAAAAAAAAAAAATAAAATACAAGTTTAATCAATAAGCACAACCTAATTTTTTGAAGCAAACATACATAACATAAATTCATACATGGAAGACGAAGCAATGGGAATAAATATAGAGAATACAGCCTGATTCATTTTCAAATTCAAGTTATAAAAATTTGTGGCAGTTAAAGACAGGACTTCTGTTTATAAATATATAGAGATTCAAAATTTCATTTGTTGCGCAAAAACATTTATACCGCTTTTTGTCCAATAACATTTTTCTTAATATATTGCTTAAAAATATCAAGTAAAACGTGATTGAGTGGTTATTTTTTACAATTGCTCTTTTTTTAGTCCTTGTTTATTTGGGTGTCAAGCAATCAAAAGAACTTATTACTTCTATAATTGATATTAGTACGTAATTAATAATTGTATTTTGGTTCTGGATAGGAAATATCAGGTGAATAAATATGAGGCATGGAAATTTAAGAATTCGTTTGGGAGATTCGAGTTGCACGAATAATTTCATAATTATTCAAATAAAGAACATTTCTGCTGCTAAAAATCTTGATGTATATAAGATAACGAATCGATCCAACGAAGCGTCCTCTGTCACACGTGTGTGAAATTGAATCAAAGTGAATTGCTCAAATTCAAGTTTACAAACCACTTGCATATTTTGCTTCAATTTTTCTTTAATTGTAGAGATGAAAGAACATTTTATTACATTGTAATGGTTCATTACGTACGATTAACCGTGAATTTACACAACTCGAGCAATGCAGTTAGCAACCCTGCAACGTATGACTGCCGATCCTATACGACTGCATTACGCCTCAACACCGAAAAATTCGAGTTTTCTTTCGCACGTATCAGACATTAGAATTTTTCTTCTAGATGTTTCAGACACTTGATTTTTTCCTTCAGACAGCATGTAAATTTTTCCGACCTAGTTAACGCAATATATCATATCCAAAGTAGACCTATTACTGTAAACACGAATGAACTTTAGTGGGCCGCAAAACTGGACAATAACTTCAGAAAGCCTTTTCAGCTGCTGCAAACTGAAACAATAGAAGCTTTCTTCCGGACGTTTCTGATGACTATGGTCGGATTGCGTGTCTGTATCAGGTTTGAATGGGAGCCTTGAGATGCCCGTAAACTCAAGAAACTGCGTTCGATGCACTGGAGCTTGACCACCATAACAAAAGTTGCAGTTACAGCCAACAAACTACTGAGGAATTTTGTGGATCTTCCATCCAGCGAAAGATAAAGTTTCCCGCTCAACATCCTGCAGTATTTGTGTGGCAATTTCCTTTCGACAAAAGTTAAGTTTTGGATCAACCAACGCAGGAAATTTTAGTTACAATTGTTTGAAACCGATTTGCATCGAAAGCAATGGCTTGAAAAACAAACAGCAAATTTCAGCCAATGTATACGCAGAGTTTATAGAAACTACAGGAACTACATGCAAAATTGCTACAATTACAGCCTGTGAAACTACAGAAAATTGGTTTTACGGAAGAGTTTTTGTGCAGTGAAGCAACACATTGAAAATATTTTATTTGTCTCAGAATATATTTTTTCATGGCTATTGGCCCGTCGAATTATATGCTTCGAATTTGCCAAAATGTAATCATGGGCTGAGAGAGGTTTTGCATTTGTAGCTGTTCAACATCGCTTGGTAGGGACCGATTATGCGTGAATAGGAATCATGACTGCATGGTAGTCACCGTAACACTTACTCGGCCGTCTACATAATCGAAAAGGGACGTCCAGTCACTGATGGTTCTCAATTAAAATCACCTCATTTCCCAAATACATCCACAATAGAATAAATGATCCACGTGCTGGCTATCAGAGAAGGAGACTAAGTCTACAGTGTCAAGTCTTGGGTTTACGGCTTTTCTAAGAGAGTAAATTGAAACTTCGGACAAGTAAACTAAAGTAATGAATATACAAATCAAGGAAAGCAACAAAAATAAATTATATACATCGATTCATGTATATATTTGTCCTTGTATGTATATATGCATGCGTAAGATGTGCGTATTTAGATTGCTGTTGGGTGTGAAGCCCGAGCCGAGGTATGTGGTGTGTTAGGTCCTCCTGTGCAATAATAAATCAGAATATGTGTATTGATGTAAATAATAATTATTATGTCTTATATACTCATAACTATACTTCCCAACAAGTCGGTGGTCTGATTATCGTTTTTTTTGTTTGTTTTTCAGTTCCGATCAGCACGTGAATTGTTCATATTGATGGAAATATTTGGGCAATATAAATGGAAAGATTTGTTCAGGGAAGGGACATTAAGTGAATACTTTCAGTGACCAGCACCCAATGCGATCATGTAGGCCAATATGGAGCTTTGTTATTTATAAAGGCTGCCTCTATAAAAAATATTTTATAAATACAATATTTTATTTATTTAAAATGTTTTAAAACATAATAAAAAAACATAAAATGGAGGGTTCCGTAGACCCCAAAAATATAAAGTTCAAAGTTGCTCGACCGAAAATTTAATAGACGCGCTACTAAATAGTGTCAACCAGTTATGATATCGTTACCCTAACAATATCCGCATCGCTTATCCCTCCAATTTATAATAATTTTTGCTGAAAAGTTTCCGGCGGGAATTTTTATTTCAATGCTCGAAAAAAACATAATAAATTATAATATATAAGCGTTAAACTATGCTTCTTTACGCATTCAATTGGCATATGGCGTAAATTTTTCTCTTTAAAAATACTTTGTAAAACTGTAAGCATGGAGAAGCAGTTTTGGTACTAGCAAAGAACTACACATTCGTTTCTTCGTTCCAGGTTTAGAAAAATTTTCTTTAATAAGTAGTTCAACGAATTGAATAAATTGAATGAAACAATCACTTTCAGCTAATAATTTTCTTGCTAAAATTATCACTGAAAACTTCTTGAGTAAAATCAAAACTTTCTAACAGGGCGTTCCGCTTGAACAAATTGACCTCTTTATAGCAAAATGCAGCAGTAAAAAACTGAAACTTCTATCGACGTCAACTCAAAGCATTTATACGCGGGTAACATTAGTGTACGGAATTGTAATGACGAAAGAAATGTATTTATTTAACTTTCGGCCTATTCATTACTTATGGGTTTGTGCCTGTCCATATGCAAATTTGTTGCCTTAAAAACGGAACATAATTAAGTTTTGGTAACAAGATTCAGTGTAAATTTAAATTGAACAATTTTTTCATATTCTAAGTCAAGAAATCAGCTAAACCTGTAAATATTTGAACCGATATTTTAGATCTTCCGAAAACTTAAGGTCTCTGAGAATATTTTTTCTAATTCAGTTGCAGATCAGTTGGCTGAGCTGGGACAACTCGGCTCATTTCAGGGCATCTGAAAGGCTCATAAATCTCCTCATCAGATGCTTAGCACAGCCATAAAGTTTCCTCTTCTCGTAGAACACTTCGTAGGAGATTTTTAAGGAGACTCGTACCAGAAATCGAGCAAAACCTTGCTTTTGCACGGACAAATAAATGAAGCTCGTCCGAGCTTAAATGAAAACTAACGCTTATGTCGTAGATGCTACATATATACCAGGATCGTTTGTCGCCACATCTTAATCACGGTCATAAAAATTAATTTACAAGACGCGTACAGAAAATGAAAAATTTTAGAAGTGTGGAGATGATGTCAATATTTGAGTGTTCCCTTCCGTCAATTTCCTCCAAATTATAATTTGCATTTCTTGGGCCGGAGCGCTAGCTTATACGGTGAATAATTCAACATACAAACTTTACTTCTGAGACATATTTTTGGTTAGCATGCAATAGTATGCTCACAATTTTCAAAAATAATTGCATAAAATATCCAATTGTTTATTCTTCATTATATCAATTTTCCATTTAACAGAAAATAAGATATTTAACTCATTTTAATGTTGCATGAAGCGTTAACAAAATAAATTAAATAACATGACATTCTCCTAAGATGAAAAAAGTTATTGAATTACGTTAACCGGTCAGAAACGAATCCATTCAGTTGTTCTGTAAAGATACATGCATGCACTCGTTCTAAATCAATTATTATTGGATCGTTGATTCAATAACGAACACATCAGCACTTCTGTACAGACGACGTTTAAAAATTAGCGTCATCATCGGTGTTAAATGGAAGCGTTGGCCGCTGTTGGGCCAGCATAGCTCGCCTGTTGATTAATGGAATAGAGCTAAGCTCAAAATTGTTTTTCCGACGTCAGGAAATTGCGGTGCTTAGACTTTCCATCAAATCTATAATTTATTTTTGTGTTTACCGAAGAATGGCCAAAACTTGCCGCAACAATAGATTCATGATATATCGAAATTTTTTTACTAACAGAGGCTTCCTAATAAATGGATTTTGTTATTGAGCGAAAACTTCAGCACGAAATTATCCGGCAAATTTATTTTGAAGTCAAGTAAAGTTAAATGGTTTCTTCGTTGATTCGATTCAGTCATCCATGTTCAATTGAAAACTCTCAATAAAATCATTATTTTCCTTACTTGCAATTATATACGTCAAGGACAAATGAATAGACATTCCGTTTATAACTTAGTATAACCCAAAGTATTTCAATAATCCTCCTTGATTTTCAGAATGAATAATGAAACTTGGGAAGAGAGCAAACCTTCAGAATTGATTTTAAACCAATTGAGTTCAATAAGACTGCCACGCCATTGCAGAGCTCTTCAAAGACGTTTGCGTGTGTATGGTGGTAAACATGTAGGATGAGTAAAAATTAAGTAGTAGTAGTAAAAATTAAGTGAGTAAGGATGAGTAAAAATTATAAATGAAAACTATAATAAACAAACAAGTACGAATGAGGTCAAGAATATGACCGTGTGTTCTTTCCGCACTAGTTCTTACTTAGGACTCAAAATTCGGGGCCTAATTTCTAAAAATAGCAAATAAACAAGAATTTAGAACTAGCAATAATTGAACAGCAAAAGCAGAATATAATGTAAACAAGATAAATAAATAAAAGACTGATAATCCTAATCATGGATCCCTCTAAATACCACCACTGAATTGAAACAGAAAATCATCACAAAAATAAACAGATCAAATGATAAAGTAACGCGCACAGAGCCATCCTGAAAGAGGTCACGTCCGAGATAATTTAAAACAAAAAATCAGAATAAATAACTGTATTAAAACAATATAGCACTGCGTCCCCAAACAACATAATTGTATACTGTACGTGCAATTTTCGCTAAACTAATAATATTCTAGTACGACTCATATAAATTGTGTTCTAGAATTTATACTCGTGCAAGGAATTCACTATCACAACTTAAATATTAAAAAGAGCTTGAATGAACTAAATATCTATGCTGCACATGAGGCTTCCTGAAGCATCATGTGCATCCTGCACGCGGACCAACTGAAGCGAGCGTTACTTGCATTTACTTAACAGTTCGGTTTTATGAGTTTTTGTTCAATATCCAAAGCACACCGTTCTTTTTCTTACGCTGCCAAAATCTTGCATCTTCTCATCAGTGAAAATAGAGCGTTTTGTACGTTCCCAAACGCTCCGAGTGTAACAGAGTACATGTGTATTTCAAAAGAAATATCTGTCCAATAAGAGATAACCTACAAATTAATGATCAGAATTTTGACGGCTAAGTTTGAATGATAAATTATTTTTCCCCAAACAGCAAAAAAACTTAAACGATGCCACGAACAAAGTTTACGTAACAAAGAAATTTCCTAATCAATTAAATTAAATTATAGTTGGTCGTTGAATTTATGCCAAAGTCTTATTTAAGGCAAGATTGTGGGAATGGTGGAAAATAGAAGACAAGTTTGCCGTCACGATTTATGCACTGGTGCTCATTTGCAAATTGGTGACAATAGCCGGGAATTTCACGGAATATTTTCAGAAGGAAATGTTCAGCCATTTTGAAATGAGCGTACACTTTAACGATTTTCTTCAGCTACCTCGAACATAAAAGAACGAAAATTCAAACAATATCCTTAATTGTTTTTATTGGTAGGAGATAAAAGCCCTAACCGATTCAATTGCCACCGGTAAGCCTATGAAAATTTTCGAAAAGATTTGCATACAGAAAATGGACCTCAGATTTAATTCAATAACTTTATTCACCGGTTTTAAAACACATGCTTTGAGCATAAAAAATTAAGCTGCGTTTGACTATTTAATGTCCACTGATATGTCGGTTCTATTTTTCACAATGTTGAAACATTTCCCTGACATGAGCAACGTTGAAGGGACTCTAGTCTAATCTGCAACCGTCCGCAGTTCATCACATCAAACACTACGAAAAATAGGATTGACAAGATAAACATTTTGCGAGAACTTTTGTTCGTTTGATTTAAGGAGAAAAGTTGCCTAAACCATCACTAGATCAGTTCTTGAGATAATTGTCCAAAGATCTATATACCACACAAGATATTTGATTAAAAATACGGTAACCGTAATACGCTCAGACATAGATAATTTCTAATCACCAAACTTATCATCAATTCAATTAGTCTCTTCAAAGAAACAGAGCTAAAATCAATGAAGGTTGAGAGAATCAATGAATGCTGAGAGGGAAGCTCAGACCAAATTCATGAATAATTTCGCTGCATTCTGAATTTTAATCGCAAACGAAACTCAAGGCTTTTTTTGGATGGCCAATTAACTTCTAACTTTCTTCTGATTGTCATTAATAGAATAGTTTCGATCAGAGTGTGGCATTTAAATTTTATTATCGTTCACAAAAATCCGTGTGGGAGGATGCTTCTCGAGTTTCTCATTGAATAGAGAAGTTATGAAACTGTTGATAACTTTCCTTCGCTACTATCAGTCGAAGTTCGAGACAAACTGAACTCCTGATTTTGCTCACTAACTAACTTGGGAAAATATTGTGGAATGGTTTCAAGCGTAGCCTATGTATGGCTACGTCATCTTTTTTCTAAGTCATCTTTTTTCTTTTTGTCATCTTTTTTCTAAGTGCAAATTAAACTTAACACACGAATAAATCACGTAACCGTTAATGAAATTGCACGAAAATTCCGTCTCATCAATTAAACTGTTATGATATAAAAGGACAAAATACGATCTTTTTAAATGAACATGCCCCCGGAAAATAATTCTTCTTGTTAAATAAAAAATTAACTTTTTTATCGTCAGATCACGAGAAGATTAAAACATTGTAACCAACAAATTTTTTCAATAAATACTCTCTACTGAACTGAACTGTGATATATTATCTAATTTTCCGGATGACTATAAAGCAAATTGTGCATGGTTACAGTAAGAACGTTATTTAAAATACTGAGAAAGAGTATGTGTATCATTCATGAGTATAAATATCACCTACGTCTGTTTTCATACAAGAGTACGAGTATCACCTGCAAACAGACGTAGCGAGTTCTCATGTCTGAATGTGTAACACCACATTAGCAGTCCACGAAAACAAGGCATTATCAGCCATGTTATTGCCCTGGCATTAAAAACATGCTTGTTATGTCAACACAATCAGCCCGGTTGGTAAAATAAAATTTCCAACATCATGTCAGTTTTTCTGGCCATGAATCCAGCAAAAAACTAAAAGAATATCAGGGAGAATGATAGCAAGAAATACTTGCAATTTGATTAGAAATTAAGTATTATATTTTTAATTCGTTTAATAAAATATTCATCCGGGGTATTGAGGCCAAAATTAACATTTTCTATTTATTTCAGCACATAGTAACTAGGAATTGCAAAGAAGAATAATAAATTCAAATATGATGCGCTTTGATAATTTCACAGAGTTTAATACTCGTACCATTAGCTGGTGGGAATTTGCTCCGGGGTTAAGCTTTAAAGTTTTTCTGTTTAAATTCGGGATTAAAGTTGGGGAGTTTGAACTGAGCACACGTCATGGAAAAATATAAATGAAAACATGAAATGCAAGTATTACCGAGTTATATATTGTACCGGTAGCATTAAAAAATTGTCAACTGTAGAATTTTCCCTTGCCTAAATCCGGATATAAATACATTGAAGTTCGATATAGTTTTTCATGATTCAAAAGCAATGGATTCGGAAGATCAATACAAAAAATTAGAATTAATGACGCAAAGAAGACTTAAACCGTTGAAAAATATATTCTGAATCAAACGCTGACCATATTAGGTGTATTCAATATTGTAGCAGAAGTCGAACGAAGAACATACGACATTCAGATGTCAACAACATTCATGGGCAAATGCAAAATCACGGTCTAAAAGTAATCATGAAGCATTAACCTCAATAACAGGAACTGACTTCTACGAACAGTTGAATTTTACGGAAAATCGAATTCTACGAAGGCCACAAACAATCAGCTGAAGAAAATAACGGTTGAAGTTCTCAGAATTTTAGTACAAAAAATAGTAAGGAGACTTTGAAAATTAAACTGGTTAGTAAAATTGAGGTTTAATGCTACAAGCACATGAAAAAATAATGTTCATGGAATTCAATTTAATCCTGACGGACTAGAAGCTTGCACAGCCTGTATGAAATTCTCCCGATGTTGCCACCAAGACGCAATGAGATGAACAAATCCTCAAAGAGAAAACCTATAACTACTACAGACTATGAAAATATTAAGCGTATGTTTATTCTGTAGTTTGAATAATTACTGGTTGAATGAACTTGGATTATTTCTTTAAGAGATAGCTTATGGATTTTTTCAGTAATGTGTAGGTTGATGGCATTAGTTGCGCACTTTTTTATTATTCAAGAGGAATCTGATGAGAGAAATATGCATTCATTTCAGTTTATAAATTACGACGACACATTTTCCTTAATACGTGGCTTAAAGTGGAACGAAATCTAAATTTCAATAAAGTTAATCATAATGTTGATGCACAAACGAATCGCAATACTCGCATAATAATTTTCCAATATTCTAAGGCCACGAGGCTGCATTTTTTTGCATTTTATTTATAAAGCATTGAAGCGTAAGGCCCAAGCCTCCACAAGTGCAAGGGTAAGCATGACTGTGGTAGTGCAGGTGTAGTTCTGCACGTTCTCGAAGGCCTGCGTCTGACAAGAGAAATTTTTCAATAACATCACAACAGCGTTGTTATGGCCGCAACTCTCAGTTACAGGTCCAAGTTCCACCGTTAAAGAAATAGAAGCTTCATTGAGATGACCCTCTAGATTTTGTCACTACCCTATTTGAAATCTTGGTCCGTTTCTCGTAGGCAACTTGATGGTCAAAAGACGGCCGCCAAAAAATTTTCAACAATCCCCAGCCTCGTGTGCAAGAGAGCCTCGACTCAGAGATAACATCGAAATCTTACGAAATTGCATTTTTTATTGAAGAGCCCCAATCCTTGGAAATAGAGAACTCGCGTGAAGAATTTTGTATTTTCGTTAATTATTCAGATGCTCTAGATTTTCACGGTGGTGCGACAGCCTAGCATGCGTTCCAGGGCATTGATCAGTTTAGTTCAAATCATTTTAGTATTTTTTAAAACTTTGGAGCTATGACGGGATTAAATTGAGTTGCATAGTGTAATCCGATTGCAGAAAAGGGATAATAATGATTTAGTTTTTATTTTTTGACATTTTTATTCGGAGTATACGGACCTTCAACATTCATAAACATTACAAAACATTAGACATTAATTCTAAATTAAAATGTACAATATCCATCCTGCCATGAATGTATATCCCGATTAGTAAGTCATTTAATTATGGCTGGGAATATTACATTTCTAAATTATTTTTCAGCGAATATCTGAAGGTATTAAATTTCTGTAAGCGTAATCGAATAAAGAATATTTCAAAGTTTTACATGCAAGGACTGATGTGATGGATAAGTATTAATAAATACAAAGGATAGGGCTCTCATTAAATATAAATATAAATGTGCACTTGTTCAAGGAGAAATCTTCGCACAACAATGCTGGACGATATTCAGAGTAAAAATTTTGTCAGGGCATTAATTGATCGCAGTCATCGCAAATCAATTGAATCTCAACTAATAATTTCATACGAAACTAATTATGTACAAAAACATTAATATCGTGATGAATAGCAATATAATATTCAGAACATCCATTTATACAATTTTTCTTCGTACAATTGATATATACATTATTCTATACGACATAGATTACTCACTATTCAACAATATACGGCCGGCTTGTCATTAGCAGTATAAAAATTTTCAGCTGGAAAACATTCTGCTGAAGTCAGTGTCATTGAATTTGAGTTTAAATATTGGTTTGCATCAATATTAAAGTTTCGAGTGAAAGAAACTCCGATGTTAAATTCATCAAGTTGAGATTGAAAACCTTGAAATTGGTGGTTACACTGGACATTCGACAAATGTTCTTGGTGTATCGATTCATCAAAGTGATCACGCGATTCCCAAAAAATAAATTCCTCAATATTTTTGTTCGTATTCTGGTCAAGCAACTTTTTATAGCTAGCGTGTGTTGTTTGCAACGCGGCTCTCTTTGTTTGACAAGCACAGCCACTCAGCACGATGATGTTGGTAGCGACTGCGGCAATGATGGTGGCCGTGGTTTTGGTGTCAACGGCATCGGCGGTTTCGACGGCCTCGGTAGTGTCCACTGTATTTATGGTGTCGATGGCATCGGTTGTGTCAACGTTACCGGCGGTTTCGGTGGCATCACTAATGTCCACTGTATTTGTGGTGGCCGCGGTTTTGGTGTCAACGGCATCGGCGGTTTCAACGGCATCACTAATGTCCACTTTATTTGTGGTGTCAACAACATCGGTAGTGTTAACGATACCGGCGGTTTCAGCGGCACCACTAATGTCCACTTTATTTGTGGTGTCGACGACATCGGTTGTGTCAACGATACCGGCGTTGTCGACCGTAATAGTTTCGTTAACAGAATCGGAGATACCTGTTGAATCAGTGGTGTTTTTCGTGGAAGGTTTCGCCACGATCATCGCTGGAAGTTGCGACCCGTGAGTGACCGTGAGGAGATGACGCAGCAGCAGCAGACACAGCAAGAAGAGAAGAGGTCGGTGATCCGCTCTAGGGTGAGCTGAGCTCGTCTGCATTGCTGCTGGCATCTCGCCTGATGACAAAACAAAGAAGGCTTCGTTTACTGCCTACCACTTCCGCTTCGTTAATTGTTGATGCTAAAAGTGATGCTTTATGTGACTTACGATATATTTTTTGATGCGAAATAAGTGATGATTAATGTGACTCACAAAATCGTGCCGTTGATTCAGAAAGTGATTCCGTAGATATGACTAGTGGAAACCATTCATCAGGTAATAAAAATACACTTGCTTTGAGGCAGTACAGTAAAATGAAAAAGCTAGTTTATTGCTGCGGGAGCCAGATTTAAAACTAGCGTAACACATGACGGAATCAAAAGTACTAAAAGATTTGTTAGAATAATTTTGATGTGAAAAATCAAAAATACTGGATTGAAGACGAGACTGAGAAGACTTATTGCCTTTATTCTGAATCTGATTATAAATCAGAGATTACGTTGCGTGCGGTAGCGATGAAGGAAAAAACAATGAAACTTGATACTTCTGATGATACAATGAAATTATTTCTCCACTAATTTGTCTTCCGAGTTTTATTCCAAGGCCCCAGATGGTAATATTAACGAATATTTTTTATCATACCTACATGCATCATATTTGATCTTTTCGATGTATCTGCCCTCGAACAAATCCTTTGATTGCGCGACAACCTAGATTGGTCTCTTCTCTCAATTGGGTCTAATATTGGACAAATTTGCGAGCAGCCATTTACTTGAAAGCAAGGCATTGAACGTGCATTGCGAAAAATTGCTGTTCAGGCAAAATTTCGAATATATGTCATTCAATGACAAGAAGCCTTCATACACGTGCCACAATCATTGATTTGCTTGAATTTCAATGTCATTTATGATCCGTGGTTTATAGAACTGAAAAAGACTCAAGCTTTAAAATCCAATTCAATTTTACGAAACAGATTGAAGTTTTTGAAACAGAGAATATTGGTAATTCTTCCAATTGTCTCTTTGCCCTCATTCTTAGCAATGAAAGGGATAAAAAATTTTAAAGCCATTACTCAATACAAACTGAATGAAGAGAGTTAGTGACTTATTGACAAACAAGCTCATGAGTTTCACCGTTTACAGTTAACGACATTCAAGAGTTTATTCGGCATTCTTTTCCTAGTGAGCTGGTACTGAAGACGCCGGACTTTCTTCAGAGTTAGCAACATTTTATTGAGAGTGGTGAACCGTAAATCGAGACTCTGATATGTATCACTCTCACCGTTGAGTACGTGAACCCTGAGAGAAGTTGGAGCTGTGTTCGATGGAGCACATGAGTAGTTACCGCTGTCAGAGCCCTTCGCCTCCTGTAAAGACCAATAAAGACTTCGAGTCAAAGACTAGAAGACTGAACACCGTTCCAAACAGTGAAGTAAAGATTAAGAGAATGTTTTTGTTCCCAGTAAAAGAATATGACGGATTTGGAGCTTTGTGAATTTGTTTTGATTATTCAACACAAAAGAAGTAAGGTGAGCTTTTTTTCAGCAAGGATTTTGCTGACTTATACATAGGAACGAACAATGTAAGATGCTGTAGGTAAACTGAAAGCCACAAAATTTTTGTTTTTTAACCACCTAATTAGGATGTTTTGTATTATGATAATTTATGTTATGCATAATGCACTTCCTGCAATTGCTTAATTAATTGTACATTTATTGCGTAAAGAGGGAATTTGAAGTTAATTCGATTGCTCAGAGATCATCCTGAACCGTTGCTCATTCAGAACTTATTTAAACTCTTAAAGGCAATTGAAGAAATTAAAATTGATCAAATTGTAATTGAATTTCTATCCAGTCTTAGATATATATTTTTGCATAAAAAATAATCAACTGGAAAATTGCAATATTTTGAGTTTGAATTAACTAATTTATTTGAAGTTCTCAGCTGATGCATTCATTACTGGAACTGCAATAGGGAGAACTATTGGACGATTGTTCGGCTCCATTCTGAATAGAAGTAATTTATGTCAATCTAATGAATTTATTATGATTTAGCACTTTCATTCATCACACTTATTATATAATATGATCATCAAATGCTAAAAAAATCATTACACAGAAATCTAGAATAAGGTGCTGGAAAAAAGTAATGATAAATAAGACTATTATACAATAAATGAATGAACGTCTAGCTGAAAAATATATATGAAAAGATCGAGGAGAAGCTCCATGAGAATAATTTTAAGGAGAGGATTTCTTGAGAAATTATTCCCGAGTAGCTAGAGACGAGGTCCCATGAGGAACAATTTCAAAATAAATCTAGAAAACGTCTCTTGCAACCCCGCGCTGGACTGGAGTCTGGCTGCGTCTCGTCCATTAGGCACATGAACTCTGGGGGCGCAGCTCTCGCAAGTGTTATGGTTGCTATTCTTTTTACGGACTGACTTTGTAAGTTAGTTTTAGTGCATCCTGGTTATTGCTAGTCGACTTGTTCCTGAGAGATACAGCTTGTCGGCTTTATTCTCAGATTTTTTTTTTTCATTCGTAACGCCGCGGCCGGAGCTCGAAGCATTTATACCAATGAAACTTTCATTTTATAAACTGCAAGCGCTGCATTGGGAATAACTGCACGGAATTATAATTTTATATGTTTTAATAGCTAATAAGGCATTATGAAATTCAAGTTTTATTCAGATATTTAGTCTGAGTGCATTTGCTACTTCATTTGAATGGGTAATATTTTCCCATTACGAATTAAACGAGACGTCAACACAGATAACACGAGAGATGTAACCTCTCAGCGGAGTTTTAGAGCTCACAGGCCCGTGAGAAAAACTTGTTAGGTTTCTGTAAAAAAAAACAATTAAATAAGTAAATTGATATAAATAAGTAAATGAATGAATAAAAAATTACGAAGTGATAGGGCTGAGCAATAATATACTTTATATATGCTGTCCAGCATCTATAAAATGTTTAAATGGCATATGCAAATAAGTTTTTCTAAAGATGAATCGACAAACAATATGTAGTGAGTAAATAAATATCATTGGATCGTTGTGGCCTTTAATATGATAGCAGGAGAGTATAAACAAGATTGACGCGTTTCTAGCGCAGTGAATATTTAAAGTGTCGCTATCACTTCGTATGAGAAAAGAAATGTTGATAAAGAACAGCTGAGCAGTGTCAATAAATAATGATATAGTTCCTTTAATGAAATGCTTTTAACTCTGAACATTGCTTTCCTTTTATGATATGCTCTAAACCCTGGACATTGCTTGGTAAACTATATAAAAACTTATTATAATAAAAAGTACAATAACCTGTATCAGGAGATAGCCACGAGTTACGTTTCCTCTCTCAGTGACCACAGTGACGCCACCTCTAGGCGAGTCGTAGTTCACAACCTGAAGGGAAATAAAATCAAACGTGTAAATTCGGAAGTAATTAAAAGTGCACTGAACACGGCCGACATCGACAGAAGCGCAAGGCGCGGATTTACCAACTCGAAAACGAAGTTTCACGCTACGATTTCCGGACGAGGCAAACTCTAGGACTGTCAGCCGCAAATTTGCGAGTTCTGCAGCTCAAGGATTCTGGAGCACTGGGGTGGTATTTCATTTTTGTTGCTTACGTTCAGTGTCTTAAGTGATGGTCATTTGAGTTCATTTTCCAGCGGAGGGCGATGCGTGTAATATTTTTTTCACTTAGTGAAGCATTTGTCAACTGAAATGAAGCCGCCACTGCCACACGTGCTCATGTAAATTTGAATGAATGACTTTCAACGTACATTGTTTCAAAGTGGATAATTTTTTAAATTTGATTGCCGTAAGTGATTTTGATTGCGGTAAGTGATTTTTTTTATTTTGATTTTATTGAAAAATAGCTCCAAGTTTCATTCATAACGTCTGCAAAAAACAGCATGTTTATATAAGTCATTTTAGCTGCCTTCCACTACTTCTCCAGAGAACCTTTTTTTCAAAATGAAATTCCAAAGTAAAAAAGTTAATACAGTTCAGTAAGTTAATCAATCCAAAAGTTAATTTGATCTAAAGAGTTTCAGAATAGCTCTAGTTGAATGATTTCAACAGGTAAAACTCAAAAAATACATTCCTGGCAACACTGCAAAAACAACGGATCATAATGTATTTTTGCAACAACTGTATTGTTAGGAACAAATGGAAAGTTGAACACATAATCAAAGTTTCAACGGGCAAATCAGGGAATTTCCTCTAGCCGAGGAAATCCCAACAGCCCTTTGATGTTTTAAAAATTAGCTTGTCCGGTGAGAGACTCCGGCAACGTGCATTTTCAATGATGACTTGAGTTATTAATGCTCAACTGAAGCAGTGCAGTGCCTCTCTGAATAATCCAGGTTTCTAAAAGCAAATAACGAAATGAACAGTAAATCAATGTAGAAACTTACAAAATATACGTAAATGAATGTTTAAATAAACTCTACTGTACAGGTACTGGCGTCCTCGTTATAAATTATTCAACATGAACAAACATTAATTTATGTTTTCGGATGGGATTTCAGTGGAATATCGGTCTAAAGTTTACAGTGATTATTGGTGCTTAGTATTTATGGATTAACGTCAAATTTCACTTTTCATTGATGCTATGACATCGTTCGCGTTATCAGACTAAAACTTCAGGATTTCTACTCAATTAAATAATATAACAATTAAATTTAATAATCAATATAATAATTACGCAGTGATGCGAGAATAGAGCATGTCTTAAGAAACGATTAAAATTTTGAAAGGAAAAATTTGGAGAACTATTTTATCTGAATGTGACTAACTGAATTGAGGAAAACTGTATCATGGCTGGAAACAAATTTGCCTAATTTTGAATTGCATAAATTAGCAGCCAATCCGGCCGCCATGATGACTAATCTGGAAAATAATAAAAAATGGACGAATGCTTTTTATCAATTTTTTCTGGGGTAGTTCCAAGATCAACCTAATGATCAAGCGGCCGGCCTGGATAGACGAGCTCGAGAAGAAATAAGAGGCTGGAAATAAAAGAGTTCTTTTTGATTAATGAAGACTTGGGGACTGGCTTACCTGATCATCGTGGCTGTCTCTTATACACATCTAGATGTGTATAAGAGACAGGTTGTCATGGTCGTCACGAAGCCTGACGCTGTTGTCATGGTCGTCACGAAGCCTGACGTTGTTGTCATGTTTGTCTAACTTAGGACACGATGCAAACAAATTCATACCAATACACACTCATACCTGGAATCGCTGATCGGTGGTGTAAGTGTAGCGGTCGACTGTTAGAATGTGCAGATCTCTTTGACGTATCCAAGATACCTGCCAGAAGAAACCAATAGTTGATTCAATATTTTGACAGTTATTTGAAGACAAATTTAAGCGTTGATTACTTTTTACGATTAGATTATATATTCTCCTAGTCCTTAAATTGAAAAGCACACAATTTTTATGAATTTTTTGCTCATGCAAGCCAGGTATTTATTTACGTGAACATTGAGGGGAAAATTTATCGCCAGAGGTCTTTATCTAGACAGTAATTTACTTCCACATCAATTTTCACTCAGGCTCCGTAATTACCGTTCGAATACGTCCCCTGTAAACACACGTTCCCGGCGTTATTGGATTAAATTGAACCTGGGGTTTTACTTGTGACAAAAGAGCTTACGGGGCTCCATTAAATTTCAACTGCACGAACATTAGGGCCATTCGGGCTCGAGTGCCGTCTTTTCTCTTCCTGTTGGGGTCAGGTTTCCGTTCTCGGTTATTAGCGGGAGAACTCGGCCGCCTGCTCTAATTTCCTGCGGCTATCAAGTCACTCAGCGGAACAGCGGCCCGAACCACGAAGTTTTATGTTGAATATTGCGCGTCCAATGTACATAGGAGGAAACGGTTACAACTTTAATTGCATACTAGAATTAATCCACTTATTTGAGAAACTGTTCTACATTGCAAGGAACAAACGATGATTGAATGGTAATTCATTTTTTTTTTCTCGGAGTGATTTTTTTTAATTTAATTGTTAATTAATTAATTTAATTTTTATTTGATTTTAATTTAATTTTTAATTAATTTTAATTTAATTAATTTAATTCATCGAACATTGTCGCGGGCTTTCAAATAATTGTTTTGATTGCAGAACAAATTATAATTATTAATATCGTCCTATTGTATTAATTAGACGTGGCAAAAAATGTCCATACATACAAAGAAACTATTTCAAACCACTATTTATTTCTGAATACTATTTTAAGCAAAACAACATTATTTTAAATTAAAAGTTGTAAACCGCGAAATTATCATTAAAAAGCGTACAGAGGACTATTTTTCCAACTTTTTCGATTTATTCAGATCATAAACTAATGAAATATCATTGATATATTAAACATTTTGTGGCTGGTAATAATAATTATTGCATATCATCACTTTGATGAAACGTATATTCTGCGTAATAAATTTATCATATTCTATCCATTAATTCCTTGAGCATACAGAACATGCCAAGCGCTTGACTGAAAAGCCTAACTTCAAATGAATTTATAATCCTCCTCAAGAATTCAATAGAAGGTGGAACGGCGCCTTCATTATCTTTCTTCAGAATATGGAAGCTCATTAGGCATTTCCTTGGTATTGTGCCACACAATATAAGTAAGGCTTTGTACCAGACAACGATTCGTGCACACGAATATTCGTAACTAGGATAATTACCGCCTATCATGCATGAAGCAGAAATTTAATGGTAACTACGGATCCCATGTTATTCAAGTCAAAGCTGGAAATTTTGTGACTGGAATCAATACACGTTGTAATGGATTCACAACCGCATTACTGTGCTTTGTAAAGTAAACCTTCGACAAAATTTGGTCATGCAAAAATGGATCTAAATGATAAGGTCGTCATGTTCAATGTCGACACAAACAGGATATTTCTTATCGCTGTACGACCTTTTTCCTAGCCAGAACTTGCATTGTACGACGAAGGGCCGACAAAATGTTTTAGAAAATTCGTGAATGGTATTTCGAAATGTATGGGTTTTGGGCAACAATTTCGAAGCGATGAGAGATTCTGGCGAAGCCCCATGGCTATTGTTGGCGGGGAGCCAGGGAGCAGAACCCGTCAATTGTCAAAAGATGGCAACAATAACTGGCGAAACAAATGAGTTTCCAGGGAGTTCCATGACACCCGTGGGCAACGTAACCCTACATCTGGAGTTTATTTGCAGCTTTTACGCTAGCCTGTTTCTTACGGCTTCTTTGCGCTGGGATGGAAATGAGCTCCGGGAAAATCGAACTTTAGACGATGTTCAAGGGAGGCCTTTTATGACGGATAGACAAATGACGCCTCGACGAGGCAGAGTAATGGCCTTCCCTGATGTTCCGAAAGTTTTAAAGGGAGAAATGTATATAAGATTGACAGACGTTCAATGAATTGTGGTTTGCAAATAATATCTCCTCTGTTTCCAATCTGATGTTTTTCATGACAAATGTATATTACTCTTTTTGTGAACTCCCTTCAACGAGGGTGAAGTAAAAATTTTTGTCAATGAAAATTTAATTGTGAATCGTCTTTGCCAGGGTGAAAAACAGTCTCAAGTGTGAACGTACGTAAATACTCTCTTTTTATTTTCAATTTCCAACTGTATGAAAGTTCGAATGCTCGCGATCTTTCATCATCGAAAGTTTTCAAGCAAACTTTTTAGCTATACATCGTATTAGCCTTGGAGCGAAAAAGTAGAATTTTGCCTCACGAATTTTTTAGGAATAAAAGTTCGAAAGCAACGCTCCATCATGGCTCCAATGAGTTAACACAATTCCCGCGTCGCATACAAAATTTAGAATTTTCAAATCTCCAGGCCTATAACTTTATTTTTCACATTGATGAATGTTCGGCTAGTTTTATCACATGGGTTAAATTTTTTAATATTCTACAGATTCGCTAAGCTGCTGCTAAGAGCCGATCTTCAGTGGGGATAAAATTAAAAGATCTTAGCAAAGAGGATTTCGAAAATATCTCTTGAATCGTGCTCAGCTCGCAGGAAGTTAGAGCTCTGATGCTTCATCCCACGAGGGAAAAGAGCTTCTGTGGGAGCATTTTTTATTCTACCACAGCGTCGAATTTCATGAGCGTATCGCCACTTATACGAAGTAAGGTTGCCTTTACTGACACCTAAGTTTACACGATATACTTTAGAATATTGAATTAAATATGAATGGATTGTTGCAGGTGAGGTTAGATGTGCATACATATATTTTAAACGTTTGCGACGTATTTTAATTAATCTCAAAAATTTAGACTACTTAAAAGCAAAGAAATGATAGACCTGTATTCTCTATCCATCCATCTTCTTTTTCTGACACCTGAAATGACCAACTTTTAAGAAAATTTTAGTGGGTCATCTTGTTTTGAACCGCAGAATATGCAGAGTCGAAACAGTGACACATAACAAACTTGATTTTAATCGGAAAAAGTAAATACAATGGCATACTTGCACGCTTAAATAATAGGTTGTCCACTGGGCTAAAATATTTGGCTTAATATATCACGTTTCTGTGATAAAACTCCATTAATCTAAATTAGGAAAAAAGAACATACTTAACGTAAAGTGTAGTTCACTCACGCTTCGGTTGGGCAATAAAACTACAATTATTTTAATTTGTGACATAGAATATCCTTAACGTAAGTAAAGTATAGTCTACTCACGCTTCGATTGGCCAATAAAACTACAATTATTTTAATTTGTGACATAGAATATTCTTAACGTAAGTAACGTATAGTCTACTCACGCTTCGGTTGGCCAAGTTGTGAACAACGCAGTGAAGATACGCGGCACTGCCAGTGAGTCCTGTAAGGTTCTTGGGCGCCGCGTCATCGAAGACTGGATGCTGAGGCAGCACGCTGCCTCCACGGCCTCCGAGTTGCAGAAGAGGTTTTATCGGCTCTACTGGACTGCTGCTGGAGCCACTTAGCTGGACACGTCCTCCAGGAAAGTGCAGCTGAGATTCAGATTTCAGTTTCGGCTTTACGTGCTGCTGCAGGGGCTGAATCACCGGCAGTGAAGGGTATATTGCTTGACTGGTGGGCTTTACAAGATGGTTTTCGTTAGCAATCTCTATGTCACCATAGTGGGAAGGTTTAATTTCGTTTATCTGATCCGAAGCTTGCGATGAATGTGGTTGATACACTTTGTGGCCTAAAGAATTTTGATCGTTCGCGCCATAATTTTTATTAGTGCCAGGAAGGTTGGCAGGTTTCCGGTTAAACGGCTGGTGTGATTCAGTATAGTCAACACTCACACGATTCAGTTCTTGTGCTTGATGATTTCTCTCTCGTTCAATGGCCTGGATGGTCTTCCGGTTGTCTCTGCTCATGCGACTTCGAACTCTCATTGTCGAAGTGAGTGGTGCCAGGGTCGTAAAGAGGGACTCCCGTTGAGGAGCCACTTTCAAGAAATGGCGAGTGAGAAAAGTCTTTTCTCGGTCCATAAAAATATCCTCGGCCGTGTTCGAGTCTGATACATTGTTTTTCTTTGATAAATTTTCATAGGAGTCAGTAGGTGAAATCGTTTTATTTTTGTTCATGTACAACTTCTTGCTCTTCATGTTTACTCTGACCACTGAATTCTTAGAAGAGTTCTGGACGTAATTATTTCTAAGGTTTCGCCAGAGTTTGTTCCTTTTGAAGCCTTTTGGTTTTCTTGCAACTGAATCAGTCACCAGGTTAATCGTTGAGAGTGATGAGTTTATTAAGAGATAATTAGAGCTCACGTCAGATTCCAAAGAGAAATTTCCATCAAAAGATCGATTCTCGTTGACCTGCTCAATACAGCCTATCAAATCGTCACTTTTGTACAGCGAAGGCTGGTTCAAATCCATGAAGGGAAAATCATTCTGCCAATTCATTGGATTCGAGAAATTCGGATCTAGCTCTGACTTCGATGCATTTAAATTAGCCAATTGTGAATATTCCTCGTTGTAGACGATGAGATCGGGGACGTTGGATTCGAGTTCTTCGAACGCGTGACCTGTAGAGAAAATAAAGTTGCGATCAGCAATTTCGAGCATTGAGAACGTCACATCATCGGATATTTTGCAGTCATCCATAATTATGAAAGCTTACGTGGAGATAGAGGGACACATAAATAGAAATATTTTACTAAAGTTTCAGTACAACGTAAAATAATATTTATATTATCATACAGGTATATGCGTATAACCACCAAAAACATTGCATTGTTCAAATGCTCAAATTTAAGAACCCGAAACAACAATTAAATTAGTGGCAAAAATTATTCAAAATATGTTGTGAAATTATTATCGATTTTGAAAACGCCTCATGAATTTTTAATTTTTTTTCGAAGTTTTTCGTCCCGAGGTTGATTTCTCAAATTATCACCATACAAACAAACAATAAAATGAACTGAAAACTTGGTTTCTCAATTGTCTAAGAATATATATTACAAAATAACAATTGAATATATATTTTTGAAGTTATACGTATTAGTGTATTGCTTGAGTCTTTTCTTTGCTTGTACCTGTATCTTATTAGATACATTTTCAAAATGAAACTCATGGCAGTTAGAATCTAAACTTGCCTGGAAATCAAACATTAAGTCTATAAGCCGCAATCAAAATCATTGTACTGTTAGATAAAAATCAAACACCATTTTTTCAGGTGTTAACATGTCCGACGTTCAGAACATGTCCGAAAATCAGCTACTGCAAGTTTGGTGACCGGCAATCTCGATAAAACAAGGAAACAACGTACGGCGCTCCTGACAATCCCAGAAGCGTCGATATTAATCCGGCCTGTGAAGGCCTACCGCTGACATATGGACGTTCGGGGACCGTGTGACCAGGGCATCAATCTTGATACAGGAAATGCGTTTTGTGGCAAATGAAACTGATTTTGTATACTGTATATCTTAGTATTTCGTTTTCTGATATGTATTACCATGTACAATTTAGTGATTAGTTTGGTTACGAAAAAATTGCAACTTATAGAGGAAAAGGAATAAGTCCTATTGAACATTTTTTTATATATGTCTCTACTCGCCGATTAGATCCTTTTTAGGTTCAATGGATATATAATGACATTTTTGCGTAATTTCGAGTGTTAATATTATTTTATTATCAAAAAGTTTTAAATAAACATCATATATCATATATCATATATTTAGGAGATATGTTTTTTGTGTGTTTGTTAGAAGCCATGCAGATGCTGAAAATACATAGTGATTTATTTGCGAGCGTATCCGCTTCAGAATATTGCTTGAATATAAAATTTCATTGTTATCACGGTACCAATTAAGACCGATTGGAAGGACTGGACTGACAATTTTTTTCCACATAACTTGCCAATTTTAAATTTTCACAAATTTCCTAAGGGACTTAAATGATGTCTGATTCTATGAAGAAGTTTTATCGGAAATGAACCTTCTTGGTGGTATTTTAGTTGACCTACCAGCTAAGGAATGGTTCCTATCCTGCTTGGGAGTTGACTTCCCTATAAAGTGTCCGCAATCGTAAGGCTGGAATGGAAAATTACAATGTTGATTCTGTAAACTAATTGAAAAAATTCTTCACTTACATAGTAATCTATTCAGGTACAAAAAAAAAACGGTGTGAAATTAGTGATTGATATAGGAATTATTGTGAGACAGCAATTGATTTGACTAATATCGCGTGATAATATATCATTAGGGAGAGGAATCGGGTCAAAGGGAGCCATACTATGATAATAAGTTATAAGTTTGTAACTCCGTCAGCTAATTACTGACGACTTTCCAAGCTGAACACACCTATCGCAGACGAAAACTCGGCCTCTACATGTACTTAGGCCGTTAGGTATACTTGAGAAAGTTATGATAATACGTGCACTAATGATGAAAATGATGAGTAATTACAAAAAATTGAAAGAACATGTTTCATCGACGTTCAGGAACATTACGATACAATATGACTAAAATATTATCGTAAAAAAATAATTTGCTTATTATTAATTTATAATCGGGTTTTTACGATGCAGTCTTTTGAAACAAATACAATTCATTTTTATATAACAGAAATTCTTGCTCATTTCCACGCAATTTTCACTTATTGAGGAAGTTACCTGATAAATTTATGTGGTTTAAAATTCTATTATGCCATTGCACCTAAGAAATTAGGAACTTAGTTCTTAAATTATCAAATTGCTCATGATTTGTTTTTGCTTGGATAAGGCATATTAACTGATACTGATTTTAATTATTCATTTTAATTAATCTTCGTAATTTCATTCATTAATGTTAACGATAAAAATGGTCCGTTGTTCGCATCTAGTTTCAAAACATCTAATATCAGGTAACAACTTTCCAACAGCTCTTTTTGTCATTTGATTGATATCGAAATTATTCGTGAGACTGCTATTGATTTTACTAATATAGCGTATTGATATATCCTTCGGGAGAGGAATCAGGTCAAAGGGAGCCATACTATGATAAAAAGTTGTAAAAAAATGATCGTAACGTAAATGCGGAATAAAATGTCTAAATACGGAATTTTATGCACATCTGATCTTTAGAATGTTACAATAAAAATATTTTTTTTTGCATTAAGCAAAAACAATTTACTTTTGGTTTTCCTCCCGATCTCGTCGAAAATGTTATCTTCGATCAATTATTCGTTTTTCGACTAAATCGACGTGGAATACAATGTTTCACTATGCAACTGATGCCGCAGTTAAACTGCTATTAAAATAATAATAATATTCAATTCCAATTTACTCTCAACCTTCACTGGCTTCCGATAGAGGAATGGTTTCGAGCGCCCTTTTGGAGATCTCGGAGAAGTTAGAAGAAGCAGTAAGAGGTCGAGAATATTGGACACCATCGTCGCGTAACGATCATAATTGGGTTATAAAGAAACGGAACGAAGAAGGTAATGCTTCGGTTGATCGCCGCAGAGAAATCGTAAATAATGCCCGCTTACGATGCCAAGGGTTAACTCGATGATTGCTCCAGAAGCGAATGAATGGGTCGGTCGAACTGGTATCCCAGCTTCATTGACTGAACTTTCATTAATCTACAGGTGCTAGCAGTTTTTTTGTGTTGATTTTTTTGGCACAAGTTATTTGTTTATGACTGTTGCATTTATTCTTTTCATTGATAATTTTTCGGTGACGTTATAACAGCTGTTCAAAATTGCTTATAGGTGTTAAATTTGGATATTAAATCATTATATAGCCGTGTTTTAATCGATATTTTAGCGTAAATTTATACTGTTGGCTTTCATGCGTCTGCTGTACATATTCAAAATCGCAGAATGGACGCATCCCCATATTGCATCAGCCAAGTTTAACCTCAACTTAAAGAGTTGGCGCTAAAATATCGTTAACTTTTTTGTTTATATCTATTACAGCATTTGTTCAAATGAAGCCAATAAGTGGCAGGCGACAAACACTTAACTGTGGGGATAAAATTGGCTATTAAAGTAATCTTGCATGTTTGATTATTTATAATTTAGTGATGAATATCATTTACAAGCAAAGCTGTTCCTACCCAACCACGATAAAGTGTGGATGCTCAAAAAAAAACCATTAACGGCGAGACAATTTCCATTTCATTCTACTGTAATTGGTTGGTAAATTTCACAACTTAAATTTGTTTTTTCATAAGCATTTATGATATGTTAATCAGCATTAGTTCTGATAAAATATTCTCGTTGATTTCCACCTGTGAATGGCTGACAAGCCACAATAGGAGTTACAAAGAAAAAATATTTTTAATAAAGCGGAATATTTTTCTGAAATTATTCGGGGTTTTCTTTTGGTTTGAAATTTTCCGCGACTTGCTCCAATGCTCATTCCACTAGCCTCGGCATCCTCGGTGAATTGAGGCACGATGGAATTTTAGAATTCTTTAATATTGAAAGAACGCATTGTTATCTCAGTGTTATGAACGCTGGCTGCTCTTTTTCCAATGAATTGAGGAGTTTAAATTATCCTAGGATATGAATTATGAAAAATTTCTACTCTGAGTTGCATTTGTTGGGAAAAACCAATAAGGAAATTTCTGCATTTTACATCAGACATGCAGAATTTTGCCTGCACGTAAATCAATATATAAAATGACATTAATAAATTGAATTCATATCATTTTGTCGTATTAAATTAATGCAAATAATTAAGTGAACACAATAAATTGGAATTTGTTGAATTATTCGATACAAATTCATTTGCCGATCAATTTTCAAAATTTCCCGCTTGGTTCCTGGCTCTATGACGCAACGATACAATATCTGAAATCGATACCCTTGCCTTGGAGGTTTGAGTGCTTTATGATCACGATTATCCTTAGTACAGGAAACTTGACTCGCTTCTTCTAACGTCTCATCGACGAACCTTGTCATTGGAAAAGAGTTATTCTTGTCGATTTTAAGTGACAGTAACTGCGATGCTTGTCAGACGCTTAGCGTTTAGCCGAGCGAAGTTTAATGAAGATGAACGATTTCTTCGAAGCGCTTCAAACTCGAGAAAAACTCTCGAAATTTTTCAACTTGTAAGCGCTACGAAGTGAGGGGAACGTGACGTTTTCGATGGAAAGATATTGTTGATTTGTTGACATGGAACTGTAGCTTAAGCTTCAGCATGTATCATAAGGTTTTTCAGTAATATTAAATTTAAAATGAAAAATTGCTGTGGCAGATGATAAACTGTTGAAAATAATAATAAAATCAAGGAAATAGTAATATATTCTGCAAGTATTTGTAATGCTTGGAATTCATATACTTCGTGAGAGTAAAGAGGTATAGTACGAATGGTTTTGTTTTTTTATTGCATTATTTTCCCATATATTTCTAAAGCGATTTTTTGATTCGTTATTACGGTTACTGCATTTGACGAGACATTAGCAAGAGCTTAGTGACGTGATGCAAGTTACTCGCTGCCCAGATTTTCCTCTCTCGATATTTTCATTCACGTAATATTCTAAGTTCAGTAAGAATCGATAAATTCAAATTTTTCTTTAGTTTACAACAATCGCTTCTGTGTTAGTGAATAAAATTGTTTTGCATTGGTTAATTTTTCACTTCGGCTTAGTGTTCCGTAATGTCGCCTAAGTTTTAGGCGACATTACGGAACACTAAGCCGAAGTTACATTGCGTTAAGATTGTAGTTATCCTGTACTTATCCTGTCCACTCAATCATCCACTCAATCACGTGAATATTCAATGAAATTTTCTGTTAATGAAAATTACTGTAAAATTCTCATTTCATTCTCAGAAAATTACTGTAAAATTCCATTTTCTCAACTCTGTGCATTTCAAAAACTCTTTCCCAAAGATTTCCAGATCTCATTCCTGAAAATCCCAATTTATTTATTGGTTCTTGCTTCCCGATTCTACTTATTTAGCTGCGGCCAAAGGTTTTATTTGATTAGTGAATAATAATTTATCTTTGTATTTTACCCCCTAAAGCTCGGCAAAATAAGAGGATGATGATTGTGAAGTGTACGAGGTGAATTAAATTAATATCATAATTGTTCTAAACTAATTTAAATACTGAATAAATAAACATCATAGATGTTTTAACCTAATTTAAATACAATGATAATTAGCAAGAATGAATTTGCCTTTATTCAAAGCTGAACCTTTCTATCGTATTACGAATCACAATAATTTAGTTGAATTTTATTTTTGAAATAATGAGCGCAATAACTTTACCGAGTACTTTACCTCAAAATTTGTATGGGTCTCAATATCGATACTCATGCATTTGCCTGCTCAGATTACAATGGAGACAGATTAGATTTGATCTAAGATGACCATCCATAGTCTTTGCGGTGAACTTTCAAATATTGTTATTAGACTTGCAAATAGCAACGTGGTCGTCACGAAGTAGCTGCCAAATACGAGTATATACTCTAAAGATAATGCCCATGAATATTTTCGGTAATTTTTGTATATAGTATATTATAGTTTAACATGCGTACATGTAAAAAATTATATTAATTTAGAATTATTATTTTTAATATTAAAATTTTGACGATCGCGTCACTCATTGATATGATTATACCACAAACAGATAAAATAAGAGGGTACAGCAAACAATATCGCAAAAGATAGATGCGATAGATGGTAATTCAAGTTTTTTAGTCGTTTTACCTGCCCTCAAGAACAGCATGCAAACAAGAACTGAAATTAACTCCATGGCAAGGCAGACTGTCAACAGAGGTGCCTTATTAAATTCTTTATTGAAATTGGAGAGCTCGTGTCTAACTTTGAATAACATGAAAGCTATTTAAAAAAACGAGAAAACATAACCAATCAATCAGTATGAGGAAGCCAATACCCTTCAAAACCACATCCAATACTCCATATCTTGTTTGAATTTTAAATGGATGTTTCTGGATTCAATTATCATTAACATGAACTGATGTAAACATGAAAATTGGTCGTTAGTTCGACTTGTTTGTTGTGGATGGAGTTTATTTGAATTGCATATGAAGAATCCTTTGATGTTGTTGAGTTGAAGTTAACAAGAATAAATCGACATGTGGGGTCTTTATAATTGCGGTAAATCTTGGAGAGGATTATTTATTAATTAATCCTTGAGATATGATTATTTATTAATTAAAATGCTAAAAATACGTATAATAAAATGAACGTTCGTAATATTTTTTGACCTGAAATATGAGCTAAGCATTGTTTCCCATTATATAAGCGAGTAAATTTTAATTAAGTGGGGGAGATTTAATTAGATGATGAAAATTAAACTCTTATATCACTGAAGCCTCCTGCATCACGCAGACCATTTAAATCGGAATATTTCGACTGTTCTCTTCTTGCAGATGCGCCAGGAACAATGAATCAATAATATCGATATAAAAAGCTACTAATATTTCTTCTTGTATCTTGCATCGAAATTATTCCCTTCAAACCGTACCCAATGCTCAGTAGGGTGATTTACATCATATAATGAGAGGTATCATTTTTTTCTTGCGGAGACGAAATTTATGTTCCAGTTCAACGAAGTCTTCCCGACTCTCGCCATCTCACGCCTCAGAGGCAAGCCTGTAAGCGTGTAGCTTTTTAGTCAGCTTGAAGAATTCTCTTTTCACACGAGAAGTTAGTCACGCAAGGCTCTTTTCTGTATGGAACTTTCATCCATCACAATATCATGGCTATTAATCAATGGAAAAGAGCGAACCCCAATATTGGTTTCCCATTCATGAACCGAGGACGTGCGAGAAGCATGTCAAGTGTTCAGGCTTTGCCCTTTATAAGAGTCACGCACAAGTTTACCTTATGTTTTTCTCGAATCTTCTTCTCGATTTTCATCGTACAATACAATAAATTTATGCCTGCATCGAGGTATTTGTCTTAGATAGTTTAAGACTTGTTAGTTCGTTCAACACATAACTTAAATGTTGCGTGGTATAAAAGCGTGCCAATACATGGTTCTCAATGATGTACTTGCCCAAAATGCTCCCACTGAATGATTTTTTTTTCTAGTAATCCGAATAGATGTCGCAAGGCACTTGACTCGAGGAAATATATTAGAATATTTTTTAGGGTCTTGACTGTTGAAATTATCAAAAGAGGCGTCCGGAGAGATCTTTTCGAGGAAAATTAATTTATATGATGGCCGAGATGAACCTGAGGAACTGCCAGCTCCCATTCATTCCAACATACAGGTTCAACCGAACGAAAATATCGCAAATAAATACTACCACGCCATTAGATCGCATTTCGAACTTCAAAATCTTTAAAAATACAGGAATCTCCCACCATAGTTTGCAACAACTCTTGTACGCAAAACATAAGTATATAAATTCTAGGCAAAATGTTATTCGTCGACAAAGTGACAAATTATTTCGGTCTCTTGCAAGCCACATAGCATAGGAATCACATTAGGTTGTTTCCAATTAATGATGAAAAACGATACAATTCAGGATCACGATGGATGGCGTCAACGATTTCTGGGACCACTTCATTTCGCCTGAATGAAAACATTTGATCAAAGGCGCCACGCGGACAGAAATTTATGGAGGAGCTGTCACGTGGAAATCCCTGTAATTCTAAAGGCGCTCCTTATACTTCATCGAATGGACCACGAATTAATTACAGAGGTTATTCCCTGAAGATTTATTGAGATTGGCAGACAAAGCTTCATTACTATGGGCTGATGTCACTGATTTTAGCTTTTCACAGGAAATAAACTATGGGCTGATGTCACTGATTCTAGCTTTTTACAGGAAATAAACTAAATCATATACCTACATTTCCACAAAACCTGTTCTATAATAGTTTCAATTACGGGAATAACGATTACAATATAGTTTTTAATTAAACGGTTCTGGTCAATGAAGTTCACGGTCACTGATTCTTAATAATTTTGACAACAGGAATTGACGGTTCCAACTTTTAAACAGTTGTGACCAGTGGTGTTGACAGTCGAGGTTTATTAACAGCTGTGCCAAATGGAGTTAATGGTCACGGTTTCTTAACGGCTTTGACGAATTTAGTTCACGGTCACGGTGTGTTAATAGCTTTGGCCAATAGAGCCAAGGTTAGTGCAGAGTTTTAGTTATAGCCGTCATAAATACAAGAAAAGCTTGGTCATTTGCTCAATAACAACGAGCTTTATTCAAAAGCAAAACCCCTTACGATCTACGAGTAGCGTGACATTACTACCGGCGCTTGTCTAGCAGCAAAATTATTAATAAAATTCAATCTGTAGAAATATTCTTGCAATTTGAGTTCAAATGGCGAAAGTCTTCGAGAAATGTTAACGTTTTTTAATGCTTATTTTATAGATTTCCAGTTCTTTCTGGAAAATGAAACGAGTGTCAGTTGACAAGCAGTCAAGTTAATGACGACAAGACGTGCTGAACTCCACTAAACCGCAATTCATACAACATGTTCACATTTTCTAAGTAACTCAATAACTCGCTTAAATTCGCAATAAAATTTGCTTGATTTTTGGTTAAAGCAAATTATCATCATATCAAATCTCAATGCGTCATCATAGTAAGAGGGCAGATTTAATGTAGAGGGAAGTGTTTTCGACCATGAACTCGCAATTGAATTGTTGTGTGTTCAACTGTTCAATTCGATAGTTTTCAATTTGAATTATTTGAAAACAGTTTTTCCCTGCTTCTTTAAACTGTGACTTGAGTTTGAATTATGACTTGAACCTGTGAACTAAATCAATGTCGACTACCTGGTTCATTTAATAGTGTTTATTTTTCTAGCTATTGGAGAAACAAGTGAGAAATTCATTCGCAATAATGTAATTACATCAACTAACATAAAGAAATTATAATAAAAAATTTAAATATAATATGAAATAAAAGCAAAACAAATTAAGTGTATATTTTTAAATAATTGAATATATTTTTTATGCAATCAATATTATTTATTGTTGACCATTTGTGCTTAGGCAGACATTTTGTCAATTATTTCTAAATCTTTAACTCTTTAAGCGCCGTTTGATAAGTATCACTTATTTTATAGCGAAAGGTTTTCCTAACTTGAAAACCTTATCCGACCTTCACAACATAGTCACAATTATAACAGTCGCTCCTCGCAAAACAACTTTGAAAAGTTTAATCGACGTAAATTCAAAGTTTAAATGCATAATCAACGTTGATTCAACTTTAGATGCCTGGTATGGTGGTCTCTTGTATACCGAACAAAGTTGAGAGCTGACAGCTTAAACTAATTAATGGGAATTGCAGCTAAAACCTGGAGATAGAAGCAAATATAGTACTGAGACTAATTCGGCGCTCATTAAAGTGAAAAAGTTCTTCATATAATCCGTCCAAGTTACGTTACAAACAACACGTTGTCTTGCGGAACAAAAATTACTCATTGCTTTGCAACGTTGTGTGTGATCCTTTTGATCGCTTCCTTCGCTCACAGCAATCAATAATGAGCTGTTTTTACTCAGATTCACCTCATTAAGTTACAAAAGTAGCAATGATTAAAAGTTAGGATTATTAATGTTAACAAAAGAGTTCGTTTTCGATCAACAATCTTCAGTGGAGTGAGCGCCTATTATAGAGCATTGCCCAACACAGTTTGTATGTAAATTTCCATTCAAGAGATCTATAAAATCTAAATCTATTTAACTCTATTCTTCAAATCATTTCGTGTGGTCTGAGACTGGAATTTAACCCTCACAACCGAAATCAATTGACGTTGAGTTCCTTGAATTGATAAGGAAAGTATTGCTGCCTTGAATCTTGTCAGCGGTTGTTTGAATATTATTACTGAATTCATTCCATTGATCTTGTGCCTGGTCCATGTGTGAAACTAATTTAACTAAATTGGGGAGTAGCTCTGCTCCACATTAGATAGGTGATATTATTGTGAACATATGTAAAGGTAGCAAGTCCCTGTCAATGTAAGATTGGATGATCAAAAACGAATTTGGGTAGGGAATCTTATTCGACGAGGAAATTTAATTGCATTTTTTAATTAATATAATAATATATATTTTCAGCTCAATTAGGCATTTTCATAGCCAACATTACGTGGCTCATTATGATTCGTCCTGAATAGATTTGTCCTTACAATTTTTTTAGCAGGCCGAAGTGCTCAAAAAATGAAAACAAAGACAAAATTTACAAGCTAGGAAATTAGCGAGGAAAACTAAAGAGCTTCAATTAGCCATCATATGGTCAAAAAATTAAAAAAATTAAAACAAAGACAAAATTTATAGGCTAATTTTTCTGAGACGAACACTAAAGAGCCAACATCTGGTGCATGTTGCACTCTCATCACGACAGGGCAATCGGAAAAGTTTTGAAAGCCAAAGGTAAAAGTCTGCGCATTTGGTTATTTATTAACTTCCCTGAACCAGTTTAGACGATTCATGCATCATCAGGTGCTCATTTCGTCCGCATCACCCACCGATACAAAACTATTGCAGTTATTCATTGGCCGTGCGAGTACATGGATTGCTTTTTGGAGCAAAGCAATAAAGCCCTTTGTTCTGCTGGCCCACAATCCTTTGTGGAGGCATCACCAGAAAATGTGTTCTTTCAAGTCTTTATTGATTGCACTGGCTCAGTGCATTTAATCACTTCTGCAATGGGTACATTTTGTACACGAGTGCTTAACTTTATTCTGCTTTGGCTAAAATCAATCTATGAACGCATTTTCAACGAAAATGTATACCGTTATATTAAAGGTTTTGTTAAAATGAATACGTAATTTTTTGCCGTATGTACAATATATTTGGTTGACGATTGTTTCCGACAGATAAAAATATACACCTATGAGTTTCAATAAATTTGATGTAAAATGAACGTTCAATTACAATATTTATCTTCAACGCATGATATATTTCAGCCAAATCAGAGGAAGTCCATTAGCCATTGCAATCTTTGTTCCACAATACCGAACAATTTTTGCGTTGGTGGGGTTGGGGCGAATAAAGTTTATATAATAATTTGAAGACGATACACATCTTCTTCAGATAAAATACATTCGAACAGATTTGTAGCAAATACGTAATAGCTTCGGAAAAAATGTATAGACCGTGCAGCAACTATGTGTTTAAAAATCAGACTAGGGTAATGTGTCATCTATATGTGGAATGTCATGAATGAAAACCACATGAGTTTTGGTTCCATAAAATCGACGAAATATTTGAATTTCACAACTTAAAGAATTTATCAGAAGAAAATGTTTACAGAGAGTCGCGCATTGCAGCTCAGTTAAGGTTATTCAACGAAGTTGCAATTGGAAGTTTTTTTTCTAAAACAATCTACAAGGCACATACTACGGTCATCGCAACAAACTCGTACCTCGGTAACATACAATTTGATGAATTTCAAGCAAAATTCCAATTTTAAATGTTAGAAATAAAGCAAATTTCAATTTCATATAAAATTACACTGAAGTATAATATAAATAGTATTTATGTTGCTAAAACATATGCAATGATCAGTTGTTTCAACATTTTCTAGGAGAAACATGTTAAACGACATTTCGCTGCATAGTATTTTGCTATAGCATCCTAAAATAATGGCCGGCTTCTGGCTAAAATTTTGTTTCCAGTAATACAATATGACAATGTTAATTAGTGCTATATGAAATTATGCTTTCAAATACAGTATCCCAATATTAAATAGTGTAGGTATGTTTTAGTTGGGACTTAATTTCTTTATTTGATGGAATTATGTATTCTTATTTATCATCAGTAACCATTAGGAAAAAAAAATTATCAATGTCATGTAAAATTGAGTGGCTTGTAATACTATCACTACAAATCGCGTCACTGAGTAACTGATACTAATTTTTTCAGTAGTGAATTAGATTCTACTGGTCTTTGCATTCTTGTGGATTAATATTTAATAATTCTTGCATTCATGTGGATTAGCTTCCTAATCTATCCCTCACACTCAATGACCAAAAAATTCCGGTAGCTTCAGTTAATTTACCCATATTGGTTTTGTGCACAGTAAAAATAAACTGAAACATTGAATTATGTTATTTTATTCTTCACCTGCAAATTTAGTCGCATCTTTTCCGCACTATTTTCTGCTCACGATGAGTTAGGTATAAAGAAAACATTGAATTATACAAGTTATATTCTTCACCTGCGAATTAAGTGCAACTTTTCCGCACTATTTTCTGCTCAAGATGAGTTAGGTATAAAGGAAACATTGAATTATACAAGTTATATTCTTCACCTGCGAGTTAAGTGCAACTTTTCCGCACTATTTTCTGCTCATGATGAGTTAGGTATGAATGAAATTTCTATTCTCGCTAAACTTCAGCAGCAGGGAGCCTCCAGAGCTCTGCAAATTCAATAAAGTCTTTGTGATGCAATGAAGCCTGTCCTTCCAGCCTCAAAAATTCAATGTAAGTCGGGTGAAGTGCCACATTTCGTTAAAAATGTCATTATTCTATGAAAATCCAATTTTACAAATCTTGTATTGTATTTATATTTTAAATGATACAGAATTTTTTGCGTGATCTCGGGTTATTTCACAATGATAGATGTAGTACAAGTCTGCACGGGTGAGACGCATGAAGATATTTGAAAAACAATTCAAATATTTGAATGAATACACAAATTATCGCTCGTTGGTTCATTTAAATGTTCTGTTTTCAACATTAATCGTAAGAAGGATTGTGATAACAAAATTAAAATATAGTATATAAAAAAATTTTAATATACTTTTTCACATTACTTATATCAATAAATTCTGTATATCATCGTTTTGAATGACCTCCGACAACAATATCCGAATACGCAGGTAGTATAGTATATGTCACGCTACTGCACAAATATGTTTCAAACTGTTAAATAGTACTCTAGGAAAAGCACCTTAATGTACTATGAAAAACACCTAAATGTAAAAGCACCTAGGAAAAGCACCTAAAGCACCACAGCTGCTACTCATCATCAATTTCGGTTTAAATAATTCAGATGCCGTTAATTGGTTCACTCTGTTACTCACCGCTGTGTGTGAGTAAAGTCCATAGGAAGAGAAGCAGCACGAATGAGCTCCTAAAAGCCCCGCTCCCCCGATGAACCTCCATCATTCACCTGCGACCTTTTCTTCGCTGTGGAGAGGTGGAAGACAAAGCTTTTTTTCTTGCCAGAAGACACTGAATGTTTCACCTGATCCTGCCACTGCGCGTTCGATAATCCTTTAGACAAAGGTATTGGTAAAAATTTTCTTTGCGCTAGATAAAAATATGTATTTTTTCAGCTCATAATTCACAATACAGATATTTTTCACGCGGTTCAGCGTTTAATTCCTTATGAATGGACTATATTTACTATTTAAATCCGTTGGTTCATCAACACAAAAAATTAAGTCAAGTTAAACACACATTGTGAATTATTATTTATTATCGATCCTGTCTGAACGGAAGGACAATAATATAATTTTTAATTCATTTCCTCACGCTATAGAACTAACTACAATTTGTGGTGCTCCTTTCAAATCACTTCTACTAACTAGCGTATATATAGTATAAATCACATTGTATAAATCACATTGCAACGCACTGAATCAGAAACGTTACAGTACATATACAAAGCTTCCTCAGTTAAATTGCTAATCACTTCTTTCACAACAATTCCTTGCTCGCACCAAACGAAATTTATAGATAATTTATTGTTCATCCTTTCCTCATAAGTAGAGCGTTCTGTTTATTAATTATTCTTCTCTGCACGCAACATTTTGCGAGACGAATAAAATACGGTTGATTGAATGAGCATAAATAATATTTTCAGATTTATAGTAATCAAACTATTGACGCTGTTAATTTATTTTATAACTCTCAGCAAAACGTGAGATTTGTAACAAATGAAATACATGAACTTATTATACTTATTATATTGGAAAACAATGTTGAGCTTCTTTAATGATGATTTACATCGTCTACCAGTACGCAAACGTCAAAGTGTAGTGCAAATAAGTGCTTCAACGTTCGCTACCAGAAAGTCGGACCTTTTTCTAACGAAACAAAAGCGCTGATTGGGAAAGAATGCTAAAAGAATCGGAGCCCTAAAAGAATTAATGTTCCGTAAAAGGGCGTCGATGAATTATATATGATATGTAAGCAAATACCCTCATGCTAAAATCGAAGTGAAATACTCACATGCAACTTACTTTAAAATCAGGACTAATTTTGTATGAATTAATGATTCAAATGCTCAAAATACTTGGTTTAATAGATGAATATTTATAAACATAAGGTGAACTAATCCATTTGTGTATTTATTAGTGCATTGAAATCAAAATTTAAAATTTGACTGTTAATGAATTTTGGTTTAAAATTTTTAAAACATGATGCTTAAATCCTTGAAGATTAATAATGCTCTTCTGTTCAATGCTCTTCTGTTGATTAATATCTGGCACCTGTATTATATTAGCACAGAAACTTTAATTTAATTTCATGTTTTCATTACCTCGAAAAACCACAATCAAAATTCGAACATTTTTTATGTTAGTTATGCTGCCAGTATCTGCTGAATACAAATAAATGTAATTGAAAATTTCAAATTATATATGTGAGCTTGTGTATTTGGTATTCATTTAGAAGAAGCGGCTCCAAAAATCTGGTCATAGGTTGGAAAAATTAAAAATTACTTTTAACACATCGGTAATTTTGTTTATTAAGCTCTTTGATGATCATTCATCGGCTGATGTTCCTCTCACAGAAGACTCGCTTATTCTCAGCTAGGGAGGCTAATATTGAAATAATTACTCATAAAATAATTACTCATAATTACTCATTAGACCATCGACGAATAAGAGCTTTAAAAGTGACCAAGAAAGCTCTATTAAAAGTTTTACCTGACACCTGAAATCGAACACTTTTTTTGTAGCTGGTAAAAATTGAACTCAAATCACCTAGCTTCCGTGCCAAATCGTCGCGAGGTTTGCTTCTCAATCTATAAAAAAATATAAACCTTGAGGAATGGCGAGGTGCAGAAATTGCTTAACAAATTCATAAGAAATTCATTTCGTACTAGAGAAATATATGATATTTTTAATAACCACGAGCGGGAAAATCAAGTAAAACGACACAAAGAAAACGCAGGCTTGGCTTTGCGAAAAGATTTGCAGGTCGATGCCCAGAGCAATCATCTTTTAATCTAAACATGTATTAAAAAATATACGTTTATATTCACAAACCTTGCTAAGGAAATCGAATAAGTCTCGTTACTTTCTTAACCTGATGCTGATGAAAACGCTATCGATGTATTTTAGAGTTCGTTCTGTTTTGTGTATTTGCTTGCTAGCCGGCCAATGTTTACCAGCCAAATGGCTAAGTAATACAAGTAATTTGTTTACTGATCGAGAAAAATATGATTATCCAAATCATTTCATTAGTTTTGTTGCATTGCTGTGTCACTTGTTTTTAGTTTCCAGATTTAATTTTTTGTGCTACTCCTGCCCGCTAAAATGTCTTCTTTGACTTAAAATGGTCTCATTCACTTCCACGATCGAATTCCATCTCTCAACGCTTACTCGATGAATATAGATACAAAATAATATTTTCATATTTCACCCTATATAAGTCAATACTATCAGATTCATATGTACACAAGCGCTGTTTATGATCTCACCTGCTCTCAGGTAATTCCAATAGTCAAGCCAAAATTAATTACCTCTGCATGAGTCAGGTGTAAATTGCTCCATGTGTTATCAAAATCTAATAAATATTCAACCAGAGTGCAAATTATTAGCGGAACATACATCTATTTTTAATACCATAATAACATCCCATATCGATTCATGAGCTCATTACAATCATGCCTCATTGCACATCGTAACCAAATTTGGGTGCTAATAATAAAAAATTAAAACGTATCATTGCAAATTATTATCATGCCTCGTTGTACATTATAACTATGCCTCGGTGCAAAATATTATCGTGCCTCAGTACTAGTAATGATCATGCATCACCATAATTAATCGTAATTCCTCTGTACGTGTTAATAATATGCTGCGGTACAAATTATAGTCAAACCACTGTGAACATTATAAGCATGTCTCCGGGCACAACATAATCATACCACTGGGTACATTATATTCATGTCATCGTGAAAAAACTGTCACTTCGACCGTCACAATAATCAAAGTGTAGGAAATTTCTCTGCTCTATCAACATGGAATTATTAATTATTAATTGTGCAGACGGTGTCTGTCATTGCTTCGTCGCTAAGATACGACGCCTGGCTCATTTTACCCCGGCATCTACGGATGTTACTTGACTGCGGGCCACTGAATAAATTTTACTGCTGCACCTGGAAAGCAAATTTCTATGCCCCAAGCTCTTTTCAGATAATTTAAACATCATAATTTGCAATTATTTATTATTGTAGTTCTGAACAAAATTTGTTAATCTTCGAATTAATAATTTCGAATTTATCATCCTAATAATTTAATTATTCACTGCTTTCGAATTAATGAGTTTAAACATCTGTTTTAAAGATTCATAGCGTTAATATATTTTAATTTATCATCTTAATAATTTAATTATTCACTGCTTTCGTCTTAATAAGTAAATACATCTGTTTTAAACATTTATAGCTTGTTTTTTAATGGTTTATAGTATCTGTTTTATTGATGCAAAACCTTAGTTTGATAATGTGCCACACCTCTATTACATTGATTAACAAAAATTTTTGTTGACTAATTCGCAAACACTGTTTCAATAATACTCATAAACTGTTTTACAAAGTCAAAATATTAATTTTAATAATTTAAAAGCATTGTTTCCAATTATTTACCACCTGTGTTAAGATAATTCGCGCCATTGGTATTCTAATATTTTACAATATCTTTATAATTAATTCAATCATTTGTTTAAATAATCTACAACCTTTGTTTTGAAAAGAGAATCAGTTTGTTCGATTTTTCAATGTAATTTAATAAGTAAAATTTCGAACGTGAACTTTAATAATCATGAGTAAAATGTTTGTAAGGTACGACTAAGTTCGTTAATTGGAATTATTAATTGCTAATTAGTGTATATCGAGATCAATTATGTTATATTTTTCGTGATCTAGGATTCCTTTCTTACGTTCGCTACCAGTTTTGAGCTAAAAATGAAGCTCAAAAAGATTAGTTTATAAATGATAAAGATTAGTTTATGTTTTGATGTTTTGAATACTTCTTTTTTGTAAAGAAAATATTTTGCAACAAGTGAGTAACCCATATTATCAAGCGCAACTAACTTTGATATTTGCCTTTCTCATTTTATGATATTTGTATATTACAACCTGCAACGATGATGAAATTTCCCGTGAACTTTAAAAAAAATCTTTGTTCTCGGATTTTTTATACTTTTAAAACTTTATAATTTCATAAAAAATTTTCCGAATGTCTAGACCAGCACTCGTATTACCATAAAAAAAATAAAATACACAAAGTTGTTGCATGCACTAATTAATTTAATGAAGATAGTTACAAGGATGGCGTGGTAAGAATTTTAACGAAATATAGTTTCACGGAAAATACTTCGGCATCTAGGTTGAAATTTTTTTCAGTGTTGCGTCACAATAATGTGAAAATTGAAAAACATGTATTATAAATCCGCCTCAAAACTTTGTCCTATCTCAGAAATATTTTTACTTATTTCGGAGCTAGTTTTGAATAAAAGTTCTTAATGAAGACATTTACAAAGTATTACCACAGTTCAAAGGTATTCAATACGATATTGTACTACATCCGCTGCCTCCGTTCTGTAGAAACAAAGCTAGTTTGCTTCATTTTGGTACAATGATTGAAGCATTTGCAAATTCAATAGAATAAATTAAATAAGAAAGAAATTGACGGATCAATTTTGCTTGGCGTAGTTTTCCTCAACACTATTAATTGCGCAAGATTTACGTTCTTAAATTGTAAGTAGGAAATGCAAATTTATGCCATTGCATTTTTAAACATAATTTACCATTATTTTTAACACTTTGACCTCAAAACTTTCCTATAAAGTTTTTTCATAACATTGTGAATTATGTTTAATACATTGCTGTATTGAAATTCGTAATGATTAAAGCCTTGCGTGAACCGACGGATTCATCAGTTGAGACCGAGTCCCGAGTGATCCAGACGCACACATCCTCTCTTCACTGCAGCCCGCACGTCACTGTCCGGTTCGGTATTATGGAAGCGTCATGCTGTAGGGTAGGCATTGTGGTGCACAGATTCTGAGAATAAATCTTATGTATTAACTCCTCCATAACTTGCTTACCTATTAATTTAATATGTTGGGATAATACACAAATATATTTTGGCACTCATGGTATAATGAAGATTATAATAATGATAATTTATTCCTGAATATGTTGAGCAATTTAAAGAATACTGGCTTGTAGACAGAAGATGCGTAAGTAATTGCCTGATGACCAATCTGAAATCTACGGAAATTACAACGAACATTCAACTATCTCTAAATTCACAAAAACTAGTCCATTTCATTCTATTTTAGATATTGTAAGTAAATACTAATATTCTGTATTAGCATGTCTCATAAATTACCATTATACTTGAAGATTTTTATTGGAGACTCACAAAGACTGTATTCTTGGTCCTCTTCTTCTTGGTAAAGACAGTCCTCAGAAATCCATTCCAGCACTAAATAAGCAATGCGTCAGTTCAGCTATGATCGTAACAGTGTAGGTATTCGAAAAAGAAAAAAATTCCTCTGAGCTTCAACATCAGACGACTTGTGCTTCAAACAAGAGCCCGTCTTTTTAAGTTTTTTTTTGGATTTGCTTTTTTGAGTTTTGCTATAACTATGTTTTACCGAGTTTATTATTATTATCATTATTGTTATAAGTATTATAACAATTTTTATTAATAATAATATTATTATTGATATTATTAGTGTACGAATCAGTTATCGTAGCGACTGGTGCAAACAAACCTTGAGTGCACGATACACATAAGTTTGACAAGTGCACGTTTCACTTTAAAAAATGTTTGAAGTTCTGGAAAAAATCACCGGTAAAGTTTCTCAGCTAAAATCTTCTTCTTCGAAATTCGCACTTCTAAAATTCCAATCTTTTTTCATTTATTTATTAATTTTAAACGAAGTTAGCAAATAACCTGTTTATTGAGTTAAGTAGCGAAATATATTTCATTGTACAATCCAATTGATTTTATTTATGTGTTAAACTACTCGTAATTGGAGTGAGATCTTGCAGCAAACGGCCAAAAATAGATGTATCTTGCAAGCCTATAAGTCTAAAGATCTTGAAAACGCAAACGAGTGGGGGGTTTGAAAGAAACGCACGACAACGAACTAAAGTTAATTATATTGATCGTAATGGTTTCGAGCCGCGTCGCCTCAATCGCACCCCGAAGCAGCGGCAAACTTCCCGACAGCGTCGAGATTGCTGGAGTGCCGCCGCTGCACCACACGCGGTTGACAAGAGGTGAATGCCTGAAAATTATGATGATAGATTTAAGCAAATTGAGATGAATCTATATAATTAAGAATAATGCCAAGAACATAGTTCCGGAAGCTATATATATAGTTCAATAATTTGAGGGTTATAACTATAACGTAGGACATTCACCTTTAAAGAGTTCACGAGTGGAAAAAGCATTAGTGATCACAATGTGTATCAACTAAATAAACTGAAGGTAGAAGGCCGACCGGCATGTCACTCCAATCCGTGCACTGCAACCCACCTCTACCACAGTAGGCTTTCATAGAGTCCACAGACGAGTCAGCAGGCGACGTAGTCGGCCTCCTGCGCGCCGTCGGGTGCTAGCGTCTCCACGGAGTGCCATCTCGCTGACGGGGTTGACCGAGTAAGTGCTAGCCGCTCTTCATAATCACTCGAAGACTAAAGTACATATATGGAGCGATCCATACACGCAAGGCAGTGAAGTCAAGAGAGGAGGTCGTCATGCGGTGGTGGTTGGTGCTGAACTGGCTTGGAATGGCTGCCAGGGCTGAAAATCTCGAGGCTGCGGATTAACCTCGATATGGCGAAATTAAGTGGGTGCAAGTAAACACGTAAAGGAGATAATGCCGTCGGAAAATGAATTTAAATTTAGACATGGGGAACATTGTGATCACTCCTTGCTTAAAATGAAATGAAATGAATGATAGCAGTTTTCAACAAAAGAATTTATAATAGTGTCAGGCTTAATTAATTGAAGATAACCCAGGCGTTCCTAGTCTTCATGATTGACATTGTATCGACAGCCAGGTCACAGTGGGACAATTAACTCGGGTATGCATCAGCTCAGGCTTTCTGGGTAATTAATGCAGTCAATCAATGGGCCAAAATCTTACTCAATTATTGAATAAAATATAAATACATAAACTTTTGTATATACTGTAATTAATTAGAATTATTAAGCAATTTTTTCCGCAGTGGCAATAAAAATGGCGATTTAAATACCCTATGTTAAATAGAAAACATTTAATAGGCGTGCAATTAGTATGAATAAAATATAATAACTAGAACAGTCACCCCGTGCTTTAAATTAATGAACTTGAAGAATTTAGCAGCCTCGCGTCCTCCCGTTGATCAGGATATCGATCCAACAACGCGAGCGCAAGTTTACATCATGAATGGAAGAACTCCTCATGCATTCCTATCTAAATTGGTTCAGTAATTGAATTGGTTGTATGAAATTCATTCGTTTATTTCTAAAAGTTTAACAAATTTTATCTTGGTTTATTTTGTAATTATGTTTAATTTCGGCATTTGAATCATGTAAAGTTGTTCATTGATACAATGATGAAGATACAATATGGTTACTGGTTAGTGTTAGTTTTAAAGAATTCGTTTATTGGAGTGATGTAATGAATTTTTTGGTATACATAAAAGTTAATAATACACTGAAGATAAAATTTACGGTATCTAATATGAAACAACACATATTTTTTCTTAGTTAATCTTAATTGAAAGCATAATTGGTTATTCTGTGTTCCAATATAGAAAGACTTTAAACCTGAATCTCACAACTGGAACCAAAAACTCAGAATATAAAATTAACATACCTGTAAATATTTTTGTTGTGTAGTTTAGCTCCAAATATGTTAGTTGCTAATTTTTACCTTGCTTAATTTATATGAATTTCATGTGTATATTTTATATGAATTTATATAGTGAATTTCATGCGAATTTATAAAGTAAAGTTGGCAAGAAAGCTAAGGTGACCAAATCATTTAGGAGAATAAAATCCTGTGGTTGTTGAAGTTTCGAGTTTATTTAAACTGAAAAATTCATTTTATTTGTGACTCAATTACCTGCCTAAATATGTGAGTAAAATTAGGACTGTAACTTTTGAAAATTTTTAGCAATAACATACGCTGGTTGGAGTTTAGTGGCAGAATTAGAGATGCCCTGCCTTTTGCTCATTAATTTGCGACTGATAAAAAGGCTATAAACTTAATCGATAGATTTTTAGCACGAGATTAGGCTGGCAATTAGATTGGAAATTAGTAAGAAAATTAGAGAGGCTCCGCCCCCACTCATCAAGTAGCTACTGATTACTAAGCTATAAATTGGAAACGACGAATAGCTTGCTTTTATTTATTTAGTGAATTAGATTATGATTAACTATTTTAATTTCCGTTTCTTCTTGACGTGAAGCGAAATATACTTTTAATTTGTTATTTGATACCACATATCTGGAAGCCGTTCATAATGACCTTTATTCACTCGCAATAGTCCATTTAAAGATCTGCATCGTAATAGTTAAAATGCAGATATTAAATTTTTACATAAGTGATATTCAAAAAAGGGAAAATTCCACAATTTCATTCAGGAGATTTCAATAACCACAATAACGCGGTAGGGATTGATGTGATCATAGTTTCCAGTTTCCAGCTGGATAGAGTAATAATAATTAAAGATTATATGCAATCATCGAGCATTATTTCGTCAAAGCTAAAATTTAATTGTCCTAAAGTTCCTAAATATAAACGTGAGAGAAATACTTTCATGCTTCCGTAGCTTTCCTTCTTGAATAGACACGATCATCCATTTTTAATATCAAAGTTTGCGTTTATTGTTAAAGATTGAAAGAATTATGTATTTGTTTCATTTTGCATTTGAGTTAGTATGACGCGAAATTAACCAAATCAGCCGAGGAAATTTAGTATCAATCAAGATAAAAATTCGTCAGTAACTGTATTTCACTTTGGCTAAGGGAAACATTAGTTGTGGACCTGGTGGCTGAACAATGCTTGGACGAAGATTGCTGTATTAAATTTTTGTTTTAATACGTCACAGGGAAAGTTTTTTCACACTGATAGGGATTTTTTTTTCTCACGTAACTGATTCTATCACACTTTACATATTTTCCAACTATGAAATCATATTCTTTGCTGTTATATCTTTTGACTGAGATTACCGAGCTGAGATTTGTTCTCCCAGAAGTTCGCATCCCGAATTATGAAAGTTATTTCAAATAAAATGCCTTGTTTGGTATTTTGATTAAATCCATAATACTCTCTGTTCTTAATATTAATTCATCCGATCGTGATTATGCGTTCTTAATTAACAAATGTTGAAATAAATCAAATGATAATTAACCCTGTTACTTCTCCACATTTCTTAAAAAAAAGTCCCGCAGACGCGGAGCTTTGGCAGCACGGGAATGAAACATGGCTTCGGTGGCGCGCGGCTCAATTCGCAAATGCTAACTTATTGGTCTCGAAAATCAGGTCTATGCTGGAGGCGAGTTTTTCCCCTAATTAACCGGATTTGTTCGGTAAAAATAGATGGAACACGGAGTCCAGCTTCGCTCAGTCTTGCTGATCTGAAATCTGATGATTTTGTGGAGGTTTCGTCTGTCAATGCTTGTTGTCGGTCATTAAAAAAGTCGATACGTGATAAGCCGACTCTCGAACTTGGACCTAACAACAGGTGTTTGTTTTTGCTCCAGTTCTGTATGAAGAGTAAAATTCATTATTTATCCCGCATTTTAATCATGTATCTAAGTGACTCGTTTGAGGTTGAAGCGTGCGAATTCTTTCGCCTTTTCGCATCTTCCCTATTACTATTATTATGTTCGATGTTCTAGCGTTAACGTTTGAGTCAGAGGAAATGTTGTTTTGATAATTACTATCATAAACTTGATTTCGAGTTATGCCACGAATGAACTATTTCAAATGAATTATTTAAATTAAGAGCTTCCCCTTGTTTCCGTCTTTTTTTCACAGGACTATGTTTTTATTCACTAAATTCTGGTTGCTCGTTAACAATTGGTAACGCATCATTAATCAGCATCAGCACCATCGTTAATGTCAAACCTTGAACAAATATATCGGAAATTTGACTTTCAAGGTCACGTCAAGTTCGCTACAATTCACACAGCAAAAAATTGGCTATGAAAAAATTTAGCGTTTGTCAAGCTTTTTTTTTCATTGTAACAGATTTGCGTTTTATGTTCTACGTTTTTCATTTTATAAATTATTTAGAAATGATTAAAATCTGGAAAATTACAATGATTAATACATTGATATGCGAATTTTATGAAATTTTTTGGAAGTCGTTTTGTGGAAGTCGTTCTAACTAAGAACAACTCGATGTCTCAGCAATTTGCCATTCGTTACGAGCAAAACGTCGCTGGGTCAACTCGTTGGAAGAATAGCCTCCTCATCCACAATGTTTGCCGGCTTCTTAGCACTGAAACTTAACAGGCCAATTTTTTCTACTTTGCCCTGCATTCTTTTTTTCATCGGCCTTAACGAGCAGAATGAATGGCAAGGTTTTGGGAATGCTCTTAGCTATGATTTATGGCCCAGCTGATTAGGAATACTACAGATTTTCTCCAGTGCTTCGCGGTGTTGGTTTTGGAATTTTCTTAGGTTATGCATTGATATAATTAGGCATGTTCATTTTTGGTTGACGTGCTTTAGAATTTAAATGTTAAAAAATAGGCAAAAACTTTAATAAATCTAAGTTGGGACTATATTAACACAGCCAAATGCGTCAGAAACTTAATTTATTTCATGAAGGTTCCTTTTCATCAAAATCTTAACTTTAAGAGATTCATATAGTCATATAATTGTCTGAGTATTTTTTCTGTATGTTTGAAGCCTGGTCCCGGAAATATATAGGAGTTGTTTGAGTGTGTATGAGTAATACTCATCGATTGGGAATATTACATTGAACTGAAAATTCATTCTTAATTATTGTGAGATAGTAAGGCACTGAAAAACTGAGAGAAAAATATTTGACAAAAAATTATATATTTTTAGCACATTTTCTCCTTTATGAAAAAAATGCACTATTGTGCTCGCCATGTCCGTCTGTCCGTCCGTCCGTCTGTCCGTTCGTCTGTCCGTCTGTCTGTCCGTCCGTGACTTCACGTCCGTGACTTCACGTATTTTTTAATTTTTGCTGATAAATTTTATTTAGATCATCAGCAATACTATCGTTTATAGTTGAAGTGAGCTTAATGAGAGTTTTATGTAAGAATTTTAGCGTTTTTTATTATCGTACATAAGCTTCATTATTATTAATGGGATTCGGAATGACTGGAATGAAGTAATTTGATATTACGAAATTCTAAAATTGCGTGGCAGGAAATTTTGCGTAATTCACATTTATGAGTGAATACTGAATACTTAAAACTAATTAACTAAACTCCGTCATGAATGATCAAAAGAAAGCACAAAAAATATATTATGACCGACTCTGATATTTTTCCATAGGCTCAAATCACAACTACCCCAGAAATATAATATTTTCACTGCTAATTTAATCGAAAAAAATGAATTCCCTGCATTTGGACGAAATCCAGAACTAATCGCATTAATTTTGTTTCGCGAGGGTAAATTTTTGTGTAACCGTTTGATCCAGCTGTGTCAAGAGCAATGTTTTCATTTAAATAAAAAAATCATTAAATCAAAAAGCAAAAATCTTTATTAATTTTTCTAAATATTCTTGGTCTATCGTGTGCCATGCACTGCGTTACGATTTGTCTCTTTCCCTCAAAAGATGAATTGCTTCGACCAAGAACGGACTTTAGGTTACAAGGCCTGGGAGAGCCTGGATTTGTGAAGAGTCGTGTTGTGAATAGCAAATTCCAAGGATTCGAACTGAAATTGATGGTCAGATCAAAGTGCTGATCTTGAAAGGAAATTTTGAGGATTTGTTGAAATAACTTTGGGTTAGTTTGCTGAGGATGAGGCTGCTGCATTTCTTTGCACAGCGAATCAAGTAATGCTGGGTGAAGCTTTAAATAAAGTTTTCGGCCTTTTGGGGCTTAAAATGTTGCCTTTTCTATTCGTAGAAGCTGCGATATTAATTTGTCTTTTGAATTTGGACTTCTTTTTTGCAAATATTGCAATTTCTATTAAATGATAACCATAATATTAGAAATGGGAATTCAAATTATTTTGCAATATAAAAAATAACCGGTAATTTATAGAAGCTTAACATAATTCCCCATAATACACGAGAATTATTCTATGAGTAACCCTGGCCTGCAACTCAAGAAGCCACATTGTTTATAAGATACACGATGTAGATTTTAGAGCCCGCGCGTTAAAATCCTCTGGCAATATTATGCAATCTTCCCTGCCGCGAGGCTTTCAGCGCAATAAACACTAGCAAGCACATTCAGAATTTGCTGGGGGCAATTCCGTGCTAGCAACGGGCTACAGTAACGTGTATGTGACCCTCTATACGGCAGACCTCGCGGGATGCTCAAGAACAGTCAGCTCGACCGCCTGACTTCGCTCGATTTCGCTGATGTTAAACGAGAGAATTATGCCTCTAAAAACAAGCTGTTTGCTCTACTTTATTGAATGCTCAGGCATGTTTTTTGAGGTTGCACAAGAGGTAAAACCAAAACAATTATTAGTTAACAATGAGTAAGCACCTAAGAACAAATTATGTAAAAAATTTTAAGGCTGAGTTCACTCTTTCATGCTGCTGAACCAAATACTATACCCACGTGCCTGTAATCTATCTTCCAGGTATTCAAAAATAGTGGGAGGCCCTTTCATATGAAATAATAAGGCGACTACACTTCAAACAGTCTCTCGTGTAGAACATGTAATAATTTTAGAATGCCTCTCAGCACGAGAGAGCATTGCCAGGCGTAACGAGAGGGTTCCTTTGCTCACTACAATTGCCGAGTCCAACTTGCAATTGTCGCCAGATTTAGCTAGCAGTCTTCCTCACATGACACTAGATACCGACGATCCTGCCGCTCTGTTGAGCCCAGCTGCTTCTATACTTTATTCTCGCTGCTCTGAACACAAGCGTACTGAAGTTCACAGAGAGACAAGCGGAAGCTCAGGGCGGAGCGTAAATATTTTTTCTTCTCTTGGAATATTTTAAGCTTGATTCTTGGTGCTCGCTTCAGCGCAACAGAATAGCTCTGGAAACCAGAAAATGTTTAATTCTTTGGCTTATAAGACGGGTTTTTAGAGGCATAAAATTTTCCCCGCCAGCAAAGTAGACATGATTACTAGAAAGTAGGCGGCTATACAGGAAGTGAGGCTGGCTGAGACAAAATTCTACAGTAGTAGAATTTTGCATTGATGGTTATTTAAAACAAATGAGGTAATTATCCATAATGAAATTTATTTACAAAGACAATATAATATTGATAATATAATAATATTGAGAGATAATATTCTGATTATACTTTGAAATATATATGCATGAACGAGACTTTGTGCTACCAACAATTTTCAAAAAATGTAAAAAATTAAGATTTAAGGTAGCCGCTTTCCACGTTTCCAACTAACACAAATGGATGATTGTATGATAAGCTTATCGTAATCCACAATCTTTTCATATTTCTCATACCAGTTTGGCTATGAAGTAAAATATTTAGGAAATAAGAACGTCTATACATTAGCATCTTCAAGACCATTGAAGACCATAAAGCTGCGCCGACCATTTCCTACCTCACACATCGTTCAAAAATTCGTAATAAAATTTATTCTGCTAGCCTAAAATTGAAGAGCATTTTTAATGCTTTATACCTAAGATTTGGTTTGAATAGAAGTTTTAAATTATCACGGTAGCTGATTGGAGAATTTCATATTATGAATAATCATTGAAACAATTTTAAAATTTGGTTTATGCTTAAAAATTACTTCAAGAAAACTTTTTCATTAATGACCAACCCCCGGATTTTTCTTACACCGAATACAGATTAATTTATTATAGATCATCATAAAAACAAGTTTTCGTAGTTAATTCCACTTTGTAGATTTTTCAAGAAGTAACTGTGGTTGGAAAAATTAATACATAAATGTAACATGAACTGGGGTAAAACGTTTGCATAAAATTCTTTACATCTTGCTGGGAGAATCGACAGTTAAAAATTAAAACTGCCAGGAACATAACCTATCTTTTCACACCCATATTGGGAACATTAAGATAATTTTGAGCGGCAGTTCTAGAGAGTAATTTGATGACCATGCTGTACACCTATTAGTTATTAAATAGCAATGCAGTTAGCAAGGAAAGCAATGCAGATGGATGGTTTTGATTTAGTACTAAAATTGAAAAGAAAAAATGAAGTAAACATGGGGTCTCAGTGATTTTTTTAAAACAATTATTTATATAAGGAATGAATTTTCACGTAAAAAAGTTAAAATACAATGAATACATTGTGGTCAGATAATTTTGGTTGCAAAGGCTGTTTAAGGTTGTCTAACTGGAGTTCTTCTTCTCTTGTGCTATGCTTAACGTACGATATTCGTTCAAACACTGGATAATAAGATATGAGCAAGATAAAATATGCAATATATACGCACGCAAGATAAACTATGTAATATAAATGCATGCAAGATAATGTATGCAATTAAATGTATGAAAGGTAAACGCATAAAAGATAGATGTATGCAAGATAAAAGTATGCAAGATAAACTTGTGCAAGATAAATGTATGCAATTAAATGTATGAAAGATAAATGCTTGAAAGATAAACGTTTGCAAAATAGACGTATGCAAGACAAACGTAAGCAAGATAAGCGTGAGCAAGAGAAACTATAGTGCAAGATAAATGTATTTAAGATAAGCGCATGCAATTCCAAACCTGCGTAATTCATTTATTTACTCTTGTTTATTCGTGTTCTTTTGTTTATCACGCACGGTAGAGTAGGGGTGGGTACACCTTCTTCAATTTTACTGTTTCTCGCTACTAGAGCATAGTTAGACTTGGCAAGTGCGGTTGTTTTAAATGAAACTTATAACTGCGCGTATAGGCGAATGAACCTCAGAAAAAATTCTTACTAGTTGAGTTACTAACTTTTGTTATTTCTATTATTATCATTGATGCTGATATTATTATTATTATTATTATTATTATTATTGTTATTATTATTATTATTATTATTATTTTTATTATTATTATTGTTATTATTATTATTGTACGAAGCAGGAATCGTGGCGTCTGGTTCTAACGAACTTCGAGGGCACGTTACACGTGAGTTTAATAGAAATCGAAAAATAGACACGGATGCGAATGGACAAAATAAAGCTTGATTCATAAGTTCTACGAAATTTCTGCCTTCAGGCGTTATAGGAACGCCTGCAACGAAGGCGCCGATGTTACAAAAGCCGGTAGACCATTCGTGGTTCTGGCAGAGACAACTGGGAACACTCTGTCGGAAACGGTAGATAGACGTGTAGATGGAACGACGAAGTTCGCTGTTGATGACGAATGCAGTCGTCTTCTAGCATGCAGATCCGACACGCACTGCAGACAGTCCGTGAGATAAGGAGGCGCCAGATCGTGAAGGCATCGGAACGTCAGAACAGCGACCTTGAACTGCGTGCGCTGTTGCATGTGAATATTGCGCAATATTGGCGTCACGTGGTTGAATTTTCGCTTGTTGCCCACAAGTCGACCAGCAGCGTTCATTACGGATTGCGGATACGAGCGCCACCACGAAGGCCTCCAGGATCGGCCTCGAAAGACAGCGGCTGACGTTAGGTATTCGTTGTAGAGTGCCACAACCAGCGATGGCTACTTGTCAATATGATTGTTCATAGAAAGTTTCGAGTACAGCTGAATGCCGAGGTTGCGAACCGAAGACGCAGGCATGAAGAACTCGTTGACCACGCAAACAGAGTTGGCTGGAAACTGATACTGGCACCGAGCATTCTCAAACCAAATGAAGTCGGTTTTTTATGCAATGAACTGGAGCCTGTTGGAGCGCAACCAGACTGAGACGGCGTCCATGCAGATATCCAGTCCTGCAACGCTGCAGCGTCAGCTGGTGCTCAGTAGCCATAAATTTGAGAATCTTAGGCGAAAATATGCGGATTTGAAAAATGCGAATCAATTAAGTGCAATACGTCGAGGAATTTCATGTGCAATTACAGGAAGAGGCTCGGGCCGAGGACTGAACCCTGTGGTACAGCGTGAGTGGCCAACGATAGCGTAGAAGAAGAGTTCCCACGTCGAATGCATTAGAATTTATTGATTAGATAGGACCTGGACCACAGCAGCACTGTGCCTGACAGACGGAATGAAACGTCAGGTCTACGCAATGAAGTGGCGTGGTCGACAGGTTAATATGCAGCCAACATGTCGAGTAAAGCCAGTGTCGCAATGTTGTCGCGGTCTACTGCGTGCACCTTCAGCACAGCAGTTTCCATCGAGTGGAGATGACGGTATGCAGGCTGGAAGCGATCGAGGCACAAGATCGGACTGTTGAAGATGATTATTCAGCTACTCGGCCACAACAGGAGTTTCGATAAAATCGACAGGTTGGAGATGGGTCGAACCCAAGGTCTTGTTTTTTAATAGAGTTGTAGCGTAAGCTGATAATTACAATTTACATATGCACCTAAAATTAACGTAATCGTTGTTCATGATTGGAATGTTGAGGTAAGTCGGGGCTCTTGATGGGTATTCTATGCGTCAAAGAATGTCATGTATAACATTTCGAGTTCAAAGTTTACATGAAAAAGGCACATGATCGGAAATTTTGACGATAGGTCATCACACAGAAAAGTAATATAGCAGCGACGTTCAAATTTTTGCGTAAAGATATTTCCGTTGTAAACTGGTTAACTATTTCAACTCGATTTCAGTTTAATTATTGTAGATAAATTTCAGTGATTTTCAAATTTGCGATTGGGAGAATTAAATGGTGATGAACCTTCAAGCAGCATTCCAGGACTGGAACATTTATATTCTCAGCACTAGATTCCTGCAGTGCACATTTGACATTACAACCAAGAATTCCAATTCTAAACATACACTGCAACCGAGAATACTTGCGTTCTCTCCAGCAATTCCATGACGACCAGATCTTGCAGTCTCGGCGTCATAATCCACTCAAGTGATATTCTTTACGTCGAATATCCAGCGGATGCATTTAATCTCTAGGATGTCTGAGCAACTAATTTCAGTTCTTGTATAGTTGCTCTACGAAGCAAAGCACAAACGTCTTCCAGCTTTAAGTGGTTTCAAACCATGTTAGAAGTTTAATTTCCAAAACAACTATTTTCGTCAACAATTATTTTCACATCAGTGAGCGAGAACATTAATGTGACTGTTACAAATAATGCAAAAAATCTTTTTATGTGACGGATAATTCGGAAAAAATCGTTGCTTTCTAGTGCATTTTCTCATTTATGGAAAAAAGTACTATTGTGCTCGCCACATGTCCGTTTGTCCGTCCGTCTGTCTGTTAGTGACTTCACGTTTTTGTTGATTTTAGGAATACTGTGGAATGTGTCGTGATTTAGATTATAGTTTTTAATTTGTTGAAGATTGGCCTCACCGAAAATATGTAAGATAACCCAGGTCTTGACATCAGCCATCATAAATAATTGACATAATAAATAAATAGTACACGCAACGAAATTGTTAGCGCGCATTTTTAGCTCATTTTCTTATTTGTGGAAATGATGCACCCTGAAACACCCAGAGTTGCGGAAAAGAAATGTTTCTTAAAAATATTACTTAAAGGTTGTTTCATACAAGCCCTAAATACAAAATAATGCAAAACATCTTTTTATGTGACGGATAATTCGCAAAAAAATCGTTGCTTTTTTTGTATTTAGGGCATGCTAATAGTATGAAACAACCTTTAATTAATATTTTTAAGAAACTGTTCCTCTCCTCAACGCTGGGTGTTTCAGGGTTCAAAGAAGTCCGGCATTTGTAAATTGTACCATCAATGATATTCGTGTTCAAGAACCAGCTCACCTTTTTTTTCAAATTAAATCACACAAAAAGAAGTAATATTCTTTCCATAAAAATTACGTCTAGAGTATGTTTAGCAACGCTACTAAATCACCTTTAAAAGTTGCGTCTAAAAAATCTGACACTGTTCCACTATTTGAGAATGAAATAAAGGTCTTACTGAACTCGATGCATAATTCTACATCGCTATCGTCAAATTTTCGTTATAGTTTTGGGGCATCGACTCTTGCATTCCAATTTGTGGATTTTCGTGGGGCGTTAGCGATCGTATTCGCAATATCAATCATATTCGCTTTTGAAATCATGGTACCACAGCAATCGTTGAGCCTTAGCAATCATAATTCATCCTTGCCACCTATTGATAACATTAACTTTAACAATAACCTTCATAGGCTTTATTTCGCAACAGTCTTATACCAATTAAGGAATCTCGCTCACATTTAAGGAATCTCGCTCACATTTGTCACGCCCTTGTCTGGTTGAGAGCTCTCAGACTGTCAGCCCGCAACAGCGACATAAATTCTTCTACATCGACAGTCGTGCTCATCTGCGAGTGCATGTATTAGCGAGAATTAGCATGAATTATCTCTGATGTCCCTAGTGTGAAGCCAAAGGCACACAGCTCTATTTGTCCTGACGACCGTTTGTTCGAGTGATTCAGCAACGAACTGAATTAATCCCGCTGTCAATGCAGAGAGTGTCGTCGCTCACTGATCTCTGAGTGGACAGATGGAAGAACACGTAATTATAGAAATGTCGAAGAATTCTTCTCTTCAATGAAAAATTTCATTTTTCGTTCTCTATGTATTCATCCGATATTAGCAAGCCGCATGGTATGGATCAATGTTGCGAAAAAAATAGCAAGTTAAAATTGTTATTCGTTTGTTATTTTTGAACAAGAAAATAAATTAATTGTTTGTTTATCAACATTATTTCGTCTACTTCATCCAGTATATAAATAGTCCTGCATTGTTGCTCAATTAAAATATGTTGTAATTAATTGCCATGTAATATCAGCCGCGTTACGGGGATAATTACCGATGTGTGAAAAAATTCTTTCTCCCCCTACTACAACTTTAAATCCGATATTTCTTCCTTGGGAATTGTGTAAGCTTCCGTACTTCTTGTGATGTGTTAATTATTTGGAAAATTGAGAACTTTTCTAAAATTAAAACACTTTATTTTGTATCAATTAATTTATTCATTATGTCATCCGACTTATTACATCGGATATATTGAGTCTGACTGATGAAAAATGTTGTCAACGATTTTAATAATGCGTATTATTAACAGAATTGAATATTTTATTCAAGTATTAGTTCTCGTTTAGTTTTATAGTAGTTATCCAGAAATTAATGCTGATCTTTTATTTGAAATCGGAATTTATTAATGCATCTTGCTGAAAATTGGTTGACACGATATCTCGGTTAAACTTGTGTTGATTTCCTCTTTCAAATAAAATTGCGAAGAATTACCATATATGTATTACACACAGCCACCTATAATAACTCCTTATTAGTGCAGTTTGAGCTGACATACAGAAAACCTCTCAGTTATTTCTCTTGAGAGGAATCAAATGGACAAATGGACGCCAATCAAAGCTAGAAAACTTGTGGCGACTTCTCAAAGAATATGGCAAAACTGGACGATGCCTAATGACGAACTGCCGAAGGCAAGTTTCAAGGGAAAATTGTACATTTTCGGGAATGTTCTTTATAATCACGGATTTTGCAAAAGAAATCGACTTTGGTTCATTTTGCATCGTCGTTTCTAGAAATATTTTTCAGAACACTTTCATACCGAGTTGTTTGTCTAAAGAATTTGTAACTTGTGACGCTTTCTCTGATTTCTGCGCCTGATTGTTACCCTGACCATGTCAATTTTTTCTTATTTGCTTTAGACGGCAAAATATTGTGGAGATGAATAACTGTCGCCAGAGTTTCAGCAACCAAATATATGAATACACTTGATGTGACCGATGCATATGTGATTCAGGTGGACGTCAAGTTGTTCTGTCATTTGCAAATTTGGAAGTATTTTCTTTCATACGACCCTGCAATGTGTGGTTTATCATGATATCATGATACCGCAACTATAAAAATTCTAAATATCCACTTAAATTCTGCAGCCGAAACAAAAAGTATATCTTCACCACCACCTAATGATCATAGATGACATGTTCATAAAAAGTCTCTCTCTGGTTAATTCCGAGGTTCATTGAAAAAAATTCCTCCATAGTTTTAACCTCCTGAACTGGGACCATCCCATCATTAATTACAGCATCATTCATCTCTGCAATTTCCATAATCCGTCTTGAAGAGCGCGGCTCCAGCAAGAAACTTTGTTCGACGATGTCGAAATCTGCGGACGCAAAATGGATGAGCCCGGGAGCCTCATGAATACGTGGTTGTGCATATGCGATGGAGGTCTGAATAGTTCAGGAATATTACTGCTATTTAAATTATTCGATGGCATGATTTCATCGGGAATTAGTTACAATTATTATATCAAAATTACTATATTGTGAAGACACGCGTGTAGAAGTAACGTAAAGCGCTGTAACTAACCTTAAATAAACTTTATGGCCGTCCTTCTAACCGTATCAATTTTATGGTGCGTAGAAGTAACGTAAAGCATTAAATAACCTTATGAACTGTATGGCCTTTCTTCTAGCCTCATCAGCTGTATGGCGCGTAGAAGTAAGGTAAAGCGCAGTAACTAACTTTATGAACTGTATGACTTTCCTTCTAATTGATTGAACAATTTTCGAACACAAAGCGTGACAATCAAGGAACAGAACTGAATAGAAACGTGTTTTAAAACCTCCGGATATATCCAGGTTCAATCAATGCTATTTCTAATGCAAAACCTAACAAAGGAAATGATATTAATTACACGTACTGGAACTCATGCTCCTCAATACTAATATTTTTCATTATAACAAGGCTTCCAGTCAAAGGCACAAAGAGGGCTTGATCTTCCTAAGGTGAAGCCAGTCTGCGCAGATGCCAGCAGTCTTTGTGTTCGCAGTTAAAGAAGGTGGGAGGCGTTCCTGAATTATTGGATCGTAGTAATATGAGTTTAGGCCATTGAAAATATGCGAGCTTATGGACTTATGCGCGATTAAGTTTATGAAATTGAATGGCCCTGTTGTAATTGCAATGAATTTTGATGATAAGGAATTTGTGAGCATGTTGAATTAAATTTGAATGAGTTTATAGCATTGTGTGTGAGTTAGTTTGCGGGAAATTCATAGCATTCATTAGACGGATATGAATAGAATCGCTGCGTTAACATATGCGAGGCACGAACTTAATTTAAATCAGCTTATAAACTTGGTTAACTTAGTAACTGAAGGTAATTCATGGCACTAAATTGCTAATTAAATGAGTTAATACCTTTCTCCTCAGTCTGTCGTTCAAGTTGCAGAACAAACAAGCAAAAACTATGCAAAATGATGTGATTCCAAAAATTACAGTAAGTTTTGAACAGATAAATTTCTTGGCACAAAGCAAACTGGAAGGCACTAAGCAAAGCTCAACTCGGTATCGTATAAACATTACATATGATTAATGAATATATTTTTTCATGTATATTGTGTGAAAATTAGCATCTACAACTCAATTGTTCCACCGATTTTCTTTACCAGAAATTTCACCGGTGGAAAGTAAGTTTGCTAAACGGATTTCTATCTATGAATAATTAGCAAATCCAATCACTCTTTCGGTGATATATTTTAAACATTCGAAATAATTTCACAAAAATGCACTATTTAACAGTGTACACGTTGTATATAAAATTTTTTTAATTATTCCAGATAGGTAAATATACCATCTTACGTATACGTTCTTCAATCGGAAAACATAGGCTTCCCGATCCCTGTCAAAGATTTTCCAAGGACTCAGTCTTTGTTTTTGACTGAGTGACATCCTGAGGCCACAAGACGCAAGCTGGCACCTGAATAATGAAGTGTCAGGCTTGTCACGTTTGCTTTAATTACTCTTCACTCCGGCTTCACGTACCATGAATTCATGAATAACTGATGAACGTTGACCGCGAGATGTTGACTCGCTGCTTCGTATGATTCAATGAAGCTAACATGTGCGTTTGTGCATCAGTATGTACTGATTTGCTGAGTATATGCTACTTGTGTTATATATGACACATAGTGCTTATGTTTAATGAATAAATTATTGTTAAATAATTATTCATCTATATTTATTAGCTTGTAAATCATTAGCGGTGGAATTCTGGAGCAGAAAGGATGAGATTCTAATAATCACGTTATTCCCCATGCATTCACTCGCAGAATTAATTTTTACTTTATGGTGTTAGACGTTGCCTTGTAATCGGAATATTACTAGACGAAAATCCCTAATACAATTTATTGCTATATTTAATAACTAATTTGGAATTACTTCTGATAGATTACTTTTGATGAAATGTGAGCGCACTCGTTTTTCAAATAGTAACTAAAAAATCGAAGCAGATTATTTGATCTCGAATTCTCAGTTTATTATGCTCTAATTGTTGACTCAGCTGTGATTACAATAGTTTTATAAATTAAAGAATGTTTCTAATTAAAAACCTTAAACTTTTAGAGATCATCTATGTGTTAAATTATGAGTTTCACTTTGAGTAACATCCCAGTTCAACATAGAGACATTCACCTGAAACAGCATTATTCTTCATGGCCTCGGCCCATTGAGGTACTTTCACTCTATCAAACAAAGATTAGATCAACAGGGAGCCGAAACTCAGCCTAAGAGTTAATAGAAGAAGTTTTAATGAAACTCTGTTGCAGAGAATAAGGAAGACATCCATTTAGTCGATAGAACGGTTGGGTAACACCTTAATTTATCGGCCAGCCACTTGCTATGCTAGGCCTGAAATGGATAGAGAACCGATAGCAGCCCTTTGTTAGTCTGACAACTAAGAGGCTTGTGTTGCTTTCAAGCGCCCAGTCACTTGTGACGGCTAGAAGTTTGTATTAATTATTACAGATAAACTATGTATCTTTATAATTTTCTTAAGACAAAATATATCCTCGATCATATACAAGTGAAAACACAATATAATTTATAATTAAGAATTTATTTTTTGGCGGTTATATCCATATTGCATTAATTATTACAGATAAACTATGTATCATTATAATTTTCTTAGGACAAAATATGTCCTCGATCATATACAAGTGAAAACACTATATAATTTATAGTTAAGAATTTATTTTTTTGCGGTTATATCCATATTGTATTAATTATTACAGATAAACTATGTATCATTATAATTTTCTTAGGACAAAGTATGTCCTCGATCATATAGGTACAAGTAAAAACACAATAATTTATAGTTAAGAATTTATTTTTTGACGGTTATGTCCATATTGAAAGAAATTAATTATTGAATATTGTTTGGGAGTTTTTGCTTCCATACAGAAACTTTGCTTTCAACTGAGCAGTAAGGACCGAAATCAATAATTAAATATATTCATCATACTATTTAGGCAAATTATATTAAATTCTGAATATGATTTCATTTTTCTCTAGTCCATCTAGATTTAAATGCCATTTTACGGGTAAATTGAAATTCGGTCGTGTACCAAGTCTGCATCAGCACGTATCAAGTGAGATCATCGAGATTGTAAAAATATTGAAGAATGGCCGATGCACTTTCTTCTTTTTCATTGAATTGAATGAGATTATTGCGATAGTAGAATAATAAATAGAGGCCAACGTACTCTTTCATCTTCTTTTTAGAATCGAATGAGATTATTCCCCGAGGAGAACGAACACACACTTATCGTCTTGTTCGTCGATGTTGAATCGAATGAGAGTATTGCCCATTCAGAATATTAAAGAGAAGCTTACACACACTTATCGTCTTGTTCGTCGAACCGAATGATACTATTGCGATAGTGTAATATTCTTTATGTTAAATTGAAGAATTATGGTGACAGAGCCACCCACCAGCCTAATCTCTGTCAAGGTGATAGTGGAATATGCCATAGAAGCTAGCGTACTTTCGTCGTGTTAAAGTCAATGTGTGTTATCTTTAGACCCATCTAAGTTAGTCTGCAATTGTAACCCATTATTCCTAGTCTTAAGTAAACATGAAAAGCCCACTTAATTATTTTTTGTCTATATATCGATCCCGCAATTCCCGGACTCAGCGCCGGTGTTGACCTGAGTGATCTGCGTAAAAGCAATTGCAATTTATGCACGCAGTATGAAGAGAAAAGTTGATACTAATGGCACGGTAACTACGGAACTTCTGCTTTGATGACATAAATCACAGAGGTAGTGTATTTTTAGCATGATAGTTTGAGTACATTTTTAGTTGAAAAAAATTTCTGTTATAGTTCAACTACTGCATGTCGTATATGGCCACCGCAGTGCAACAAGGATTCCGTAATTTATACTGTACATGTTCGCATTCAAGATTTAAGCTGAATAATTTCTAAATAAATATTGCATTCTAAAAATGTTACAACGCGATTGAAACGCACGAACTTTGTGAATGAGCGTAGCATTCTAGACTGTTAGTTTAAAAGTCTAAATAAAATATCCATTTTACAATCAACTTGTTGTTTTAGTTAATTTAAATCCAGTTTGTAACGTATGTTACTGAATATTTCGTAGAATGATTTAATCTACTGTATCCCAGTACCGTACTCGGTGCAGCATTCCTCAAGCAGCACGCAGCCTCAATCTCACTCTGGGACTCTGATGAAGTAAAAAACTGCAATGAATATAATTCTCAAACCAAGATACCATAAGTGATGAAGGCTACAATCTGCCACCTTAAATTAGTTAACCAAAAGAATAATATTTGTCGACAGGCGTTCCGCTGTCGCGAATCAAAATCTCGCATCAATTTTACATGATTCCATTATGGGAATATACATATGATTTTTGGCTCGGTAAGTTGGAGAAAAATGTAGGAATAAACTTAAAAAATGCTATGAATAGCCTGCCAAACATTCTTGAATGTTAAAATTGATTTAAATAATGTAAAATTCATTAAAATTTAGGATGTACCTCAATAGGAACTGTACCTCGACGGCGACAAACATTTTACCTTATAATATACCGGGAATTATTTTTACCGAAATAATTTTTTGCAAGGCGGAAAAAAATATGAAATTTCATATTTCTATTTTTCATGATCAAGCCACCAAAAAAATATTTTATACGAAAAGTTCACTTCAATATTGCCATCTCCTGAATAACAGTGAGCTTCCCAGAGACCTCAAACGAGGTCAAACATAAATTAAACATTTGTAACTATATATTTTTTCGAATGCAACACTATCTTTCCACTTATCTTGAAAGAGATATCCAAGATATTTCCATATTTGAGATATCTCATATAATTAAAAGGTTTGTAATTTTAAAAAATCCTATCTTAAATAAAAGTTTAAATAAATTTAAAAATTAAACTCAATATCATTGATGAATTTAAGAGTTACTGATTAAGAACGTACCGCCCCACCAGACATCAGGCGTTGAATTAACGTTGCAATAACATTTTATAATTGGCCTGGTGGCGTACTAGTCAATGCAATGGCCTGGTGGGGCACTAGTCAATGCAATGGCCTGGTGGGGCACTAGTCAGTGCAATGGCCTGGTGGGGCACCAGTCAATGTTGGTGGGGCACTAGTCAGTGCAATGGCCTGGTGGGGCACTAGTCAGTGCAATGGCCTGGTGGGGCACTAGTCAATGCAATGGTCTGGTGGGCACTAGTCAATGCAATGGCCTGGTGGGGCACTAGTCAATGCATTGGCCTGGTGGGGCACTAGTCAGAGCAATGGCCTGGTGGGGCACTAGTCAGTGCAATGGCCTGGTGGGGCACTAGTCAATGCAATGTCCTGGTGGGGCACTAGTCAATGCAATGGCCTGGTGGGGCACTAGTCAGTGCAATGGTCTGGTGGGGCATCACTTCTGGTTTTTTAAGACCTTTAAGTGTTTGCTTTGTTGTTTTAAATCTATTCTAAGCTGACATAAGGTGAATGAGTCCATCTGCGTGAGCTCGATTATTAAAGACTGTTACCTGAGTCATTTGTGAATGACAAACGTCCTGTGATTTGTTAAGAGTAGATTATTAGTTATTTGATTGCAAGAAAATTATTTCTAATCTTCCCACAAAGCCATAATATGCATTTTTTTTCTAGACTTGTTTTTTTTCTAGATTTTTTATTGTTTGCAGAAACCTCATTAAAAGCATTACGTCACCGCGTATTCATTTACTTTCCTCTATCGAATCAAGAATCCTTATGAAGCTTCTTTAATCTCAATATCTATTTTCAGATGTGCCGAGCTAGAATTCTCATAAATTCAAATTAATCAATATGCAATAAAACTCGCGAACCCTGATAAATTATTTTCGCAAGTTTATTCTCCATTGAGAATCATCTAATTTCAAATATGAGATTTTCTTCGGTGCTGATTCCAGACTGTGTTTTTTCTTTGATTTATTTCTGTTGGCCTGGCTTTATTCAGTAACTTTGTAGTAATATGAAGTGATTCGTGGAATTTGAATTTCAGAGAAATATTGAACAATGCTATTTCAATCCGAAAAGTACTAGCTGAACTCCGATGAGTATTTAAGACTTGCATGTAAAAACGCATTATTTTGCAACCGAACGTCTATGAAATTGTGATAAATAAGCTGATTAATTGATTCAAGGAATCTATATACGATGCTACAAGACGTGTGTGATTTCAAAATATTCGGGCGCGAGAATTGTCAGCAACAATACATGAACTGAACTATTGTTTTGCATTTTTGACCCGTACAATATTTCTGTCATTGGAAAATCATTATTGTATTTTTAATGCACATTCAGGAGAAACACAAAACACAATTCATTGATATTACTCCGTATCGCTGATACACGATACCGATAAACATCAATATCCATATGACATTGATGGCACAAAAGTGAGCAATAAAGATTTACAAGCCACATGAGGATCTCAAGCTTAGTTCCAAGAAATTGAAATGGAAGGTTCTTGTCAATTTGCTAAAAAATTTTTAGTTGTAATCCAAGACATATAAACAAATAGCTTTCGTCCAGACAAAGTGATGGATATATATTTTTATACATATCTTTGAATTATAGAAATGATGCTATGTATTTAGGTATAACAGTCATTGAATATTTGCTGTTGGTTTTACCAATGCTTGGCAGAGAATTGATGTTATTGTAGTTCTGCAAAAAGTTTCACGCAGAAAAAGGCTTGAAAATCAAGCAGATAATTACTAAAAATCCTCATCAACACAAAATTAGACCAACTCATTGAAAACTCCCATGAAAAACGAATTACGTCAAGCGTTAAATCCAATGGAATTGTTCCTCTCCATTGCACATCGCCGATACATTTCTCCAAATCAATCCATAATTAAATTGAAGCTGATTAATTGTTCTTGATTCGCTCCGTCGGATTGCTCGAGGTTCTCGATTGATCTATTGTCTGTCTGGATCTCGTTCGGTGGGCATTAATAAAAGAAGCTTGACTTGTTCCCTGCTGCGTCTTCTATAATAGACTTATCTGATGTTCTTGGCGAATAACATCAGACAATATGAACACATTATGGTTGCTAAGCGGCTGCAAAAATCACTTTTATGTTCTGAAAAAGGTTGAGAAGACCACATCTGGTGACAGCATGACCCCATGTCAATATTTAGATAATTTGGATTTTTATTACTAATGCCTGACTTTTATTAGTTTCATCATTTTTTCGCTAATACCAATGCTTATTTCGGAAAGATTTCAAAGGTAGTAAGTATGCAAAAAATTCCTTCAGAAGACAGTTGGTCTTCTTGCATACCTGTATAACTATACTTGGCTTTAAAAGAGTCATGGTTCGTCTTTCTCTTGGTTAAGTTCAATAAAAATTAAAAACATCTTTGTTAAATAATCTAATTAAATGATTCGGCGACTTGGCATAAGGTAGAATCTATGAATATTATGGATAAAATAATCTTGCATCCGATCAGAAGGTTTTTGCTAAATCAGGCGTGAAAAGTGTACTTTTTAATTTTAATAACAAATTACGTATCCAAAGTTCCCCTTTAAGCATTTCTAATATTGACTTTCAAGGGTTTACTTTATTGCTTTAAAGTATTATTGCTTTCTTGTATTATTGGTGCATTGCCTGTAGGCCGTTCCATACCTCGCGTAGGCTTAATGTTTGTGTCTCTTTTCGAGAATTCGCAGGAGCCAACTTCATAAGATGCACTTAAGACTCGGGTTTGCTTACTTGAGGGTATAAAGTAGCAGGGCTTCTAGTGAACACAAACACCGTTACTGTACGCTTAAGGAAACACTAGCTGTTCGTAACACCTGCATATTTCCCTTAATACTGTTTACACACACAGCGGAAGAAAGTGCTGAAGTCAAAAGCCAATAGCATCGTATTTCTTGCAGCAGTGGTGAAAATTTATTTAATTCCTTCCATTTTAGATCTTTGAAAATCCTTAATTCAGTTTCTAAAATTTTGCGTCATAGATCTTTCAGTATTTTGGTGAAGAAAGTGCATCTCAATTAGTCTCAACTACATTAAATAATAAAACCTATTTTGAATTAGCAAACGTTTTTGAATAAGCAAATAATAAGCAAATAAGCAAATAATATTTTTTTTTGAATAAGCAAATGTATACGCTGTATACATTTAGTATCTCCAGTCTTCAACCTGCTTTAATTTAAAATTATTCGTCATTCATGATGAAACAAATGAAATAAAGAATTCGCACACATAGGAATTGTTCATTAAAATTACTTTCCTTTATTACTTCAGGAGCGGTCCGATGTTACAAAGTGAAAACTGAGACTCAGGTGCAAGCTCTTAAGCAGTTAAACTTCCGGGGAAAAGTTGAACGTTCTTCTGGTTACTTATGTCATGAAATGGAAGCGGTTAGCTGCTCAAACGTAGTCAAGGTGACTGCTATAAATTCTCACGGAAACTTTATCACCTAGAATTAAATGAGTTCGGCTTTCTATGAAATATTTTCTCGCCTCTTCAGGTTCATTCTAGAGATATTATTCATTTAGAATTTGCTAATAGGATTATCACGACGAAAAGATGAAAGGAATTTTCAAGCTCGCAGGAAGAGCTCAAAGCTTGTTGTAGCCTAAATTTTTCTTAAACTTTTTTAGAAAAAAAAAACGACATAAAATTTGAGAAAACCGGACGATTGTTATTGGCGCACCTTACGTCTCATTCCGGCAGAATATATAACGACTAATTTACTTTCTCATGAATATTCACAAAATTTCTGGCTTTCGTGTGAAATAAAATTTCTTTCGGTCATTTTCGTTTTTATCAGTTTTAATTGTAATTAATATTGAAAAATTTACTCTTAGTGCCTCGATTTTCAACCATCAACCAAGTAAATTTTGCCTAAAGTCCAATTGTGTGAACTATTTTTATTTGGTTATGCAAATCCGGTCTGTACCTCGTACTGCTAGAGTATTCAAATTAAATAAGAAGCAGCGTGGTAAAGCTCTCAAATTTGTATTAATCCATGGTGTTTATTACATGTATCATAGAAAATTATTCTACTCTGCATCCTATAATTATTGCTTAAAAATATTATAACATTTTTCAAGGAATTTTTATTCTATGTACTATAGAGGACCCTAGGCTTGACCAGAACCTCTTGCAGTCTCTGCTCAAGTCTGACGTCTTTTCAAGAGGATGACTTTGCTGTGATCTTCGCTTTGCCTTTTCATTTCTAAAGTGCATCTTTCGCAACGGCTGAGTGACGCCAATCTGAAGTTCTTGCGATCAATTCCCGACTTTAATTCCATCCACACTTGAACTTTGGAGACAGAAAAGTGCTCGCTAGAATCCGCAAGTTTTCAACTAGTCTATTTGGAATAGAATTTCTGCGACATGTCTGTCCTCTTCGAAATTTTGATCACGTCTTCGCTATCGAAGAAGGCCGAGCTCATTTAGAACTTTAGCCGTAGTAGCGCCATGGATGAGTTTTGAGCATACAGTCGCGTTAATTTGACATTCGTGCCATGAAATCAAGGAAAAAATCGCGTAATTTTGCACATCAGAAACTTCCTCGCGTCTTCTCTTGCATGCGCCGTGGTTGGAATGTAGTGGAATTGAATGCGGCCAAGCTTGAGGAAAATCTGGACACGACCGCTCGCGCTGTGCCGTATTTGAGTGCAAGCGATAATAATAACACTTTGCAAAATGCCAGTAAAGATAATGTCGTCTGTAATTACTTCTCACTTTACTTAAAGTTAGACAGATTTTGCAATGAGATTTGTGGTCCAACCGTGTTAATGTTTTTCTTTAACGAATTGCCTACAATGGGTATGCGCTGCCAATCATCAATCATCACGTGGCCTGGTGGCTGCAGTTATTGTCAGTTCTCATGTTAAATTATGATGATTGATCAGTGGTGAGAAAATTTATACAGAGCTATTTGTTAGAACGTGATGGGTTTGGAAGAAATTGCTAAAATCTTAGTTCCGTGTACAAAATAATTTACATTGAAAATAATATTCTGATTTATTGTTCTGCGGAAGTGTTGATGAATATTGTTTTGTGACGAATATTGTTTTGTGAACCATATATTGTTTTGTGACGAATACGTAATCTTCATATTAAATACCATTTAGTTCCGTGCAAAACTTCGAGCTGAGAAGCTATGCCACTTGCTGATAGTATGGTGCATTGATATAATATAGAGAATGGTGCATTAATTAGGCACAATTAAACTACCCTATGTACTATTAGGCACCATTACTCATTAACTCTCTTGAGCCAATGATCAAATAGCCTTGAACTCCATCCAGCCTAGAATGTTTAATCAGTTTTGGTTGCATACAAACGAATAACCATTTAAAGCTTCTTGCAATTTTTTCATTGTACGGAAAGTTATATTAACACAATTAAAACTTAAGTTCGCACGGCAATGATCGAAATACGTCATGTCGGTTTCCGAACGTCCAGTTAATAAAAGACGCAACAGTTCACGGCCACTCACAAGATTGAGTCGCTATCTGAGAAACAATCAGGAGTAGAATAATATACGTTTAAAAATTACTTTTTAAAGACAACACTTCTAAAGAATCCAGTGCCTCCAATGTTACAGATGTACAAAGAATTTCTAAATTTTTTTCAATTATATAATTTTTTCAAAATTATTTATTCTGTCAATCGATTCATACATTGCCTCCGATTTCACACAGGTATGCAAAATTTCAGATCAATTGGACAGGTAGAAGTGTGTCAAATATCAGTTATAAGATTTGTAGCTGACAAAATTATTTTGTCAATTTTTTTAATATTAAAAAAAAATTTTTTACTTTTCAAAATTATTTATTCTGTCAATTGATTCATGCAATGTCTCCAACTTTACGCAAGTGTGTAAAATTTCAGATCGATTGGACAGGTAGAAGTATATTAAATATCGATTATAAGATTTGTGGCAGACAAACAAACAACAAGAAGTAAAGTTAAAGAGAAGTGTTGTAAAAACTTGCACGCAACGGTTACACACAAGATGTAGGGAATATATCAATATAAAAGTAACGATATTCGATGTATCCTACACATCACACACGCTTCACTTTAGCCGCTAACGGTTTAATTTCAAATGTTCAAGCTTTAAGTTATAACTGGAAACCTCAAGTAGTGTATTACTCATGGGACCTTCCTTGCATCTTAGAGAAACTAAAGAAACGAGTCTCTGAGGTAAGAGATTGCTAAGCTCGTCTAAATACACTTATGGTAATGATGTTTACATGTCGCAGCTATACCAGCCTTCACACGAGTCTCCACGGCGGGTCGCGCAAACAGTGTTCGTCAGTGCAGCGTATCTTGTCCCGAGCACTCAGTGAACAAAGCGAAATATCATGGGTTCTAAAGCGGAGGATTTCCCGTAGTTATTTACTTAACTGCATGTATATTGTACTTTCTGAAGCACGCAGAACTGAATAACATTAGATTTCGCCACTCAGAGACGTGCAACGCGTGAATCATAGCCTGTTGTGAAATGCCCGAGTCCAGAAATCGTCTCTGAAATGCTCCAAGTGAAAACAGAACGAGAGCTGTCACTTAAATAATCATTGTATACAGTAATGCTCACATAGAAAGAACGTAAAATAATTATTTTTATGTATTTATTATAAGGTTGGTGTTCTATGGTGTGAGATGTGATGAGGGATTACACAGTGCGTGATATAGTAATTAATCTCCATCTTGTTTACTTTAATTGGTATTTGATCAAATCAATCCATATCTTACACACTCTAGTAATACTGCACTCGAGCAATAAAATTTCGGGACAAAATTTTCCGTCGTGTGACTTTTCATGATTGTATTGGATAATTTCTTAAGTTTTAATTACACCTGGCCTTTAGGGTACGGTGATAACTATACGTTTTAACGATGATAACAACATTACGATGATAACTACGCTTTCGCCTTTTAAGACAACGTTTTAAACGTCTGCTTCTAATAAGAATGGTGATGCTCTAAAAAAATTCAGGGAATAATTAATTAATACACGTAATACACCACGCAATTTTGCACCGATCTTGTGGCTATACTCCAATTTATGCACGGAAATAAGGCTCATCGTAAAATAAACACGCCCTGCAATGTCTATCACCGAGTTTTCCAATCGTTATATAAAACTCTACAGAGAACATGGCTGGAAACCTTGTCTTGGATATTTTTAGAGGCCTCGAACCAACTTTAGGCACGGTTCAGCAGCACGTAAAACAAGTTTTTCTTAACCGCGAGTCATTCGAGGTTGGCAAGTTATGGTTAAGGGGGCGAATATGACGCGTTTTATGATCGTAGAATAAATTTGAGGGACTCTGCGGTCGTCACTGACTGCCAATTTGATCGCGGGCAAGCACCAATTTTAGACTAGGAGGCATCATCCCAATTTAATGGCAGATTCTCTATTTACAACGTTGGACTATTAAATGTGGTCAATAATCTTTTGATGAAATCGAAAACCCAAAGGGATTCACAAACGAGGTTTGCGGCTTGATCTATGGTCGCCAGGGACTCAACAAGAAAAATGTTCATGGCAGAATTGTAGGCCAAATATCCTAAATATCCAAATAAATCCAAATATCCTGAAATTCATACATGGCAGAATCGTAGGCCAAATATCCTGAGTTCATTTTGAGACACCGGCCTGAGTTCATTTTATCTCTTCATTCGAAATTTGTGTTAGCGGGGCAAAATTTAGGCCTGGGGAAATAAAATGCTTTATTGGCTACTATGAAATGACAATAAATAAAGATAATAAAATCACTAATTTCATTACATAAGTAGCACTACTTCGTACACTTTATGAAACATTTACCACCTAAGAAATGAACATTAGTTATTACCGCGCGATCAGATTTAAGTGATAATTAAGCAGTTGTTTAGACTATATAATTCAGAGGTGTACGTATACACAGTGATGATCATTGATCTTTTCATTGACGCCAGTTTATTACTTGAAGCACATGCATTGGTTAATCGGCATTTTCACGTAATTAAAACTTAATTAATTCGTGTCGATGTGTTGACAGGAGCCCATCTCCAGGTGCGTCTGCAGTTGATGCCCCAGGCAATTATCAGTGCAATTATAGAGCCCTGCTGTGTGCTGTCTTGCCAGCTGCAAGCCCAAAGACACGGTGAATTTAATTTATTAATCATGTAATTTGAATAATTTATCACACAATGATAATTATGGAATATATGTAAGTTTGACGAAGAATTTCATTCATGAGCATCATACTAATTACTGTCGTTGATTTTGTATAAAAATCACTTTTATTGAAACGAATTAATTTAGTTTTTAACTATTATCGTCTTCATCAGTAAAGAAAATAGATTGATTCCTGATATTAGCGATATTTGCTGCTTCGATGTTACTTAAATGATTGACAGCAGTATTGATTAGTTACGGCTGAAGTTGATGAAGAAATCTATTATATGACTGTCGTGATATTAATGGTCATTTGTAATGATATGAATTGCTCGTGTTAAATAAAATACAGGAAGAAGAAACTCTCAACTCATCATCAGTTCACTCAACAGCAAAGAAACTTAACCCAAATGATTATGATCAAAATTAGCAGGACATTTTTTAGGAGTTTTGTGAAAAGTTTAAACTGTTCTATATTTGAAAATAAGATACTAGTTTCGATATTTACACGAATTAAAATATTTACATTGAAATATTCCGTAGCATTGTGGTTAGATTTGGAGTCGTAAAAAAACGAGTCGTCCGTGAGCGTCAACATATCAACTCCATAATATCAACTCCATCATATCAACTCCATCATATCAACTCCATCATATCAACTCCATCATATCAACTCCATCATTTGAACCACATTGAGGAACAGCGTTAATCTTCTTAACGGTAGGAAGCTCATTTGAGTCGGTGTTGGCAGGTCTGCTGTTTATGCCTTCCCTAACCTTTATCTTTGCGAAGCTTGAGTCTGACCCAATTACTCAACTCTGATTGGCTTTTGAGTTACTGGGAAAAACACTCGGGGTTATTTCTGACCTGGAGAGTGGGGACCTGAGGCCAAGTCTAAACAAAGCCATGACTTAGGCGCACAAGATTAGCTGCGAGAAATTGCTCCTGTTCCGGGGACTTGCTTGGCTCTTATACACTGAAGAGTCTTTTTGAATTTTTCTTTGGGAGAAGAAAATTCGCGAAGAAAGAAGGGGCTTCTATATAAAGGAGACAATTTTTCTTCCAGCCCTCAAGAAATTCAGTCTAAGCAAATACCTAAAAGTTGTGCGTCATTAATGGATATTACTAGCTATAACGTAAACATTCTGTTTTTATTGCAAGAATATGCTTAATAAAGAATGGTTTGGAACAGTTTAAATATAACATGTCGAGATAATTTTCATATCTAGAAGATTTTTATTTCAATTATTTATCATCTAAAGAAATTTTCTTGTGGGAATTCAGACCACGTTTAGTGCTCGTAAAACTTATGGACCAAAACGACAAAAATCTCATCCAGTTCTTCTGCGTGTCCTAGGATATCATTTCGAGAACTCTATATATTCTGAATATGTTATATTCATATTCACCGCTAGATGATATCTGCCAAAAAAAAGGAATTTCCTCAGTATAATTTCCGTTTGATGCGTTTATGCGTAGCATTCAAGGCATAATTTGACAAAAAGAGAGGTAAGTATTTTTTGTTCATTACCTACATTTAGGGGTTAAAGAAGATTTAGGGGTTAAAGAAGTTGTTCAGGGATTTTCCTGCATTAAAAAATGCTTTTATACATAAGTTGTTAGTTTTTAGTTGATTGAAGAGGTGTACCAAATATCTGGTCTTTTTTATTTGTTCACAATATCGCTAACACGAATTCCAAAGATTTTAGTGCAAAACTTCCTAGAGTAAACAATTTCAAAGTATAGACCAAAGTACTAGAATTCAACTGTAAATAATGAAAATAAAATAAGGCCTAAAACAATCTTCATCATTAATTTATTGAGCAAAAATCACCTGGACTAATAAGTTTTGTGTCAAAAACACGTAATTTTAGACATTTTTATCACAATATCAGTAGAAGGTTTTGTCGGAAGTCTGAGAGCTCATGTGAGCATTCGAGTGCTACTGCAATAATTGCCTGATAAAATAATTGTTACGATGGCAGTTTTTTTTGTACACGTGGAGACTTTTTGCAGCGTCGAGCAGACCAGTAGTAAAAGTTTGCTGAAGAACTTCCGAGTCATTATCTTCAATTAAAGGAAGCTTAAGAAAGAATTAATCCCAAAGAAAGGCGATTGTTACATCGTCATGAAATAAGATTTTTATCGTTAGCTTAGATTTGGAATATTATGTCTTAATAACTCCAAATAAAACAATGCCATCATTGATGATAAAAACTTCAGTACTGAATTCACCCTGCGCACTAAAAATTATAATTTCATTAACGTGACATTTTCATTGTCCGGAGTCCTTTTTTCATAGAACTTAACTTTCCACGGCAGAAAGAGACCATAAACTTTGTCTTATAAAAGCTATAGAGAAAACTTGATTGCTATCAGAGCACCGTACGTCCATATTCTGTGTATTATAATTCAAATGAAAAGCGTATGACAACTTAAAATTATAGATAGACATAAAATTTTTTTCATTCCACAGACTTTTATAAGAACTAAATTATTCGCTCATATGGTAATTATATATAATTATTGATTCATAGTTCCACATGAAGTCAATGTTATCTGTCCAAATTTCAATGATATAAAAGACGAATCAAATAAATGTAATATTCTTAGAATCGGCTTAGGTTGTCGGAAAAATATGGAAATATACTTAACATTTTAAGGAAGGAATTCAATACTCGGAACGTGACCATGCATGTGGACTGGCTTGCTGGCCTAAGTTTGCGTGCTCTGTATCAATGTTAAAAAATATAACTCAGTACTCACTGCAGTGAGAGACAGAGAGCGCATTTTCTCGTCGACGAAAACTTGAGGTCACGGACGGACGGACAGACGGACGGACGGACGGACGGACAGACGGACAAACGGACGGACAGACGGACGGACAGACGGACAGACGGACGGACATGGCGAGCACAATAGTGCATTTTTTCCATAAATGAGAAAATGCGCTAAAAAACCGTAAATGCGAAATGATATCGTTGAAATTACCGTTGAATAGTGAATAAAATTTTTTTATAGAAAATCTTAAACGAGATTAATTGTAGGGGACAGTTCCATCTATAAAGACTGATACTTGTAGAATCTATTTACCGATTAGTGATAGTAACATGAAATAAAGAACAACAATATTCATGTGCTACAGGCGCATATTGCTGCAGGATAGCCAAAAAAAAAAAAACAGCCCGATCTACAAGCTGATCACGCTCTCGTTTTTTCGGCCTATGCCCGAACGAGCTTGTCACTTTTTTGCCCGCAGATCGAAGAAAAAAACTCAGTGGTGGCGTCAGAAATATTTTACGGGTTGATTAACGGTAGTTGTATTCATTTCCCTGAATGCGTTAGTATTCTGAGAATCACGTAGATTTGCTGTCGATTGAAGTAAAATCGATTGAAAGTTCAATAGATTGAACAGTTTCATCGTCGCCTTCGACTTTAAAGAGTTGAGGGAACTGGATAATTTTATATGATGGCAGTGACTTCAAGGAATAGTTCGCACTACTATTGCTCTGAAAACCTAACATTCATTTTCCAGGTAAGTATTTTATTTAATTTTTTAATCAGTAACGGTATAAGATGATAGAGGCTTTTAATGAAGCTGGTTGTGATAACTTTCATATAATAAGTAAATACTGGGCAATTCACATATTACGCGTTTTTAAAGTAACCCCATTGTTACTCACACGGTAAAGTGCGAGTTTAATAATGTCACAATTTATGTATATTAATGCCGCGTGTAGCAGCACTCAACTTCACAATATATCTGAAAATTATATCTCGTAAGATAGAAGTAATTTATAAATTAAATTCCTAGAATGAGCGGAATAAGTCTCGCAACTTCTTTAGAGGTTAAATTCGAAACGAAGAATTTTCATTAAGCCTCCTCTTTTGAAAATTGCTTTTAGCTTCAGACGTCTTGTTGCGGATTAACTTTTGGATTAGGTTCCTTAGAGGGTTGCCCTCAGACGAAACCTTATCCTATTTATGTTCATAACCGAGTTTTTCAAGTAGTCATTTCATGGTCATGAGGCGGCACTGAAATGTGTGATTTCAAAGCCTGTAACGTGTTTCAGGATTCATAAAAAGTATATCCTTGAAATGTAAATTATCAAAATACCTAAATAAGAGAAATGAGTGAATTAACTAAAGAATATCAGTGTGAACACCGATATTCTCATCATAATTAAATTTTGTACCGAAGAATGCTAGGCTTTCTTCACACGATGTGGTATTGCGCTAACAAATGAAACTATTGAAAGGACAGGAGATTAAAACAGAACAAAATATTAGCTAATAAATAAGTCTATCTAATTAATTAATAAGTACTCTAATTAATTTGTACAGAGGCATAGAATAATTGTTAGGCTTATATATACCAATATAGCGCATATATTATTTATCGTAGCCCTGAAATTCATACGGCGTATTCAAACCACCTCTCTCTAAATTAGTAGACTTTTTATCTAAGCAAAATATAGTAGTTAGGATATTTTAAATGATAACTTTCATTAGTCGTAAACTAGTCATCGATTCTTTGAACAAAAAAGTGTTTATAATTGGAATTTCATTCATTGCTTCAAGAAAAAAGTACGGCAGCAGCAGCTAGAAAATTCACTGACTTGTTGAACTTCGTTGGCAATTTGTCTGCAATAATTGAAACGGTTTGTCAATCTCTGATACTATCAGATAATTAACGTTGTTATATTTTTTTAGGCGTGAAGTGACATTACTTGTTATGGACTGTCCACTATCGCAACAATAATTTATTGTGTTTTTATTCTGTTCTTACAGGATGATTCATAATGACGATGATGATGAAGATGATTAAAATGATGATCATTTTGATGATCTTTCTTATTGTTCTCTCTATTAGGTTAAATCCTATCCCTTACCAATCCTGAACCCTGGTTCTATATATTAATGGAAGAATAACCCCTTGTGCATATGACCCTTGTGAAGATAAGTGTTATTTCGTTCAGTGGTAGTGTGTCAACCACGGGGATTGCGTTTTTCAATTACATCAGACCAGGCCTACTCAGGAAATTGCTGCTAAATCGGCGATGAAGTTCAACAAGTCGGGAACAAAAGTCTGTTTTGTGAGGAGTTTTTCTTTATATCTATGAGGCGGGCAGAGAATCCAATGTACTTATCGTCAGTTTCGTAGTTACCGAGATTTTTGTCTCAATGTGATGAAGTTGTACTTGTTTTTCGTCCTAACAACCCATCATTGAATAATTTAACAATATTTGTCGCCGGTAATACATGTTCTATGGTCTATTTGAAAGCCGTAATTTATATTTATATTCATAGATAAGCTTATTTATGTTAGTTTTGCTCTGCATTTTCATCATAATATCGTTATTCATTGATTATCATCAGCATGTTTGTAAAAATACCATTACACCATCCCTATTAAAACATCATGTGTTCCTTAATGGTGCTGGCTTACATTTTAATTATCTATACCAATCCTAGCATCATCTAATATAATCACGTCGAAATTTAACACAAAATTCAGCCGAATCATTTATAGGTTTTCAAATGTTCGTAATTTAGGCAATAAAATTATTTCGGTAATTGAATTGAGCATATATGATTTATTGGAAGGATTTTATTAGCCTCCATGCAAATTGACCTGCAACTGACACCGCGATCTTTCTGCTGAAACTCTCCTCAGTTTTCACGTGTGTGCGGAGGTAAAAAATGAATGCAATTTCTCGGACTTCAAGGGATGATTCTTGGCTTCCTGGGATAGGGTATCAAATGGCATGCATGCCCCCTCATTGTCGAGAGATATCCTACACCCAGAGAAATGAGAGGGTCGATCAATGTCCAAACATAACGATACACTTTTGTTGCCTTTGCTTATGTCACCCTGACCTAGTTCGACGCGGTGAATGGTCGTTTCGCGGCTACGTCTTCTCGTTGCTCGTGCTGAGGATAATAAAGTGTGTCATTGTGTCAAGTGTGACAATAATCCATCAATTTGTATATATAAGCATTAGATGGCAGAATATTCTTACTGAAATTTGTATAATTGTATGCAGACGAAAACCATTAACGGATATATGGGTGGGCGGCCTTTAGCCAACGTCCTCTGGCATATTAGCCTATGCCTGTTCAGTCTATGCCTGTTCAGTCTATGCCTGTTCAGCCTATGCCTGTTCAGCCTATGCCTGTTCAGTCTATGCCTGTTCAGCCTATGCCTGTTCAGCCTATGCCTGTTCAGCCTATGCCTGTTTATTAATCCACGTGTCAGTGATGCCACCAGACAGCGTGTCTTGTACACGAGCAAGCTGAGGCCGAAGCACTGATCAGGATTACCAGACCTGCCAACCGTCTTGACGGGCTTCAGTTTCGCGATGTGAAGTATAAATCAGGTACGTTTATATATTCAGTTTAGTGTAATTATCCATTTTTTATTTATATATACGAATTCAGAGCCTAAATCAATTTTTAACAGTTTTTGAAACATTCACCTACAAAATTTTACTGGAGCGCACCTAAATTCTAATTTTATTTTGAACTTAGACCTATGGTTTATGCAAGAACGTTAGAGCTGTGAAACATCTTCATGACATGTCATGAAATGCTGAAAAACTGGAATTCAATTATTTTAAATTTAATTTATAATTTCATTTTAATTTGATCAAATTAAATTATTTTTTTGGGAAGATAAAGGCTGGAATTTTATTATTTGAAACCAAGGTGAATAAATATTCATCTCTTCATCTTAAACACCGCATTCTCCTCCATTCACTGATTAAAACATTATGCTCGTTTATTGTTTGAAGCATGAATTCATCATTCATGTTCAAGACATAAAGTTTGATTTACTGAAAGAAAAATCCATCAGTTACACTCACTAAATAGGTAATTTGTCTTATTTTTAAAACCAAAATTTCAAACGATTTTTGAATTATACCTTGAGTGCGGCCGCTCCCCAACAAAGAAAGCTCGTAGTTTCCTTTCATTCTAAGACTGGGTTCTGAATTTTCCAAGAACCACGAAAAAGAGCAATTCTTACAAGGGAATTTTCCCCCGACAAAAAATATGATTTAACTTGGCCCCAGCTGCGCCAACGAATACATTGTTGGATCAAACGTTGAGCGCTGTCAATGAAAGGCTGCTACAAAAAATGAATCGGGAAGGAGGGTTATATTCCGACGACAAATGCTTGAAACTGCAAATGTTCAGATAAATTTATGAGTATAGTTTATCGAATTTATTCCGGTGTCTGCTATAAATAAAAGTTTACTCCTCAATAAAATAATAAATTTTAGTTAACCTTTATTCATAGTGTGCGTGAATATAATAGTTGAATAGTAGTATATTCAATTATTTGATATATATTCTCTTTCCATTTTTATATGTGGGAACATTGTATATGTTTTCTGGGTAAATTTTATCTAAATTCTGTCCTTGCGAGTCGGATTCCTAAAAATTATACATTCAAAGTCTTCTTTAGCTCAAGTGTCTACCAAGTCACGAACTACCAGTAATACACGAGAGGATGTACTTTCGAAAAATTAGATCAGTACTCACTGCAGTAAGTGACGGAGAGCGCATTTTCTCGTCCGTCTGTGACATGTAGTCACAGAAAGACAGTCATGGACGGACGGACATGACGAGCACAATTAATAGCGCCTTTTCTCATTTATGGAAAAAATGCACTATTGTGCTCGCCATGTCCGCCCGTCCGTCTGTCTGTCTGTCCGTCCGTCTGTCCGTGGCCTCAAGTTTTCGTCGACGAGAAAATGCGCTCTCTGTCACTCACTGCAGTGAGTACTGAGTTATATTTTTTCCATAAATGGGAAAATGCGCTCAAAATATACAAAAGTTCGTTGCCCGTCAGCCAATCTCTGACGTCTTCTCATGCTAAACTCATCTATCACATACGAGAAATTGCTGCTATGTGTACCTAGCAAGTTTTGTTAGAACGGCCACTTAAACAAGATATGATGAGCAGGGAGAATTTGAAAATATTCATGTTCATGAACATTTTTACTCACGGTTATATTAGTGGGCAACGTGAAAAAATGTTTCGAAATTCATACAGAAAATTTATTAAGTTTAAACTACCTAGCTAAAAATGCAATCTACAAGATTTCATCCCATTTGCTTTGGTGCAGTTGCATCCATTTAGGTCCCGTTGACGGGTAAATGCTCTACGTAAAAACTCATCCTCCATCCAAGAAGAAGAAGAAAGTGCAAGATCTGAGGAAGCAGCAATCTCTTCACAGAGCAATTTTGCTTAACGTTGCGAGCAAAAAATTTCAGTTTTTTGCGGTTTCATCCTACGTGGAAGCCGTTGCTTTTGCTTTTAACTCACAGATGAAAGTTTGCTAGAAAATACATTGAAAGAACGGTTGCAGAAGACCACAAGGATACGTTGACATAAACCGATAAGAAACCCCATTGGAAGTCACAAGAAAAACAAGACAAATTATGTAAAAGCCGCCTGGCCAGATGTTCTTGGCAAGGAACGTCGGGAGAAGATGTTGAGAACCATCGAAAAACGCAAAGAGTATCCATTCGGGGAGTCTCTGAGAGCCTTTTTGGATAATAACTCACCAAAAATTAAAGTATTTTGTGTGAAAATAAAATACCCGAAACGAAATAAATTATTACTCGTTTAGATTTCTAATATAAATATTTGAGATGGAGTCTTACGTTCAAGGAAATTTTCAAGGCTCTTGGTTCACAGGCAGCGTCCTGTCCCAGACTTCATTCTTTCGACCTTATCTTGAACTTTGCAGCACAGTTTTCATTAAACTTTTCTTGTACAACAAGTTACAGTCGATTGAAAAAAGTCCCAGCTCAGCTCCGTAAACTTCTAAAAGACGTTATCTGCCTAACGGAGTTTCAGGGCAAAAGATGGCTTAATGTTGCGCAGGATCAAAAATTTATGCGAATAATGGCAAGCCATGCAGTATTCAGCTGCCGATGAACCACCGATTTTCACTTTTGTCACACCATCAAAATTTCAAAGTACCAACTCTTTGGTACTAAACAACCCCTGATAACAGATAATGGTCAATGATTATGATGATAAATGATATTGCCAACAGGCCATTAACATCTTAAAATTACCACTGTGACGATAAGAATCGCTTTTAAGATTAAGATTTGGGAATTTTATTTAAAATTACTTTGAGAAATTACAGTGTAAGGTTTATTCGGTTCGAAGGCTTTGAATATGCGACTTTTTCGTAGCTTCTTATTAAAATAGGTTTTTACAAGACAAACATACAATGGTAGAAATGAAAATAAATGAAGAACTTGAAACTACTGTAAATTCTATACTGTCAATTCTCTGCATCGAACCAATATCAAATGTGTGTATAAATTAACATTGGTGTAGTTAGGCAGAATTAAGTTGTTCTTTAAATGCAGGCTTCATTGAAGACCAGAAATTTATTAAATATATAAATACTAAATTAAAATCAAACTATAACTAAGTTACATATGACACGCACACACCAAGTGAATGATTTATAATAAAAAATGTACTTTTGAGAACTCCGAATTCAACTAATACAATACATCACCTTAATACTTCTGCAGAGCAAAACGTGTCTATTAAGAAAAGCTTTTATCATTTCAAAGTAAAAATGTGCCTGATTTGTATATAGAACTTCAAGTAATGTGCTGTATACTAATTGCAATAATCTAATCTATATACTTTTAGATCTTCAAAAGAAAATATACATATCAATAATCAGTTAAAATTCACACGTTAGCCTTAAACAAGCTTACTCATCAAGATCACAGATACTGAAACTTGAGAAAGTTCAAACACGAAGACGTTTGTGCGGTAAATTTAATGAGTCATGCCTCTGATGTGATTCATTATTTAGATTGTCTCTGCCCAAACGTAAATAAATTTGAAAAATCTTTCATCTCTCTTAATTTCGTGTCAAGGTCATGCTATCAGTCCCGCACCAGCTGCTTTACAATCTTTCTGCAATACCAGAATTTCGAAAAGATTTTCTTAGGCACAATCTGACCACAAATTTTCTCGGTAGTTACTCAGAAGCTTTAAATTTCCGTGGACGGGCGTGCTTTACGGTAAAACTCTGTGGTGCACGAGTAATGTCTCAAGAGAAATTAGGTTTTAGATAGACAATTTCACAATGATGGCTGCAATGAATTGCGAGAATAAAAAACGACTTTTGGGTGGCCTTTACTGTTAGCTATGAGGCTACTTCGAGGAGAGAAATTTTTGGACTTAAAGTACTGACATATTAGGATTATTTAGTATTCATCCGCTTAAATATTGCTCTGAAATATGAATTGAAAGTCAAAAGTTGTTGATAATAAGACCAACTAAAATCTTACGAATTGATTCCTCACTAATGTTAAAAAGATTTGTTAAAATTTTTCCGTTAAAGTCTGATGGGGAAAAAATATAACTCCGATTAAACGAACAATATCTGCAGTGCTAAGAAAATGTAATTTTGTGCGCATTCTTTCAGTAATAAAAATTCGTTCATGCCATTCCCCTTTTCGAAACTAATCTGACAACGTCGATGAATGTACGGGAGAGCGACGGAATTTCAAGACGCTTGCATAACTATTTAATGAACCAAAACGTGGAATTTCTTTAAAAAATCATGCTATTTTTGGATGACTGCTTGTAAGAAAATGAGTAATATTCACTTTGGCGTTTCAAAACTTGATAAGAAGCGAACATGCTACTAGGGCTATAGAAAAACTTCGTCGCTGTATAAGCTAAGATTTTTTATTAAAGCGACCATCTAAATCAACTGGCACCAGTGTCAAAAACGTCCAGTTTCGGGGACAATTTACAGATTACTAGTGTTTTTCACACGGCAGAAAAACACTGAACTGTCTCCTTATTTTTGACGACCTCGGCTATCATATTTCTTCATAAGGCGTGAAAGGGAACAATAAAAGGCGTCTCGCGAAAGGATAATATTTTCCTAAGGAACTTCTTCTCGTGTGGAAGGGGACCATTTCCTGAGTTTGGGGCCCTTGGATGTGCGCCTCAATTCGTCGAGCACGACGGCAAGCTTTCTTCGGCATCAGTTTAACTTAGTTAAAAAAATTTAGCCGTGTTACTGGAGGCCAGCCAAAAGATGGTGCTCGGCTTCCCATTATTCAACGTTGAGTTTTTCTATTTCTCCAAATTTAAATCCCAGTTCATATTCATGTCCTGTTGGACTAAATTCCTTATTTATCTTTTAAAGATCTTGCTTTTCTTGAGACTAAATTTATCGCTTCGCCATCACTCCTTTAATTTTTAATAATTGTAAATAAGATCAAACTGTAAGAAAAAGTTTGAAACATTTCTTTTATCTTTTCGTAAATAATCTCTTGGAGTAGCAAAAGCACAAATAAAATTCGTCTGTCTCAGTAGAACGTTAAAAATATTAATTAACAAATCAAAGTCACTAAACCTACCTTCATTGAAAAGTCACATTTACGCAAATTCACAATAATTTTTTCCGACATGATATAAAACATTTTAAAAATTGAATTTAAATTAAAATTGGCGCTGAAATTGTGATGCTTCTGCATTTATTTTCCCAAAGGTACGTATATTTCCTCGGTTGATCTAAAAGTGTACACAAAAGTTCGAAAATTGCTTCAAGTTCCCAACAACAATCGAGCCATGAATTCTGAATGACAATGCAAACATTTGCAATCAAAGCACCGGACACCGATGAGATTTTGCACAAGCCATTGGGCAGAAACAAAGCCATCCTGCCGGTTCGAAAAAGATCTTGAATTGCCGCGGCAATGTTTTTTGCCCAATTTATATGCAAGGAGACTGCGTTACGCAAGGTATTTCACATCAGGATATTTTTTTTTGCCGGAACTCAATTTCAAGCGAAAACTTTGTACGAAGAAATTCTAAAAGTTTACGATTGAATCCAGCGTTGTTGGCACAAATCGCATGTACAGTCAACACTGACATCGAGTGTTGCGAAATATAATGCTGGCTGGAGCGGCCATTAGCTACTGATTTTTATTTATTTCAGACATTTAAACCTGGATAAACCAATTCCTCAATTTTACGAATATTCATTCAAAAATAAAAATGCATGCAACGATAGAAAGATGGCTTTTCGTCGCGACCTAAAGTAATAAAAACAGTTCATGGGTTAACATTTTGAAGTTATTCAGGATCTTAATATTTCAATTTATGTAGTTCTTATGCTCCTTCATCTGAATCAAACTTCAAGGGAAAAATTCCAACATAATTATGCTATGTGCCCGATGTCAAATTATATCTATTGTACTAAATACATTGCATTTAATCCAATATCAGGGGCTTAACCTCTCTTACGTAGCCCGGGACATTTAATCTCTGCGATCGGATTCCCATAAATCTGAATACCGTGATCCCGAATACAAAAATCGATAATTCCGTTGCTAATTTCCAAATCAAAGTAATTTTAATAGAAAGAATCTTTCGAAACTAAATTTAGCACTCAAGTTCCCAGGAATTCTCGTTTCGAAGTTTGAAGTTTATAAGAATTTATTACTATTCTGGAATATGCGTAGTCTATTTAACCTAATCCCCAAATTGATATCTTTATCCCTGTTCCCTATCCCCTGTATTATACTTTGTGAGTTCAACTCTATGAAAAATTTGAAATCCAGATGATATCCTGACTCGATGGGTGTTTTGAATACGCTCTTGAATTTCTAACCAACATTTAAAGCGTCGGGCTTCATACAAGCACGGAAGTCAAATCTCGCACAAATGTTGACACATAAGCAAAAATTCAGGTATTCGCACTACAACTAATTAATGGATAAGCATCTAATTCTTTTGATATATTTTTTACCGCTGGAGGGGATATGAGTTGGAGTTTTTATTCATAAAGTAACATTTTGTAATTAAAAGATGAATATTCTACAGATTTGAAAGCAATATTACAAAAAAATATTTAAAACATCATGATAACTACATTTTAATTAATTATCTCTATACCATGTTAACTCCTTATAATTTCATGTTTCTTGCGGCCAATCGCAAGGCAATTTAGTGCAGGGCCTCACGTCCAAACTTCCATCAATTTCCCATCACAAACTTGCTCTTATTTTTGTGCCTCGATCGAGCCGGGAAACCCTCTTCTAATGTTGTAAATAATGAGCTTCATGTTAGTCTCTTAGAAGTTAAATTTTCCCCGGTAACGGCAATTATCTTGAGAACATTATTGGAAATTTGTGTGTTTTTTACCACGAAAATTGGTAGAAAACGTGAAAATTTCAGATGGTGCGCGTTTGAATTATTAACGGTGACTAAAATAAATTAGAATTATTCATTTCTTAGTTTTCACTCTATATGGATACTGACGCAATATTGTATAAATTTGTCGGTTTGTTAGTGCGCTTGAGGAGAGGAGCAAAAAATATATGGGGCTTGTGGGGAGCGTATCCAGAATACTTATCGTGCAGAGATATTGCCTAAACCTGAACATTTTCAATACTATTCTTAGTGGCAGAATACTATGAAATTGAGAAACTGGCAGATACCTAATCATTGAACCAAAAATTCAATTGCGAGTTTCGATTTGGTACAAATAAATTCAATTTGAAAGACCGAAAATCGTATTCTCGCGTTTTGAAATGAGAGTCAAATGGAAGTTATATGAAATGTAAATTTCAACGGGTGTAGGATATATTTATTTGGTTGTTAACGACATTATCCTGAATAAAGGGGTCCTAACATTTCAGAGAAACCCTGAGGTAGCCTACTCGATCCTGCTTCATTCTTAGAATTCATTCAGCTTCTAATTCTAATTCTGACAATCCTAATACAACATTGCTGAAAGCCACCCGAGCACTTAAACTAACTGGACAAAATTCATATATAGAGAGAAGGGACATACGATGAGCACTGTTTGTACCATAATAAATTTTGAATCGATTGATGTTTTTTGTGGATTAATCAAATCTTACAGTATATTTTTTGAAGATTTTAACTAATTCAACATCTCCATATGTTTAATTATTGAATTGTATTACTCTTAGAGCTGCTACTAACTTTCTGTACTCACATATCAGACTGAATAAAAAATTCCACTTGTGCAAAAAGTTATGTCTTCCCCAACTGAATTATGGATAGGCTCAGTTTCCTGAGCTTAAATGATAAAATAAATACTTGAAATATTCATCCCTTTGGTAACACGCTTTTCGAAGCAATGATTTATACAGACAGCAGCTTGTACGGAATTGTTTCATCTGATGATGGCATTATCAAAAAATATAACTCAGTACTCACTGCAGTGAGTGACAGAGAGCGCATTTTCTCGTCGACGAAAACGTGGTGTCACTGACGGACAGATGGACGGACATGGCGAGCACAATAGCGCCTTTTTTCTATAAATGAGAAAATGCGCTTAAAAGCGCAATAAAAATGTTGGCATCGATTTGTAAAATTTCAACAGAAAGCTTAAAATTTCGGTGTTCGAAACCTCGGTTTCCCAAATTATTTTCAATTTCTAAACAATGTTATACTTGACATTGTGGCATGGCAGAGTCATATTGAATTCTTCTATTTTTGCTGCACGAGCATATCATCAGCCAATCATATCATGTTTACGTATTTTTCATATTTTATGTATCAAATAACTTGATTAACTATTTATTCAAATGAAAATTTTCGAGCATGATACCATTTAAGGTGACTCATTGTCTAGCCTAGCGGACTCCTCGTTGACTCTCAGTTTATATGATAGATAATGTGTTCGTTAACACGGAGACACGTACACTACCATGCTGCTCTAGTCGATAAGCATTAAATAATTTCATGAAAAGCCGTGTATAAGTTTTCTGTAATTAACTAAAACCAGATAAAATATGTATTAGCAGCAACTAAAAGATTTATGGAACTGTGCACGTTTTGATTACAAGAAAAATATGCTGGCGAGTATTGCTGTTGTTAAATATCAGAGGAATTAATGATGGATTGGGTAAAATCTTTCGTGTTGTTTGGAAACGCGGAACAATAAATTTGCTCCTATCATGTATGAAATATGTGCTCAGGTTGAATTGACAATCAAACCTAAACCGCATGGGAAATTAAATTGAACGAAGTAAATAGACTTTCCAGCAAATGTTCAATACCAAATAAACTTCAATCTTTCTATCAGCAAGCATACTCACGATCCTCATCACAATTTCGACCGCGGCTGTGACTATGAAGCAACGATATTCTTTTGCCGCTGAAGCGATAGTGTCAACAACAGGACAAAGTCGTTTGCCAGACTTCAGTTCCGATTCGAATAGCGTATTTGCTTTCAATTCCAGCCTTCTGGCAGATTGGTTATCTCGCTGCCCTGGAGGCACGTGAACAAGCTACATCTTGCACACAACGTAGCTTTGAAGGCCTTTGTATAGCTACGGTAGGAAGTTCGAATTAATTTAGTGTAAATTAACTTCGAGACTCAAGCGGTTTGCAACACAATCTTATGTTGTAAGGATTGGAGCTATTGATTATAACCGATCCTTTAATGCTTACATCAACTTTCGATGTATAATTCATAATTTCAAGCAACATCATGCATTTTAATGGTTTGTCCCAGTCGATCATTTTGGTGGGTTAGGTGAAAGTAGCGAATAGATTCAACTTTAATCATAAAGATTCTAATATTTACGCCAAAAACAGATCGTCAGCTGGTAACAATACAAATATTCCATAACTGCTACCCAGAATGATATGTTGTAGCTTCAATGGAATAATTTATCTTGCTAGGGCCCGCATCCTCCTTTACATGAATAAGGTCCCGGTGTCTAAAAAAGAGCGCAAGATTCCACGAGATATCTTTTCATGAGGAATTTCTTTGGCCAGGAATGATGCCTGCCCCACGATATGAATGCTTCTCCTCATATGCTCGCACGCACTGAGCATCATTTCGGCGAGGTGTGATAAATGAAACTACAAGGCTACCGTGTTTGTTTTACAAACTGGTGCACTGCACTAGCATCGTTGCAGCCAGCGTCTTGCAATCAGCAGGCTCGCCCACTTTATTTGCCTTTGCATATCGCGAGTTTGTTTTCCTTGGAATTGAGGTGGTCGCTCGGAGGTTCCGCAACAGGAGCTTCGGTCTAGATTGAAAGTTTCGTTGCGGGTGCGCTTCGTGGAAACTTTGAATTTTACTTTTGACATCTGCTCCGACTTACTTACAGTCAAAAAAAGGTAAATGACAGCGATCTTGTTTCTCTTGAGATTATTCTATAGACGAGTTTTCGTTAAAATAACTTTAAAATACGTTTTTTATCATTATTTATTTAAAAAATTCACAACCATTATTTTCTGAGTGTGAATAATTTTAAAAACTGTTATTCCAGGAATTTTTCAATCGATTTGTTGAATACCTAATTCACGAGGGCAATTTATCGAGTTCTGATCGTATTTCCCCTATTTCCGTAGAACCAATACGTCGACTTGGTCACAAGTTAGACCTCAATTTCCGCTCTCAAGGTTCAGATGCAAATTCATTCCGAATACTTGATGCTTCAAAATACAATTCAAATGCGGCGTTCTTTGCAAGAGAAATTGGCTCGGCCTTGGGAAATCGTAAATATTTACATCTTCTCAACAAAGCCTAGGTCATCTGCAAGCACTCGACAAAAATATTCCAGCTGTATCTATCATCTTCAGTGACTTGTACAACTTCTAAAATCTTGTTTTCCGAACCCCCATCAAACTTCTTAACTTCATCACAAGCGACGCTCCCCTGGTCGAGGGATTTTTTTAGAGCCCGGAATTCCCATTAAACTTTTAAATTGATACCTTGTGACCAACAAGATGCCTTGCCTCAATAGAGGCACTTGAATTTTCTGTGGGGAGTGATTTTTTCTTTTGGCTCTCACACGTAAAAATGTTTTTGATTCTCCATGTTTTATTATCGTAGCTCAAATGAACTTTCTTTTTGAAACAACAATATATTGAGGAACAGAAGATGACTTGATAAACAATATAGAATTGTCGGCGTTGAAGAAATAGGCCCATGGCCTGTTGCCGATTCTTGAACTTTTCGTGGCTTGATTCACAAGGGATCCGGCCTTTGGAACCCGATCTTTCCATAGCTGACGATTGATTGAGATAGCTGCTGGACTAATTGCCAGGGGCCATACTTTCAAGGCTCGCTAAGTGAACGTAAGTACTTACGCTCTATTTTCTTGTCTATGATTGGTGGATTTTGCTTGAAAGGCTGTCAATGATTGGCTGATGAACTTACGATCTCTTAACTTTTTTTGAAAGTATGGCCCCAGGTCCGTAATTTGCTAGGCATTTTAAGACTGAACTTATGCTCCTGCATAGCTTCGTCTAGTCTGTTTTTGTTATATGCTGACTACAAAAAATTGGCATATAATTCAAATTTATCTTTTGGTGAAGACAGAATTGAAATGAATAAATAGCACTTTCTGGCTAAGAATTTCTCATTAGCGCATGAACTTCAGAGTAAAATATATTGAAGTTGAAATCAAGACTGTTTCTAAAATTCCAAGTCGAAGACAGGAAAATTGTGCGTAAAAATAACCGCCGTTCAAAGTTTAGACCGGAAACTTTTAGTGAAGAAACTTCATTCCTAAGTCCTTGATTTATTACTCAAAGAAAGGAACACAATTAGGGAGTCTTTTCTCAGTAAGTGCTGAGGTAGCCCCTAATTTACGTCGGTAATTATGCGGTTCGGAATAGAATTTTTCCGGCTCCTGAAAGTCTTTCTGCAGTCTCTTCGAGAGGAGAATTCCCCCTTGACAGCTAAACAGTTTGGCTCGCCCAAAAGAGGACTTAGCGGACTTAGATTTAGCTGCAAATTAATTTTCGTTACCATCCGCCGTGTTGTATAAGGGCCTGATGCCAAGAGTACTGCTAAAAATTAATATCTTCAGAGATTGCAGCTGTCAAATGTCGTAGGCTAAACTTCCTTGCCATCATTTGTTTTGTTCCACTGCAGAGTCTGGCGGTATCCGATAAAAGTGTTCATGAATTTTTTTAATTAAAATAAGTGATTATGAACTAAAATCACTTTATACTGACAAAGAAAAAGTAATTCTTTTAAAACCTAGTTAAATTTTTCTGATCTAAGCGGTAAACTTTTCTTAAATACCGCTCGTACAAACCTTTGCCTCAATTTTCCTGATGCATCGTAGCCCTGCTCCAGCATCTGCGCAAAATGTGCTTTCAAAACACTTACAAAGCTTGCTGTAGAAATATTTACTGTATTCTCCTCAAGATTATTTCGAAGCATTTTATTGAAGGTTATTCGAGATCAAATCATGACATCGATTGTTGACGACTGCTCAACTTATGCAAGCATAATTACGTAGGCGAAAATATTTTCTTGGCCAAATTTGCCATTCACTTAAACTAATCAAAAGTCTTGAAAGAGGCACCGCTGAGCTCATTACCGACGAGCGTTTGAAGAGCAGTTCAGGCTATGTTTTGAATGCCCAGAAGAAGATTTGACTTTGGTATTCATGGAGCTTAATAGCATCTATAGAGAGTCGTATGGATGACTTCAGTCGTCTCGGAGGAGTCAAAAGAATTTTTTTGTATTTGAAGTTGAGTTAATGTTCGAATTATCCTTTCCCTCGCAGGCAAATGATGCATTGGCAGGGGGAGGGGATCTTTTTCGGCTAAATATTATTTCTCAATAATTCCAATGGAAGTAACAAAATTAAAATTTTCACAAAAATTCTAAGTTCCTGAAGTTTTATTCGGGAACTTAGAATTCCCTGTACGTTTTTTTACATCGGTTTGCTTCAACTTTTATTAAATAACATAAATAAATTTTTTAATAATTAATCATCAAAATTATGACAATACCAAACTTTACTTCTGGACATAAATATTTGCCCGGCAATTTCAGTAAATAATTTATGTTGACGCACGGTACAGATAAAGGTAAAATCTATGTGTATAAATTCGATTATAGTACTGAACATTAAATTGCAAAATTCAAGTTTTTGGATTCAATAAATAATATAAACGGCATTTCAACAGCAATATAGTTTACTTAATGTTTGATTTAACATATTCGGGCCGGGATCTCAACCTTACAGCAGATGATTTCACATTAAAATTTGTCGACTGGCCTCAAAGTAGAAATGTTTGAGCGGCAAAATTTTGCGCCGTATTGCATCTCAAAAAGCCTCGGTTACCCCATCAGGATAATTAAGACAAATGAACGCCATAAGCATGAAAAAGAACGGCGTCTGTTTTCCAACTCTGCTTCATTTCTATGCCAAGCGTCGAGGTGCAAAGCTCAACTTTTCAAGTGCCCCTATAAACTGCGAGGCAAAAATTCTAAAATTATAATTTAAAGTTTTATGGAGTCTGAACTGACGTATTTCATTTGTGATGGCACGGCTCAAAGTGTGAAGAGTTTACTTAGACGAGAATGGACTTCAAACGATGGAAAGATGTGGCAGACACTTTATTAACATGTAGGACGTATGAAATGAAGCGTCATAACATGTAAGACGTATGAAATGAAGAATATTCGTGGAATTAATAATAGATTCAAAGTAATTACTAAAATTTATCGAAATATTTCACACGCAGATGCCTGAAGGTATGTTTAGTATTTGTTTCATTTTCGCATCCTGTCTAATTTTCGCTAAATTCGAATTTAAATAATTCCTTTACTAAAATATAATCATCGAACGCATTGAGCTCTGATTGAGCAGCGATTGAGCTCAGATTGCGAGCTCCGAACACCGTCCCCTTATCAAAATTCTTCTCCGGGATCGTATTCTCTCTCTTTCTCTCTCAATCGTCGTATAAATTGAGGGAGACTGATCTCACACATATTAAGAAAGAGTCCAACAATCTTCCAGTAAAGCTTCCTTCACGCTCTATCGAGCTGGTCATGGCTCTCGTTTGTTCTCACCTTCTCTCTAATTGTAAGAGCAGAAGATTATCATACTCAACAAATTTCCCGAGTGCAAATATTAGCTTCCTTTAAGCGACTTTTATGGTCCAGAAACCCGGAACTAATGACCGGCAAACCCGAGCACTATCCAACCCATAGAATAGAAATGGCTTCTTTGGCGACTTGCTAGGTCGTCCGATTGTGCCTCTTCGAGGACACATAATTAGAAATCAAAATTATTGTGCTTTTTATTCCATTGATTTTATAAGCGTAAATGAAATTATTCAGCATTTATATTTGTCTTAAACACATAGAGTGATTTTAACGTAAGTAAATGTTAAATGAACACAGTTACAGAAGTTGATTGAATTCCTCATATATGGCTCCCCAATATATTGGTAAATTCTTACCATGAATATCGCAAGATACATTTTCGTTTTATCTAATAATGGAATTTAAGATGCAAATCAGGAATATTTCATTTTGCTTGGTCCGATATAAGATAACTAGCATAATATTAGGTTTTAATTTATGAAAAATTAACACTGCGTCTATCTCACCATTTTTTCGTCCATCAGCAGTTGATTCCAGTGCAATTTATTGTTCATACCAGTTTGATTATGAATTTATTTTTATATTCAAAGGTGGTCCTTCCCATGCAAGTTTTGTGAATTCTTGTACACGTTTCCGGAGAAATCATCTGTTTTTAATCCGTTGTTTTGCTGCGCCACTGTAGCTCCGTGGTTAGTGCCTTTCTCTGCGCAGTGCACGGTAGCTGCTCCGAGTTAAGAAGAGCTAGCTGTGTGTGAGCTGGGCAGCTCAGTTCATTTTTCGGCGTCACTTGAGGGCGACATTTGGCCGCCGTCAAAGGTGGTGCTTTCAGCATGGCCTTTGGTTGGTGTCCTCAAACGAACTCTGGGTACGAATTCTCTGGGGTATCTTGAAGTCTGGGTACTTGTTGTCTTGTTAGAATGCATAATTTCACTACGTTATAATCGTGTTCTAGGTAGAATTGTACCTATATAATCGCACAAGGGTTAAAGAGTATCAGGGCTTCGTTGCAGTAAGTTCATGGCTTACTGAGCTCTTCACCAAGTTTGGGATTTGAGATTGCCTTGGTCATGTCTTTGGCCAACTTCTAAATCTTCAGAAACATTTTTAGAACTCATTGTCATTGGTTTGTACAAAATCGCTGTCCATGTTAGATGTTCCGGCTGCATATTGAATACCGGAGCTTGCTATTTCATAATATATTGAGCTATCCTCTCTTCTTTCATCACGTCCATTACTCAGTTCCTCTCCAGTCCAAAAACATTTTCACTCATTAAAATTCAACTCCAGTCCATAAACACACATATAATATTCCAACCCAGTCCAGAAAACATTTTCAAACAAATAATTGGCGATAAACATGTCAGGGATTAATTACCTCACTGTGTGTAATCCATACACGTGTGCGTCGGAATTATTAACATAGTGCTATTTTACTCGCATCGCTCTAAATGAAATGCGCAGTAAAAAATAATGCGCAGTTCATTTTTTTTCTGCCATTATCATAGCCATCAACGTTCCAATTCATTTATGGATATTATTTTTCCCATTACTTTCATTCATGGAGGTTGCAATTTTCATATGTTCATTATTACACGTGATTAGCCATCGATAGAGTTTAGATATCCGTTGGTGCTACCGTAATATGGTATTTAATAAAAAAGCTAAGAAGATATTATTTCCGTAAAATAGCTAAGAATAAATAATAATACGCAACGGAAAAACACAAGTGAGTAAAATATTACATCGTATGCAAATGTGAAAAATCTAACTCAGTCCTCACTGCAGTGAGTGACAGAGAGTGCATTTTCTCGTCGACGAAAACTTGAGGTCACGGACGGACAGACAGATGGACAGATTGACAGACAGACGGACAGACAGACGGACGGACATGGCGAGCACAATACTGCAGTTTTTCCTTAAAGGACAAAATGCGCTATAAATAAATTTTAAATTTATTTGGATAAACTTTTCTGTTTTATTCTTGCTTCAAAAATTTTGGGTGGTAATTCATCCAATTTACTTTACTGTACAATAAATTCATTTCAAAATTGTCCAATTGTCCTCTGATGTAACAATAATTCGCTCAAAAAAGTTTGCAAAAATGTTCATGCTGCCACTACGCTCACGGTAGCTCATGTTCGTTACGTAAAACACTACCATGGCGAATTTTTCTTTGCATCCGTTTAAATTTTACATTGTAATCCTCTGTTCACTTTATTCTCAGAGGCAGTGGGAATTGAAAAGCTAAAGCAACATATGAGATAAGTTATAACAGCATGGGCAGTAAAGTTGACAGCTTCAAATGAAGATCGACCAAAGTTTTTAAAAGTCGGGATTGTACCAGCATCTGCTGAAAAAAATTCGTAAGCATTCAACTGTATCAAATTTGTTGGGGAATGTGTTGCTGCTAAGAATGATTAACCTATGCTATCACATACTTTTTCGTGACTGAATAATTTTGTGAAAATCATGTATTTATATTGACATTGGTTCTCGAATAGTTTGAAAACCAAACCTCGACCTGAAATATATCTGTTCAACACTCAATAATTTAAATTCTAATAGCTATTCAAGCAAAAAAAATGATTGCAAAATAATTATGTACATAGTGAATATAACGTCCAATATGCTACATCTGGCAAAAAAGTTGGCATTCTTAATGCCATATATACTTGATAAAGTTGTTTATTTATGAAGCAAAGACAAATCCAGCGAACAGCCCCAAATTTCACAGAGTCCGTCCGCAGAGAAGATCTACTGCCACTCCATCTCTGCTGACAAAGAGCTCCGTCGTGAACCAGGATGGATTGCGCACAGAGTTGGACTTTTAGAACGCCCAGTGCCTTAAACAATTGCGTCGCAGAAAACTGGGATGAAGCCATCACAAAGTGACAAGAATAACTGGCATCTCCTTGATGAGCTCTTTTCCAGCTTCGATCTCGCTCTTTTTCCCTCTTTTTCTTCCTCCGATCTCACTCTTTTTATGAGCTCTTTTCGCGCTTCGATCTGGCGACTTTCCCAACCGTCATAATTTTACGTAATTGAAAGCTTAACGAGAAAGAAAACAGCCCGCTTTAGGAATAGAATGATTTCGCTGCACAGACATTATCTTTGTAAAGGCAGTGGCAGCGTAGAAGAGAAAAAAAAATAAGTTTTTTGGAATGGTCGTTGGAAATCTCAAGTCTTTTGTTGTACTTGTACACTTGACTCAAATTGTGATCGCTTGCTGGGTGACCGAAGATTAGGATTTATTTGATGTTCGTAGTTTACCTCGACAGCTACTGGCTACTTTGAGGGCTACTGTGAATTTCCTGCCGAATAAAATTTATTTGGATTTGTATTGTTTCATTGTTGCTTTATCAAAGTGATTGTAATATATCTGTGGGCGTAATATACCGGATAATGTTTTTAGTTCCTCCATAATCTATAACATTTAAATGAATCAATAACATAATATGTTATAGTTTACTTCCCGAAGTAGTACAAAACAAACATTAAATTTATTAAAACGTAAGGATTTTTCCTGTTTATTATTTTAATAATTATTATGATCATATTATTTTATTAATTATTACACATAGTTAATAACCTTCATGCCAAAAACGTTACAGTATTTCCAATAATATTGGAAATATTCCATTGGAATATATTGGAGAAACTAACAATATATTCCAATATTGGAGTAACGCAATGAAACTAATCCCATATATGTATATCAGACGGTGTTGTTAATTGAGCTTCTTTTTGCGCTGGATGTAAGTCTCGACGGGACGGTCACCGAGGACAGTAGCGGGCAGCAACTCGTTCAGGATCTGTACCTGGAAACATAAAAATGACGTAAATTGGATCTTGACGCCATCAAGGGCAAGTCTTTTCTTGGCAGCGAACGAATGAACGCGTACTTTTTCCAAGTGGATCTAACTTTATAGATGACTTTTTGGAGAGGAATGCAGTATAAGACATCCACAGAAAAACCTTGCTGTATGTCTCAAGTTCATGCGAAAAATGGAATGTAAAATTACACGTGGATCTAACTTTATAGGTGACTTTTTGGAGAGAAATGCAGCATAAGACATCCACAGAAAAAACCTTGCCACATGTCTCAAGTTCCTGCGAAAAGGGGAATGTAAAAATGATAACTGGATTGCACGGAGATAAGCTTACAGTACGTTGCTTAATTTGGAAGAAACTGCAATTGATCTTTTGTTTGATATTACGGAAGTCCATGTGAAGGAATTTCTCTGCATGATAACCATAAAATCATATATTGGTGCAGTTGATAATTAATTGATTAATTTTACTCTAGTTTTCTTTTAACTTACACTAAATGCAGGATTTTAACTAATGAGAAGTTAAATTACAACGATTTGAAGTAAAAGATGAGCTCGGGCTATAAGAAATATAAGAAAAATATATAAATCGGTACTCATTGCAGTGAGTGACAGAGAGCGCATTTTCTCGTCGACGAAAACGTGAAGTCACGGACAGACGGACAGACAGACGGACAGACGGACAGACAGACGGATTGACATGACGAGCACAATAGCGCATTTTTTCCATAAATGAGAAAATGCGCTAAAAGAAGAAAAGATTCATGTTTACATTTTAACTGAACTCGTCCCAGTGAGATCGTTGTCGGAGAGGCGTATTAAATCTTTCTCATTATCTCTTATCGATAGCCAAATAAATAAACAAATACACCGTTATTTACCTCAACCGTAGTGCCGGGATAGCACAGCACTGGAGGAAGGTAACAGAAGGCCAGAGTTTGTCCCAGGGTCAGAGAGGGGTATTAAACCTTAACTGCTATTTATTAGTGATATCCAAATAAATAAACAAATACACTCTGTTATTTACCTCAACCGTCGTGCCAGGATAGCACAGCACGGGAGGAAGGTAACAGAATGCAAGAGATCGTCCCAGTGTCAGAGAGGCGTATTAAACCTTAACTGTTATTTATCATCGATATTAAAATAAATAAACAAATACACAGTCATTTACCTCAACCGTAGTGCCGGGATAGCACAGCACTGGAGGGAGGATCAGCTAGAAGGCTAGAGAACCTCCAAGTGTCAGAGGGTCGTATTAAATCTTTACCATTATTTACCATCGATAGCTAAATAAATAAACAAATACTCTCTGTTATTTACCTCAACCGTCGTTCCGGGATAGCACAGCACTGGAGGAAGGTAACAGAAGGCCAGAGATTGGCCCAGGGTCGGGGAAAAACACCCGCTTGTGGTGTTACCGACCACCGCGCCGTTGGCCCAAATCGCTTCGTCGCCCTTCATGGAGGAGAGATGGAGTTTCTTTTCAGTCGATGTCATAAGTTCGGACTCAATGTCATGCGATAACTTTTATAATTGAAAAAAATTATACTGACCTCAACTCATTGATGAAATTGAAAATTTATTACTTCTTCCATGTAATGATAATTTTTGAATTACGAAAAGCGCTTTTTACAGCTGATTTAGACCTCTGGCCACGTAGAGCAAATAATTTATCCTTAGTTAATAATTAATTTATCAGTGGATTTAGTTTGTCAAATTCTACCTTGCTGGATTGATTGCATTTTGTACAGCGCACCCCGACGTCGAATTAATTATAGCACATCCCGCCGTCATAAGCTGTAGTGCATCCCGGCATCCAATTAGATGTAGCGCATTCCACCGCCTTATATGGCATAGCGCACCCCGTTGTCTAGTTAGGCACTGTGCAGTCCGTTGTCTAATTATGTATAGTGCATCCCGTTGTCTAATTAGGCATAATACATCCCGTTGTCTAATTAGGCACTGTGCAACCAGTTGTCTAATTAGGCATTGTGCATCCCGTTGTCTAATTAGGCATTGCTCATCCCGTTGTCTAATTAGGCATTGTGCAACCAGTTGTCTAATTAAGCATTGTGCATCCTGTTGTCTAATTAGGCATTGTGCATCCTGTTGTCTAATTAGGCACTGTGCATCCCGTCATCTAATTTGGTATAGCACATACAGTCGTCTAATTAGGTAAGGCGCATGCCGCCTGCTAAGTAGGTTTAATTAAGTGCAAAATAAAAGCTTAGAAAAATAATCGAACGTTTTATCACCATACTTTGCACATGATCTGATATTCAATCCGATTATTCCAAGTGACCAATATATCGGTTTAAAAAATATTAAACAAAAATTTAGTGATCGAAATTATGGCGTGACCATTGATATTATGAAAATGTTGATAATCAACTTTAAAATCTGAAAGTTTTTTCTCTTTAGTGCCAAATCTCTTCTTCATTACCATATTCCACTATAGGTTTTGTCAGATTGCCACTTAATTGCAGTGTAGTTCGGCAGTTATTAAATATCGGGAACGCTCAACGTACGAGTGCAAACTGAATTTTCTATTTGAGGCTATTATGTTCTTGCCGCAGAACCTTATATTTATCATCTGTTAATGACAGGTTGCCGGTAAAGCTGACAGGTGTAAAATACATTCAGGATTATTTTCCGCAGGGCTTAGTATATAATTTTTGAAAGGGAAATCATTTTGCATAATAATCCTCCTGAAGAAGGTTTTCGTTGCCACCACGATAAGGATGGAATGTATCTGAATGTATTTATTTATTTCTTCATAGAGAATTTGATCAGCCAGTCTTTTCATGATAACCATTTAAAAAAATAATTTTCCCTGTTTACCTTTATAATATGTCAATCTGACTTCAGCGTAATATTAATTTCAATTAAATTACAGCAGATACATTTATATTATACCTGCCTTAATTACGATACACTATGAATATGAATAGAAAATAAAAGCAATTTCTGGATAAGGAATCGAAGATCAATATTTAGATAACATGGTTTATCTATTACATGCATAACGAAGTCGTGTTATTTCCACCTTACGAAGTCCCCCGTTTTTTAAATTTGCTTAATAAGGATTTTAGTGATCTAAGTTATTTAAAAAAATTCAAAATAATTATGCACATGCCTGTTCAATTTTAAAATTTTGGATCAATCTTGAGCGGAAAAAATAGCTGACGATTATTCGCTGAATTCAACCCAGATTCATCATGAGGAGCCGACAAACAGTAAACGATTATTCTCTGAATTTAAGGATGAAATATTCGTATTATAAATGCAGGTGAGTCTGGTGATGAATATCATGTGCTGCATTGTCCACGCCTCATAATTAACTCTTCTATTGCCTAATAAAATCAGAATCGCGGGAACAATGAGATACTGTTGATTATTTTAGGACTGACTTCACTCTCAATTAATTACGAATTCAATACGCTGCTTTATTTATACATTTGTGACAATGCTTGATTGCTGATGATCAAACGTTAATACGATCAATATTTAATCTTTTGATATGCAAATGGAAATAAATAAACAATAAATAATAGGGTTATGAATAATGTTGAATTCTATGCCAATAATTTTTAAACTCACAACGGACTTTATTGTTATACAACTGTTGAATTTAGTGCTAAAATGAGGATAAATGATTAATTTGCTTAGACAGATCTAATTGAGATGAAGTTTTCATTCAGAATTAATTCCAAATAAGTACAAAACTCTTCGATCTCATTCATGATTGTTAACTGTAGGATTCCATTGATTGTGAACTGCCATATTGAAAGAAGACCTTTGCAAAATGTTGAGATTTCCTCGAGTGGTGAAGCATTCCACGTGCATCCTACAAACTAATGGGAAAATAACGAACTTTTCTCATCTGAGGCAATTTAATTGAGTTACCCGTTGCTGAGAATGAATCATGAACTGGCCAGTAAAATATTACTGGCCAGAGACGTAATTGGCAAACCGAGATGGAATTTTAGATTTTTACTGGAAAATTTTACCTCACGAATTATTCCATACAGGATTTCATGGATTTATTAAGAATTCTATTAGGATATATCGGAATGGGAATTTTACTTGCAAACGAATCTTGCCACTTTATGAGATGGAGACATGAGCATATTGAAGCGCAACAAAAAGTGATCCATAAAGTGCGTTTCTTTATTATTAGCAAAGATTCTCCATGAAAATTACGAAAGTGAGATATGTTAGAAATCAATGGCTGTCAGTGAATTAAACGACTGCGGTAACCCTCTCTAAATGAATTATTATTGACTATCATTCATACATATATAATTCTTCATTTTCATTCTTACATAAATTAAAATGAGCTGATATCTTCTTCAAACATGCTATGCGCATTTATAATAACCTGTATTTAAATTCTAATTAAATTTTAGATTAGTGTATGACAACCAAGCATAATTTGATCTATACATAATTAAAATCAACTACATTATAAATTATAGTTTAATATTCTAATAAATATAAGCAAATACTCATTAAATAAATTCAATTGTTATTGCTTATAATTAATATAAACTATGATTTAGTTATCACTTCAAAAGCAAATTCGAATATAATAAATTATAGTTTAACATTCTGATAAATATAAGCAAATACTTATTAAATAAATTCAATTGTTATTGGTTATCATTAAAATAAACTATGATTTAGTTATCACTTCAAAAACAAATTCGAGTATAATAAATTATAGTTTAACATTCTAATAAATATAAGGAAATACTCATTAAATAAATTCAATTATAATTGTTTATCAATAATATTAACTATGATTTAGTTATCACTTTAAAAGCAAATTCGAATATAATAAATTATAATTTAACATTCTAATAAATATAAGCAAATACTCATTAAATAAATTCAATTGTTATTGTTTATAATTAATATTAACTATGATTTAGTTATCAATTTGAAAGCAAATTCGAATATAATAAATTATAGTTTAACATTCTAATAAATATAAGCAAATACTCATTAAATAAATCCAATTGTTATTTTTATAATTAATATTAACTGTGATTTAGTTATCAATTTGAAAGCAAATTCGAATGTTATAAATTATAGTTTAACATTCTAATAAATATAAGCAAATACTCATTAAATAAATTCAATTGTTATTGTTTATCAATAATATTAACTCTGATTTAATTATCAGTTTGAAAGCAAATTCGAATGTTATAAATTATAGTTTAACATTCTAATAAATATAAGCAAATACTCATTAAATAAATTCAATTGTTATTGTTTATAATTAATATTAACTATGATTTAGTTATCACTTCAAAAACAAATTCGAATATAATAAATTATAAGCAAATAACTCATTAACTAAGCTAATAACTAAGCTAATCCAATTAAAATTGTTTATCATTAATATTAACTATGATTTAATTATCACTTTGAAAGCAAAATCGAATATGTATACACATCTGCTCACCACAGGGTCAAGATGGGGTGACTGGAAGGCCACTTGCACAAGACGCTTCTGTGGCATGTGCCTGAGATGCTCCAGGACCGCATCACGCCCGTGGAAATCTCCCTATAAACCACAAAAAAAATATAACTCAGTACTCACAGCAGTGAGTGACAGAGAGCGCATTTTCTCGTCGACGAAAACTTGAGGTCACGGACAGACGGACGGACAGACGGACGGACGGACATGGCGAGCACAATAGTGCATTTTTTTCCATAAATGAGAAAATGCGCTAAAAATTAAGTATATTTATTTCCCTAGTAAAGGGCTGTATTTTCATGATCATTCTTGGATGCAACATAACTGAAAATGATATATTTAATGAGAGTTTATATATATATGAAGAGGTTCAGGTACATTATTAGTAACTTTAATAGTTTTTTCCACATTTTATTCATTATTTAACTTTATAGTGCGAACCAATAAAATATTAAAGACATATTTGGTCCGAATACGATTAGTGTAAATCGATAAAACAGGTTCAAGTTGGTAGATCTAGCTTTATTTCCAATTTTGAGTGCTTCTAGGAATAAATTTCTGAATTAAGATCACTCTCATAATTCTATAGTAACGTATTTACTACTTTCTGAAATTGATTTGACGCATCTTGCTGATAATGAATTTATCACTCAACAAGATTTTATTTACAGTTATAATGAAAATTCTGTATTCAGTACTTTATCCTAATGGAGTACTGCTAAAATTATAGTTTAGAAGGTTGATTATTAAATGCCTGAGAGAACATAATTATTTTTTTCGGTCGATCTACTTGAATAAATGAAGAAATCAAGTAGTTACCTTCTTTAAATCAATAAATGAAGTCATGCCAGACATAACCATCGTCGTATCCACGTTCATCTCAGCTCCCCACGACCTGAAGCCCTTCTCGAGCCGCAGAGTGTTCAACGTGAATGTGCCGAAGTCATCAATTCCTAAATAAAAAATTGTTGAAGTAAAATTTTTCAAAATTTTTTAGAAAAAAGAATGTTTCTCAAACATAAATTACTTAATTATCAGACTATATTAATTTGAATAAATCAAAAGATGAATATAAATTTTACCTTGTACCAGCTTCTCCACGCTGATTCCTAGAGTTATCGTAAACAATGGTGCATTTTTTCCATAAATGAGAAAATGCGCTAAAAATGACGTTTTAAACACGAAGCATTACATTACGATGATAAATATGACTTTGACATCTATAAAATCGTTCGTATTATAAATATTTCTGCTTGTAAATGCTACGATACTGAATAAATACCTGTGAAATTTAGGAAAAATATAACTCAGCACTTACTGCAGTGAGTGACAGAGAGCGCATTTTCTCAAAATCGACGAAAACGTGAAGTCACGGACAGACGGACGGACAGACGGACATGACGAGCACAATAGGGCATTTTTTCCATAGATGAGAAAATGCGCTAAAAATGCAACACTTTTAAAGAACATAATTGCTCGTATAAGCGTCTAAAATGAATTTATAATCCCCCTAGTTGCACCCACCGAAGCTTTCCCCGCTTCCGAGAAGCATGTCATAAAGTTTGCCCGTATGCTGTCTGTGATGGTAGAGTTCCCAACCCTCTTCTCCGCTGTACGAGAGCTTGATGGCGTTCACTGTGACGTCTCCTACAGAGACCTGTGAGACGAATTGACTTCAAAATGATTGGAATATGTAGGAGTAACGGATGGATTTAAATATTCTCATACCGTTGAATAATGTTGTACATCATGAAATAATTTAGAAATTAAATTTTATTTCATTATAAATGTTCTCATAAGATGAACTTGAGTAATTGCTTAAGCCAGTTTTAAATGCTTCTATTCTATCCATGTAGGAAACAATTTCACACACTTCTATAACGACAAGTTCTTAAAAGTATGGGCTTTTTTCTCATTTCTTAGTCAAATTTTGTTCTACAATAAAATAATTTTGAGTTCATTCAAGCCAATAATTCATATCAAAGCAGAACTTTGTATCGTGGGAGAAGTAGCAAATTCGTTTGATTTGCTAGCATCACATGCATGACTTTAGGCACCGAAGCGCTCAACTTTCAGCTACCGCCCACATTAATTTATCAGAGCGATGCCGAGCAAAGATCAAGGCCAGACGTGCAAGGTGATCGTCGGCTCCTTTGAAGAGTTTCTGACGATAAAACCAAATTGCTGGCGCAATATTCATCCGCAAATGAGAGAAGTTCTTTCTTTCTGCGATTGTCTGCCCCCGGAGGCATAAACAAGGGCTCCTCGCGCCTCAGTGCCAACTTTGTGGCAAATGTTCCGCAAGTTATAATTACAACGGGCAAATATCCCGAGACTTTAGCAGAAACTAAGGAATTGTGAAACTTTTCCTTGAATATTTTCGTGCACAGTAAAGGTTATATAATTTGTTACGTGATTTTGATAATGGGTGATTTAGATAATGAGAAAAAAATTCAAAATTCTTTGAACCATCGGCAAATGAAATGTACCCAGAAACAATTCATATGGTCCAAATTCCTATATTGGGCCTAAAATTAAATTTAATACCAAAAATGCAATGACAATGCGCAGGTTATGACAATAACATGTCAACAGGTCAAAAATAACTTAAATAGTTGAATCGCTCTTAACTTTTTACACTTGTATCAGCTACCATTTGAAGCCCAAGCTTCTGTGAAAAACTCCAAAGCTAAGTAGGTGGAGAGTTACCAAAAATTAATGAAATATGAATCACCCTGGGTTTGAAAAAGAGTATTTTGACGTTTTCCATCTAATTAACATGTAAATGAATTGTTTGTGTGTACCAAAATGAACTATAGAAATAGGATGAATTTTCGAGCAAAAGAATAAGAAATTCAATCTATGATTTATGTCATTTTTGGGATAGAAAAGATATTTGGCGAGGAAAAGGTATTCACGGTTCATATTTAAGGACGATGAATTTGCACCTTTCATAGCCTCACTGAAAATGACGGTAAATATAAGCAGACTCTTAAAATTTATAATAACTAAATGATGTATAATAACATAACATAAATTCATCATACTAAATAGCTCAACAAAAAGGAAACAATAAATCGATAGTCAAGATGATGCTCTCATTTAACGCTCAAAGACGATCATTGAAAGCTTGATGTCCATTGGCTTGAACTCTATCATATTTTAAAAACAAATATGCAACAAACAGGAAATACATCGTCTTTATTGTTCCAAAAATCAACATGACATACCGTGCGGAAACCAAAGAAAGGAAATTGCTCTGGAAAATCTTTGGACGCCGCAAGAAGAACTTGTTTGGCTTTTGGCCCAGCAACGCTGAGGCATCCTAAGTCTTCAGTGACGTTGCTGAAGCTCACGTTACGATGGCCCCATTTGAGGGCCTTGTCCCTCAGCCATCTGAGGACACGGCTTCATACAACATACATAATTATACAAAAATAACACCTACTGGCTCGTTATTTGAGGGCATTTTCCCTCGGCCATCTGAGGACATGGCTTCATTTAACATACATAATTATACTAAAATAACACCTACTGGCTCGTTAGTTGAGAGCCTTTTCCCTCGGCCATCTGAGGACACGGATTCACTCAACATACATAAATATACATAAATAACACCTACTGGCTCGTTATTTGAGAACCTTTTCCCTCGGCCATCTGAGGACACGGCTTCATACAACATACATAATTATACAAAAATAACACCTACTGGCTCGTTATTTAAGGGCATTTTCCCTCAGCCATCTGAGGACACGGCTTCATTCAACATACATAATTATACAAAAATAACACCTACTGGCGCATTATTTGAGGGCCTTGTCCCTCAGCCATCTGAGGACACGGCTTCATTCAACATACATAATTATACGAATATAACACCTATACCTGCTCGTTTTTTTGAGGGCCTTGTCCCTCAGCCATCTGAGGACACAGCTTCATACAACATACATAATTATACAAAAATAAAACCTACTAGCTCGTTATTGGAGAGCCTTTTCCTTCGGCCATCTGGGGAACCAGTTATATAAATGAAATGTTTATTTTAGGGCCAAGAAAATTTTCGGTGGGTGATATTTAAGAACCCTTTAGCGGAAACTACTAAACCCACATACCTGCATGAAAGTATTACATTCACAGCGCTAAAGTAAAATTGCAATTTTTATAGAGTTTGGGGGGAGATCCATCATTATTTGGGGAAGTTATCGGTTGGCTCCCTAATTTAAAAATAGCTGAACCCACGTACCTGAGTTTTGCAGTCACTGAGCAGTTGTTAAATTAGGACATTTCTCGAGTTTGGCTGCGATCCTCTTTCAGTCACTGCAGCTATCTGTTAATTACCTTATTCAGAAGCGACTAAACAAACAAATATTGATGTTAAAGTAACCGAGCACGTTTGTAATTAACTAATTTATTGGGTTTATTTACGAGGGATACAAGTTCATTTGCAGCAGTTCAGGCATATATACCAATTCAGACACGACTAAATATCGCGCACCTGAGACTATCACTGTCACTGTCACTGCGCCGTTAGAAAATTACAAAAGTTATTGAATTATATAAAGATTCGAGCTCATTTGGGACAGTTACCGGTTAGTTGCCTAATTCAGAAACGACCAAACCTGCATACCTGAAAATTACATTGAATAAAATCAAATTAACATATTTCTTGAGTTTGTGTAGACTAAACTTTATTTTACGCAGTTATCAGTAAATCACCTAACTCAGGAGCGACTGAATCAAGATACTTTTTAGAAACGACTGAACCTACATACATGAAATTTTTACAATCACTGCTCAGTTGTATAATTAAAAAATTTTTTAGTTTACGTCACGAATTTTCTTGATGGAGATATAATTTAATTTATGTCTGTCATCGTTCAATCATCTTATTCAGAACCGACTAAACGTATATACTCTAAATTTTTATCTTCACTGCCCACTTCTATATATGAATTCTCGAATTTGATGAAGATTCTACTTAGTTCGGGGCACATATCGGTTAGTTTCCTTATCCAAAAACGACTCAACATGCAATTTTTACCATCACAGCGCAGCTGGTAAAATAAACTTATAACTACAGTTTTTTAGAGATGGAAGTTCCTTTAGGGCATTCAACTGTTAATCACCTTATTCAGGAATGACAATACTTACATCATGAAATTTTTATTTTCACGACGCCATATTGAAGTTTTGAGATATAATTTTGAACATACCAAAATATAGACATGATCATTTTCAACTGAATCAGGGCGACAGCTTGTTTTGTCCTTTCGTGACACAGTCTCATGTTTATTTCAAACAGAAATATCAATACGCCATGATTAACTAATGCAAATCTGAAATGCATTTCGAGCTGGGGTTATTGACTCAAGGATTTATGTTTTTGCTTCGAAATTCGCCTGCAAATCCCTTTTAAAGTTTTAGCTATAATAGAGTTGAATAGATTCCTTGGGTTGTCGGAAAATCTTGTGATTAATTATTAGATTAATTGTTATTAGATTAATTGTCGGAAATTAATCTCAATTAACTATGAATGTTCATTATTTATTGAATTTACTATTTAGCCAAATGTTCATCGTAATGGTTTTGAAAGACATTAAACTTTAACATTAAATATTTTGAAAAAAATTAATTAATATGTAAGTAAAAAAAGTAATCTTTAACATCAAGGGTTCAACTGAAATAGGTTGAAATATATTATATTTCTCATGTTCAATCTTCATGCAACATTTAAATCTCATTGTAAATCCATTTTTCTGTATTAATTCGACACTTGGAAATTGGCGAGCTAAGCGAATTACTTAACAGTAAATGCAGTGACTGAGTAATTTAATATATCTACAATGTTCCATACATAAAATTATACATATCATTATATTCCATAGGTATACTATAAGTATATTATTCCATAAGTATTATTAGCGCATTTTCTCAATTATGGAAAAAATACCCTATTGTGCTCGTCATGTCCGTCCGTCTCTCGGTCCGTGACTTCACGTTTTCGTCGACGAGAAAATGCGCTCTCTGTCACTCACTGCAGTGAGTACTGAGTTATATTTTTGTTATAAATATCCACCTCTGCATCACCCTCACCTGAGATCATGAATCTCGGAGCCAGAACCTGTCACCACCAAGTACGTCTCAGGAGCAGTACACGTGACGGTCAACTCTGCGTATATCGTCCCTCTGGCGGTGAGCGCGTGAGTCACAACGCAGCGGCCTTCTCTGGGAAGTCTGTGGTATCCGGGGAAAAAACGGCAATCTAATAAAAATTTCTTGTGTTGAAATGATATGATTGAATTGAGTGAGTTGTGTGCTACGATCCTTTTTTTATAAAGAGTTTAGTGTAGAAATGATATGATTGAATTGAGTGAGTTGTGTGCGACGATCCTTTAGGTGGCTGGGTAAGAGTTTAGTGTAGAAATGATATGATTGAATTGAGTGAGTTGTGTGCTACGATCCTTTAGGTGGCTGGGTAAGAGTTTAGTGTAGAAATGATATGATTGAATTGAGTGAGTTGTGTGCTACGAGCCTTTAGGTGGCTGGGTAAGAGCTCTAGGAAATCTATGCTTTCAGAGTCAAAGATTCGCTGAGAAATTTCATAAAATCCTTCGTTGTGAAATTATTTGATTGAATCGAGCGAATTTTCTGCTACGATCCCTTAGGTGAGAAATACCTTTTCTGGGAAGTTCGTACACCAAAATAAAATTTTTCTTCGTAGAAGTTCGTACGCTAAAATAAAATGGGCAGTTTATATTGGTAAACATCTGAGATATTTTAGGTTTGTCCTGCAGATAGACCAATTGATAGGAAGAACAGAAGAAATTCGCGAGTATTTTTATTTACTTTGAGAAACCAGACCTGTTGGTTCTAAAACTTTGAAGAATGAAAACATTTTGTTTTCCAAGAATCTGCTGAAGCTTGCTGTCTTCCTGGTAAAACGTATCTAATTACTTCTAGGAGGCATCAAATCGAAAAAATGCACTTCTATACTCTTCAATGTTCTTTAACGTGCAGAGTAGTACTAATAAATATGAAAGCGATTTCTGCGTATACTATGACGGGAAACCAGTGCAAATCTATCTATCGATTTTTTTTATTTCACATGTCTTATTCAGGAGAAAATACTTCTCAATTGAATTCAAACGAATAGGAAGAAAATATTTGTATCGGTGAAACTTTACATCAATCCATAGCAATAATTAGGAGAAGAACTTCTCTCTACGTAAATATTTTCAATTCGGATAACATGCGATTCATGAAAAGTTTATGATTTCACTGAACGAAAATCACTCGCTTACTTTCATGGGCATTTATACAGAAAAAAGTTGTAAACATCGAATTAACTTTTCTAAGTAATATTTGCCTTATCAATTTTTAATTTATATTTTATGTGTGAAAATTCTTGATTTTATATTTTGCTGATATTTACCATTCACCAAGTTATCTTACGTGTTCGCTGTGACCATGTTCAAAAATGGTGCTGCGTCCGGTCCTTTTATTATGAATTTACCGAACGGCGTTAGATCGATGAGCCCAACGGCCTTGGTCACAAGTTGGTGTTCACGCATGACGGAGTCATGCCAATTTGTTCTGAAAATTTGTGAAAAGCTTCATGCTAGTTAGGTACAATTAAGCTGAGCCTGTGAAAAACAAACGTCCGAAATGTGGAATTTCACGTTTTTTTCGAAAATGAGTGAACAACTTCTACTACATATATATATATGTACCTACCACGCGGACAAAAAATGTTAGGACCATGAAACATATAACCATTGGGTTAAACGATAGAGAAAATCATCATGATATCTATTGTAGTATTATATACAATCGTTAAAGTTGTATCACTGATTGTCAAAATATTTTTCGATGAAAACAAGAAAAAACGTCAAAACGACAGCAACATTTCACTACTAGGAATCCCACCAAACAAATTCTTCTGCGCTGATATCCCATGCAATAGCTTATTTCTGTGATAACTCGCCCGTATCCCAAATAGATTCTATTCCTTTGAATTGTTATAGTGCTGATCGCAAGCGCCAACCCCTTACGATTTACAGCACAGCTTCCAAATCCATAAGCGCTCTGATGTACGTTCAAAATCCTGAACTGATCCTCCCTGGACTGATGCCGAGCTCTAAAGGATGCTCGAGAAACATCCTCATTTGCGGCGAGGATTGAAGGAATATCGTTCCCGAGACAGCTTACAGAAAGCGATGGCCTATTTTTAGCGATGTATATTGAGCATCAGTTTTGATTGCTATGGCAAGGCTATTCTCCTGTGTGGGTCGCATTGATGGCCTTCGAAACTCCCGATATTGCCTCTTATAGATAAAATATTGAATTATCTTTGAAGAAAACGCCGTATATTTCACGCAGCATGAAAAGATTGAGGCGTAAAATTTAATGTTGTGCACACCTATACGTGGGAAATTTATTAACTATTCAACTGACCTATGATACGCAGGTTTGTACTCTGGTTGATCATCTCCTCGTGCGAACCATGATGGTTGCTCCCAGCCAGCGTGCACGCTAAAATGCGCTCCTCGCTCCGTCTGATGACTCATGGCGGTTGACACGCGCTGGGTCGGCCGTCCTGAGGCCATTCGCAGGGTCAAAATTTTTAAAATTAACCCTTGCCACATCCCGGTCGCAAAATAATCGGTTTCATATTGTTCAGAAGAACGCTTCTAATATGTTTTCCGTAATAATGATTGCCAGTGATGCTCATGTAAATGATTATCGTATATATCGTTCAAAACCTTCAATAGATTATCGACCATTTGTTTGAAAAGCTCATATCTAATTTCTAGCTAAAATAATATATATTAGGATGAGCTTGATGTTTAGCCTGAGCGAAATATTTAATGCACTTTAATCAAACATATATAAGTAATACGTTGACGATATAATGAATTTACTTAGCGTTTTATTTGCTTTAAAATTCGCTGTGAACTGGTGATTTAAGAAGACTATAATAACCACCATTTATATAATGGGTATAAATAAGAATAAGAAGGATATAATAATAACTCGCCAGCAAACCGCTCGTCGTGTGGATAAACAGGATGGTTCTGCATGCCGTAAGACTCGCGGATTTTATCCACGACGTAAGCGTCCGTCACCCACGATCGTTTGAAGCGCCCGGGGTCAAATTCCGTGAGTTCGGCTTGAGGTTCGCCAGACATGATATAGTCGGCTAAATATTTACCGGCGCCGCCCGAGTGAATAATGCCATACCTGCTCATCGAAGAGTAAATACGGCATAATTCCCAGGCAAACTACTACTCACCAAACAGAAAAAATTCTTTGTGTGCTTAAATTTGTTAATCATGAGTGGAGGAAAACAAAGCGTGAGCATAATGCGGACGAACGCTTGAATTGAAAGGAGGTTCATGAAAATGACGCTTATCTTAACTAAACCAATGGCTATTCAGCGTGAAATGTAGCATTTAAATATATTAAATAATACTGAATATTAGATATTAAATTAAATATAATACAGAATTGATGGAAGAACATTTCTTGTTCGAGTGACATATGAACTCCTGAAAAAGACATGTTTCCGTATTGATATTAACTGAAGTTCATATAATATCACTTTTTCGCTTTTTAATACAGTCAGCTGATACAAGGAAAGAGAAAAAGGTAAAGATAAGGTATTTTTAGCGCTTCTTGAGAAAATAACATTATTTTTTAATCATTCAATGGATTGTAAAACTAGCTAAAAGTATTACTCTTATCATTAAGAATACAAATAAATTATACGAAGTTTTCTTAGGCAAACTCGTTGAAAAAATGTAATCTTAGAAGTGTAAAGGCCTAAACGATATCAATCATCACGGTTACCTCATTAAATTTTTTGTAACATTGATATATTTTATAATATTTCGAGTTAAAACTTACATATAAATAAAAATTTCTTCAAAAACTTGGACTGCAAGTGAAACTTTATGCAAATGATACCTAGTATCATTAGCAGCTTTTTATATCAGTACCTTTTAGGCAAAAATGTTTCTTATGTACAGCAAACGAGCTTAACTCCAACTAAGATTTCGACTTCTGAAATCGTCGCCAAAATTGTGAATAGGAAGGTTGCCAATTAACTGAATATTATCCTTTCTCCTGCAGTAAATGAAGCAATACTAATGATGCCGGAGTTTCCTTTGCATAAAACTTCTTCAGTCGCTCCTCTAATGAACTGGACTGACTCATTGTTAGTATTTTTTCTTGAGGATCACATTTAAATGACGTGGAGACTTTGAAGTCAGTCTCCGTCTGTTTCCAGGTCAATTTAAATTTTCTGTAATTTGGCAAATGCTTGTACTGGTCTATTGACGATAAGTTTCCGTTAACACATATTTGACTGATATCACGATCAGAATTCTGTTTTAATTCAGCCAATTCATTGTAAGTTTGGTTATATGGATGAATTTATCCAGGTAACACAAAACTTTTCATTTTAGGTTCATCTCCTTAGAAATGTTACACCTACATGTATTTTCAGTAAATCGACACTTGGCAAGGCGATATCAACATTTATATACATTTTCATCATAATTATCCCACTTTTCAATCAAAACACTCATCGTTCTCGCATAATTTGCTGAAATTGTATCTCTATTATCTATTTCCTCACCCAAATCCAACAGCAACCCATAGTCCAGGTTCGGTTAGCGGACCAACCATCGGCAGACCATCGGGCGTATAAGTGATCGGTCCATTAACAATACTCTGAATTTGTGCCGTCTTAAAACAGGGCAAGAGCTCCATTACTTGGGCCAAGTAGGGCTCGCTCCTGTCGAGGTCAGGCTCGAACAGTTGCTTCGAAAAATCTGCAGGTATAAATGTTCGATTAAAATAAATTGATCTCATTCAGTATTAGGGAAGCATAAAAACTTGTTAATAGGTTTCCATTATAATACATAATTTTTGTTTCATAATTTCTACCGTTTAAGATTTGATAAGTAGAGTGAAAATGAAAATAATTTGATCATTTCACCTTTTATTTTTTAGCTTCAATATTTTTCAATGCGATAATGAACGTACAGACCAACGTCATTATTCTGGAGATTTTATATTATGTTATTAACTATTAACTTATGTGGAACAAATTATTAGTCCGCTGGAAGTGAATAATAGAGAATATCCTTAGTAAATATTTATCCGCTGGAAGTCAATAATTTCGTTCTCAGAATATCCTTATGAAATAACATATCCCGTTTCTACGATCGAATAATATCAATTCTAGGCTATAATTAATGACCTTGCCCGAAGTTTTCTTTCAATATTCAAGCGAATTGGCAGCTCTATGATCTATAATGGAACGACAGTAATTATTGGCAATACTCAGCTACGCAAAGTTTTTCGTATCTTAATACGTATTGAAACCTGTATTTCCTTCCAGACAATAGAAATTCTTGGCGAGACTCACTTCCCAAGGCGTTTGCACTGGATTCTCAAGTAAATGGACAACTCAATACTATTTCTACTCTTGAACAATAGAATTTATTGGCGACACTCACCATTCGGGACGCCGTTCTTAAGCCATTGTTCATGTAGCTTCATCTCCTCTGGTTTCTCGTAGGCGCCCACGAGAAGCCCGCCGCGCTCCATGCGTATATACGCTGAAGCTTCCAAGTGCCGAAGAACTGGCATTTCTTTTTTAAGTTTCTGCAATTCAGGCACCGACGAAGTGACGATGTATTGATGTTCGACAGCGAGCAGCGGCAGATAATGACCCGTGAGCGCTCCGACCTCTTTTGCATGAAAGCCTTAAAATGGAAACAGAAATCACTTTTTATTTCCTGATAATAACGGCTGAGGTTGTTTAAAATGGAGCAGAGAATGAAACTACATTGTAAGTTATTATGGAAGAGAACTTACCGCTTAGAAATGCTTATAAAATAATATAGATGCATGAAAATAAGATTATAATCTATGCGCCTAGAAGGAAAAGCTACATTCGGACATATTTTTTTAAATGGCAAATAATTTAAAAACTATAAAAAATTTCCTCTGTTCAGGTAACCACAAGGAAATAATATTTTTCTAGAAGCACTTGAATGATTCTTGTGGCCACTCATGTTTCTGTTCACTTTAATAATATTTGCTCTACCTCAAACGTGAAACTAATTTCGAAAGGAAAATTGATTCTTATGCTGTATTTGTATCAGGACTTGTTCAATGGCTTGACACCGACACTGAAGGATAATATGGGCGTTAAAGCCCGGATCCTCTCACCCAGTGATGGAACGACCCGGAATGTGACTCCGGCTTATTTTTATGGCGTCTCTGCATGTATACTACCATATTTATATCCTGATGCTAATATTGTAGAAGAAATAGAATTATTGCTGTATATATACTTTTCAAGTTGCAATGTATTAGGCTTAGGGTTTTTTATTTTAGTTTTCAATCACTTTAGCCGTGACCTCCAGCAGTATTATGTTTTATTTATCATTGCGTCTTGTGTTCTTACCGTGGAGGTACGTTAATCGATAGCTCTGTGATTATATTTGTGATTGTTAAATTTTAAATTGAATCGTTTCGTGTCATTGATTATTTGTGCGTGTTAATTTGTTTATTATATATTCATATTCTAAAGTTATGTATTACAAGTGTTATTTTACTTCTATTTCTGTAAGGCCTCGACATTTGGAATTGAACTTAGGTTTGTGGTTTTGCTTCTATTTATTCATAGTTAATTATATATACTTTCAACTGTTTATTCATTAAAGAAAATCATTGGTCTAGAGTAGCTTTTTAATTAGTAGCTTTTTATTCGAATAACGCAACGGATGTTGTCTGAAGTAGTTAAATGGTGAAAAAGCTTCCCAAGAAAATTTTATGGCACTGTAAATGCAATATAAATCATCCCAAGAAGTAACTTTGAAATGCAATAACAACATTTTTTATCGTCAATCAAACTGTAGTGAAACCGACTCTTCGAAAAAAGTCTACGGTTTACGAAACTAAGATTTAAGTAACTGCGAAAACATGTTACTAGTGGGAAAAGTACTGCTCACTGTTCGATTCAGAATAGTTTTTTTACATTTAATTCGCATTTAGTATTGTAAATTTTTATAAATTTTAACAACGATCTAACGATTCGAATGAGATTTAAAATATTCATATGGTCAAGTTACCGGCATGAACAGTTCACTTTCACTCCTTGAGATTTTATCTTAAATAGTAAATACAATATTGAAACAATCGGTAATTAATTGAATTTACCATTAGAATGCTATTAAAAACTCAATAAGCCATATTCGACTTGTTCTATAGAGACAAAAGCATTTTACATTTCAATTCCCAATATGACAGAAAAAGTCAACAATCGAAGCGACGAGCGATTGCTTCAATGAGACTGTGACAAAGAAATTGAGACGAGCCTCGGTCTTCTTTCTGATTTATGGTCACGCGACGAGGTTTTTGACGGCTATTGAGAAGAACAGTTGGATTCCTTCCTCTATATGTCTGAGCTCACTCAATGAAGACTTTAACCCGGAAAAAAACAGACGCTCAGAGACTTTTTTGCGCAATGACTATTCGAGTCGAGAAGATAGATTTAGGAAGTTTTTCCCGTGAAAATTTTACTCATAGTTCGAGAAAAAAAAGGATCTTAATGAATAATTTTGTTGAATAGATTAATTTCGGATCACCTGGGAAGAGAGTCACCCGTTGAGAAGTCTAATCGATTTGCTGCCATTTGAATCTAACAGTCACATTTACTCAGGTAATACACTTTTAGAAAGCTCACGCAAGTAGTTTTAGATAATTAAAAGCCAGGATACCCTTGAGCCTAGGAGGTAGGTAACCGAATCAATAAGCGGACCACATTTCGACCCCGGAGTCGAAATTGCTGCTAACATCCAAACACTAGAAATTAAACATGGTTCACATTAGTCCCTAGGTTCACATTAGTCCCTATGGTGAATGAAAGTCTATCCCATTCAAGATTTAATTTAACAAAACGAGCCCAATGAAGGAGACTTCAATGTAAATGTGTCAATCTAACTTATATTCTACCAAATGTCAACTAAATATTGGTAAGATGAAAAAATATAACTCAGTACTCACTGCAGTAAGTGACAGAGAGCGTATTTTCTCCTCGACGAAAACGTGAAGTCACGGACAGACGGACGAACAGACGGACGGACAGACGGACAGGAGGAGCACAATAGCGCCTTTTTCCATCAATGAGAAAATGCGCTAAAATAGTCACATTAAATTCAAGATACTCCTTTCTTTTCGCTGTCATGTCAAATGCTACAGTAATCTCGATCCGCATCGCCTTATCAAACCAATTTTTCCCTTTACAAAAATATTCGCAACTTTGGAATGAAAACGCATCGATTGGCATTTACGATTAACCTGGCACTGTTAATCAGGTTATGAATAATCTGGCCCTGTAAATCAGTTTATTGTTAACCTGTATTTTCTCTTACCAGCCGCGTTGACGATGTGGGAGGCTGTGACTGTTCCTTTATTGGTCTCCACTCGCCAGCCTCCGCCCCCACTCCTGCTCAGGTCTTGTACCCGAACGCCTTGTCGTATGTTAGCTCCGTACCTTGCCAATATTCCCAGGATATAAATTTCCGGATCATCTTATAATTGAGAAAAGTACAATTGTTCGCCTCACAATAACAGTTACATTTTTTGCATGCAACATCCTAATATTTATGCTAATACGAACAATATTTAGCTCGTTTTTTTACAATATTACATTATTATTATTATTTTTTACAATATTACATTATTATTAATATTATTACGTACAATATTTTTAGCTCGTTTCAGAAAGCCCCGTATTTCCATCGCACTTGTTTAATTATTTTATGGTTTTGAAGGATTATGTTGTCGAATTTAATGTTAGCTCTTCAAAATTATTTAGGTTTTGCGGCTCAAAAATAATTGACTTGAAAGCTTGTCAAATTTATGGGGCTTACGTGTTTCTTCCATTATTATATGATTTGTATTTATGTAAATTCTATGAAATTAATTGAAAATTCATTTGACATCCGGGCTTATACTTTCAAAAAAAGTTGAGAGATCGTAAGTTCATCAGCCAATCATTGACGGCCTTTCAAGCAAAATCCACCAATCATAGACAAGAAAATACAGCGTAAGTACTTACGTTCACTTAGCGAGTTTTGAAGGTATGGCCCTTGAAAGATAACTCACTTTCTCGCAGCTTTGGCATAGGCTTGAGTAAGTGAGTATGGGTCGACGTGGCCATCAAACGTCTGCAAGCCTGCTTTGATCTGAAGAAAAATGCATGAATGGTAAACCGTCATATTCGTATAACCAAATTAAATCATTAGTTACGTTTCTCTAGGAATATCTTGGTTCAACCTCTCTGAAAGGCGATATAATATGGTTTATCATAAAAAGTGTTGAACTTTTAAAGAATGTACTTTCAATAACTGATGAAAGTACAGCAGCAAATGATTTCGGTGAGAAACAAAACAAGATTTCTATTTTTTCCAATCAAATCGCGACTCTACTACACCTGGTTAATTCTTCCTACACTTGCCTACTGGTCTCTAGATGTCCAGCAAACATTAAATAAATGAATGTCATGGTTAGTGTAGAGATGGTTAATAAACATGTTTTTTGCAATAAACAAGATGATCGGACGTAGATGTGATGAATTCAGAACCGATTTCCCGAACAGCAATTTACAATACAGGCAACATCATATATATTTTTTAATTTGTCAGTTGAACAGTTTTTACCAAGTCGCGTCTCGAGTAGCTTGGCGAGTGGCAAAGGTAAAAGTGTTCAGTGTCACGCATGCGTGCCTAATCATTATCATTCTTCAAGATGTGCTTTTTCAAAATAATCCATTATGCAAATAAGCAGAATTAAAAAGTTTAATTTCCATTCCATTCCAATTGAATGCAAAAGTTTCATACTCAACTAAAATCTCTTATCTTAATTTTTCATAGAGAAACTAAATTTCTGAGGAGACACGAGAAAATAACAAGTCGAATATTTCTTTCAAAAAATAAAATCCTTATTGGATAGAAAACGTGCAAAATAATTCAATTAACTTGTTCCCGATAAAGAAAATCTCGTACAACTTCAAACTCCTTTCAATAAATTTGTCTAGATGTCAGTAGACCTAACGGGGGGACGGAACACAAAGATTTATAGTGTCCGCTTCATCGCACCTGACCTCATAACTCATGCCGCGAAAGCTATTACAAAATGTTACACCAAACTAAAGCGTGGCGCAACGAGTCAGAGTTCAGGAACATGACAAATGTTGCACCTTGAATCCTTTGAGATATTGTAGAAGCGATGCAAATAAATGAATGATGATGAACTCTATGAAAGTCTCGGTGTCAGACTACACAAGTGGATCATACGTGAAGGAATTCATTCCGTTGTGATTTACATACTTGATTTTAACGCTCTATTACAAGAATTGCCTTGACTTCGACAAAAATATTTTATTGAATATCTCAAAATGCAGAATTATATTATCACATACTTATTTTAATGCGTGAATAAATGCATGGATAATGAGTAAAATAAACTTTATAATAGTTAATATTATTATCATGAGAGAAATTGGAATATTCTTATACCGCACATATAGAAAAGTTTCGATTTAATATTCTTCAACTGAAAATAATCAAACATTTCATACGCAAATGTATAATTGAACGAGGTAATATTTCTTGAATTAATGAATGTTATGTTTTTTTTTGTGCGTACGGAATCGAACTTTTGAGCAAGCAACACAAAGCACATGAGTGCTTTATTCTCATTACCTTGTCTTTAGCTAACAGAGGACATCGTTGTACGATTTCTTCAGGAGTAAGATATCTCAATGGATAGCCTTTGTTAGCGTTCCTGGAGACCTGGTACCTGTAACGGGTAATGTTCAATTATCTTCTTTCAATTATAGTCTTTCAATTACCTACCATTACCATAATAAATTTACATGATTAACCTGGGATTAGATATATTGTAAAACATTGCACAAAAAATACTGTTTGATCTTAAATTTAGAAGCCATTCTCAAGTTATGTCTTTAAGGCTTAAGCGAACAGCTGCTTTGTTAGGAACCTGTATAACCTTTTTATAACCTGTATAACCTGTATAACCTGTATAACCTGTATAACCTGTATAACCTTATATAACCTGTATTACCTGTAGGAACCACGTATAACCAATTATTTCCTTCTCTGTTCATCGCTTTCACGTTGATCTATTTGTTCCTGCTGAAAAATAATTATTCTAAAAAAAATAATTGTACTTATGTAGGCCATTAAAATTTTATGCCCATCTTTTATCTTACTAAATACTTTCATTTATAATTTGATATTAAAAACTCCAGGGATTCTAGGATTAACCTCATTTCTTCAGCTCGCAGGTCAGTTGTAGCGATGCGGATGCTGCCAGGCAAATGTAAATTAATTGCCTGTCCTGATTCTTCTTCCAGCTGAGAGAACAAATCGACACTGAGGGCAGACGAGTATAATATTAATGATGTAACGCCAACACAATTCCCAGTTTTAAACTCAGTGATGATGATTCTTCGCAGAATTAAAATTATTTAACTCAACAAACCCCCGCAAAAGTTGCAGTTTGCTCGTCTCTGTGCAAACTTTGCGGATAACGAGCGCGATATGAAGCTCTGTGTGAGATGGAGCTTGGAAGAGCTTTTGTTGAGGGAGATTGTGAATAATTTTTCAGTAGGTCATCCAGATTAATTTACTTTCGTCTGACTTTTGTGCTTCCATGACAAGCACGCTATGTTTTTTCCTCTTGCAATTCCATTGTACTTAAGGTGTACACATTAAGTGAGGTGTACACACATTACTTAATGTACATTTAATATTCATCGTATAAAAAGAAAGAATTGTTCAAATAGAATTTGAGGACGGACATTAAGTCCTGAAAATTGAAATGTATAACTTTCAATCTTGCGTTAGATATAAAATAACATAAAATAAATTTGTAAGATTTTGTGAGTTTCGATTCGAGTGCATGAGATCCTGATTTGATCGAATAAGAATAAACCAATAATAAAGTAAAACATGCCTATATTGGAGCAGGGGCTTGACATTGGCGTAAGGATGGAAATATGTGACAAGACCAGATAACATGCCTATATTGGTGCAGGGGCTTGACATTGGCGTAGGGATGGTGAGATGTGACAAGACCAGATAACATGCCTATATTTGTGCAGAGGCTTGACATTGGCGTAGGGATGGTAAGATGTGACAAGACCAGATAACATGCCTATATTGGTGCAGGGGCTTGACATTGGCGTAGGGATGGTAAGATGTGACAAGACCAGCTGCATGCCATGTAGACCCAGCCGTTAACTCTGACATCTCAAGCAGCAACACCGACTCGCATCCCTGGGAGACAAATTACTTCCATCGTTCATTCTGCGCTCTGATTTAAGCGCCTTATTTGTGGGCAATATGGTAATTGTTCTATAAATTCGGTTCGAAGACACACACAAACCATTCGGACATAAATTTTCTAACAATTCCGCTAATTTTTGACGAATAAAGGTTCCTTAGTGTAGCCAAATGTACATGTATATAAGCAAAAAATTAGTGCTGGAGATTTGAAGCAGTGCGACGCTTTTCGCTTCGTTGCTAAGTATTTAATATAAATATCTAGACAGATATAACAAGGGCTTTCTATAATTCATAATTTGTTCCCATTTAATTTGAACGGGCATTATAGCGGGACAACTACGCTCCAAACAAGAAAAGTTACTGGGTCTCTGCCCGCGGGCCCTATAACGTACGAGGATGAATCAAAATGGATCAGCGAATCTTCAGAGGCTACAAGATATATTTAAATCTCATGTAGAACCCGCAGCCACGACATAGGAGTATAAGCAAAATGCATATAGGTTTACGAGTACAGACATTATGCAAACACTAAATACTGATATTTACAGACATTACAAAGTATGGTAGGTCATGCAAAGGTAGGCTGCTTACTAGCAATCAGCTGCTTCCCGAGGAAACTACCTACGCATACTTTTTCTCTTCCGTCTCCGTTAAAAAGGTGCGGCGGCTGAAGAAAACTAATAGCGCGGCCAAAGCTGGCCCGCTACAGCAGGAGGACACATGATGGATCATTAAAGTTTCAGTTTCAATTCTTGGATCATTTATGTTTTAATTCAATAAGTTTCAATTAAAAAAAAATAATTGAAGGCCGAGAAGTAGATAGATTTAATTTTAGAACCATTTTGTATCAAACGAGGAGCTGTAATGGCTGTTGAGCACAGTTCTTTAGGCTGTTAGATCAGTGCAATCATAATATTTATCAAAATAATAATTTTCATTCATGCTGCTGACCTACTTCGAGTTTTGTCTTTAATTTTATTTAGAAGAAAATAAATATTATAATCAAAATTCATTTATTATTTAAGTTAATGCCGCATCGATTTGATTTCTTTAATATCTTTTTTGAATCAATTACGACTTATCGTCGTTCATTCTAATTTCTTAGAAGTCTCATTATTTTGGTATCGCGAAGAAACAAATTTAATTTTAGACAAAAATTTCATCGTGTGCAAAATCGTTTAAGATTTAATTTTTCCGTTGTGATTAGATTTACCGACATGTTTTCTCAGTAATAAGAGATCGTATTATAGTAGAGAGTGAATCGCAATTTAGTCATTTCGTAAAATTTTAAAATTTTGCAATTACATTCAGTGAGATGGTGAATAAATCCATATTATTCACATGAATGGAAAGTGGAAAATGTCAACATTCGTCACCAAAAGTGAATAATATACGTGTCACAAGCAAGGATCATCAGGAAAACAGTTAAAATATTAAATAGTATATTCTATTATGAATATGATTGTTCGTGGAATAATAATAATAATTTTATACATGTTATCATTTAAAATGATAAATTATTTATCCAAAAATGGAGGCAAATTTTATATTGTTTTTCATGAATGTCGTACAATACAATCTCCTGACGGTTGTAACTCTCAGTCTCAGATAATAAATACAGTGGAGTGTCTGGTGTTCTCTCTCACTAACATAACAATAAACCATGTGAAACAAATTCAGTACGGAGTTGAAGGAGAAACCAATATAGGTACTATGAAACATGATTTTGATGCATAAGAACAGCATATAACAAATCACAACACTGTAGGTCACCACTGCCTTCGTCCATGACAAGTTGAAGATGACAAATCGGAGCAATATTGTCAGAAACCTACTTCCCCAAAAAGGATACGTTGCTAGTGAGCGCAAAATGACTTGTACTGATGGTTGCCGCCACGTACGACAACTTTAATACGTTTTCTGTAGCGGACATTCGTCAGACAGTAACAACAGTCAATAGTTTACCTTTATGTTACCTTAAAAGTTTTGTTCCCGGAGATTGACATACGGCGCTATAGGGTTAAATCTTTTTCTTTTTATTTCTACCTTTTATGGTGGATCTTCTGTACTTTACACTGTCATTCTTGAAACAACTTTCGACAATCATTTTTCAATCGTTTCGGTAAATTTTCTAAATGGAATTTTAAGAATTTTTAATCCATTTAATTATTTTTTTTATATTCAATAAGCATCAGCGCATTCCCAGCAGTCCTTTCACGAATTTTTTTTAAAGATTTCCCATTCATATTTCCCTCCTTTATCTCACGCTCCTAAGCATTTTCTCACATTCATAAGCTTTCGACCAAAAATATTTCATTCATTTTGAAAATAATCAAAACATTTATCAAAATTTTAAGTGGGCCTCCTCTTTATAAAAAATGGAGCAGATCTCAAATACTACTTAAAATTAAGTTCCGCTCAACGTGTGTTGAAAGGAAGATTTCAAATGTCAATTTTATTTCAATTTAATTAAATAAAAAATTCAATCTACACAGATGAATAAATTCTCTGAATATATAAACGGGAAGATAGGGGAAGGAGAACAGAGGTCTTTTTAGCGCATTTTCTCATTTATGGAAAAAATGCACTATTGTGCTCGCCATGTCCGTCTGTCTGTCTGTCCGTCCATGACTTTCTGTCTGTCCATCCGTGACTTCACGTTTTCGTCGACGAGAAAATGCGCTCTCTGTCACTCACTGCGCAGTGAGTACTGAGCTATATTTTTTTTATTACAGCGTGCTTAATTGAACAAGGTTTCTTATAATTCTCAGTGCCTTTATTTGAGAATCACTACAACAGAGCAGGAAGAAACGGTCTTTCGCTCGGATAATTTTGTTTGGGATTTTGTTTGTTTAGGATTGCCATCATTTAGCTCTGTTGACATTGTCTAGAATGCTCAGTGTAAGTTATTCATAAAACGTAATAATATATAGCAGATTCAATATTAAGTACATTCAATTTATAACAAATATAACTTACAAAGATTTAATTACAATGTACATATTTCAAAATATGACTTTCTAAGAACTAATTATGATTTTAAAAATTTGAAATCGTGGACAACCACCTGTTTGGCGAGATGATACGCGAGGCTGGTACCGGCCACCCCTCCGCCAATCACAACCACATTCGCGTCGCCCGGCAGCTCCGGTGATCTTGAGTGCAACACGGGGGCAAAGTAATAAACTTAATTTTTAGATAGTAGAAATTTTGAATGTAGTACGTACAGAAAAAATTCGTAATCCATTAGGATTAAATATATATGCAATTTTTTTATTTAGACTGTATTCTGATTTTGAAGAAGAAAAAAAAAGTTTTTGTGTATCGACAGAAAAAGGATGTGTAAGGGCCGAAAATAAAATAGCGATATTAATTTCCAATAATATATGCAATCCGAAACTTATCGAAATAATATTTTATCGAAATAATATTATAATTTAATATCGAAATTTTTAATAAATTTGAAAACCACTTTACAACGTTAACACTTTCTCGTAAGGAAGCTTCTTAGAGAACGTTACTAATCAAATGTTCACTGTTCAGTTTGAATAACCGTTGTCTTCATTAAAGAAAATGACGTGCGACGCTGTGTGAAGCGTTTCTCAAATGACGAACGTAAATTAATTGTTCATTTCGTTTCTTTTCTTTCTCTGAATCCTCATTATGCAAATAAATAAGCGAATGGCCTGCGTCTCGGTAGGATCCTTGAAACGTGCCAGCGATGTTGCCGAGATACAGACGGACATGCAGCAGCACTTATCGTCTTCCGTATCCTCATTTTCAGCAAGACTGAGACGCTGTCAAATTTAACCTGGAACGCTAGATGGAAACCATTAGAAGCCGGACTCTAAATTCTTGCTCGTGTTCAATAATAGTGACAGAAACAAGAGTTGCATAGCTCTCAGTATGCAAGTGAACGCAATATCGCCCGGCAACACTTTACTTGGGATCCATTCCGCCGCTGCTGCGATAGCCACATACAAAGCCAAGCATCCAAATGCAGCAAAACAGACGTGAAATAATCGTATATGTATCGAGCACAAGCAGCTGTCGACTGATGACTATCCTCATGAAGATTGCTTGCTTCAAGCCGGTGATGTGGGATGAAATTAGAGCTCTATTGTTACGGTCGTGCGTTATCAAAGCCCAACAATGTTCGATGCCTCAACGTTAATTTGATCTCGCTACGAGCAAGTAAAGTTGGCATGGAATGCCCATTATGCAAACATACAAGATATTAAATGAAAATCTAAAATTAGTTCTCGAATTATATATTGGCAAGTTAATTTTTTTCTTGCATTCAATAATTAACGGAAGTGCAAACCTTTGACCAAGGATGCATAATTTAGGAACGTTGTTTATCGTCTTATTCAGCATGTGGATATTTTAATAAATGCGCAAGAGGTACAATTGTTCTCTGGAAACCGGCACTTGAATTATATATAAATGTTAGAGAACACTAAGCTCATAAATTTATCAGTGAGTCGTGTGCATTCATCTGGTGCAGCTTATGAGTATTGTAATCTATTGTAGTTTGTGACTGATTTTTGTGTGTTTTAAGACTTAATTTAAATTAAATTTAATTTAAGATCTGAACATTGCAATGGACAAGAGGTAATGGTGCACACACCAACAATACAGACCGTGTCGGGATACTTCTTGGACTTGAAATTATTTACATATTTTTTGGTGAAAATTATATTTGTCTATACTTTATTTAAACCGAAGTGAATAACTGGTTAATCATGACTAACCTTGGTTAATCATTAGGCATTGTAAAAAGTGAGAGAGAAGGCTGAATTAAGGTATTGAAAGTTTATTTCCCTTTTCGTCCCTTGACATCATATTGAATAATACAAAATTGTGCGTTAATTTGAATATCAGACAAGAAGTTATATGGGAGTTCCTTTGAATGTGTGTGTTGGGACGGGTCTCCCTTCAAATAACTAAAATAATGATCTTAATTTACGTCTATTAAACGAACCCTATTTGCATGATACCAGTAATTAAAAATTTTGTTTTTGGAATGTTAATTAGCGTTTTTTTATTATATTTTATTATACATGTAAGCAGCTCGATTAATAGCAATGCTGAATTCTGAATTCTTAAGATGGTTCTGAACTAAGATGGTTCTGAACTAAGATGGTTCTGAATTATTCTGTTTCCATCTTAGTTTGCTCACCTGGTCGACGCGAATCTTGTATGTCGGATCAGCGCTGGGATCGTCCGCAGACATTCATGGCGGAACTTCAATCGAGAAAGCGAGTTCGCTACAAGCGGCAGCCATGATGCCATGTCCAACGCTTATATTTGTGCTATTTGAACAACTTTTGCTGCAGTAACTTGTGAAATTATCTTCAGACAAGGCTTAAAAATAAAGCAGCGGAAGTGAGCAGTTGTCAAATAAGTTTTGAAAGAAATACGGGTTTGACTTTCGTTTGCGTTGCTGAAGGCCTATTTATATAATATCAAATTTTATATAAGCAATTGGAGTTTTTTAGGGTCAAGCAACGGTTAAATAATAAATACGGTGCTGCTGTTATCCCTAAAACATGTAATAGCCTTTTTCAATGCGTACAAATATCTGTAGAAGCCAACAAATACCGCAATGTTCTATGCGGAACTTAAATAATGCTAGGATTCAAATCAAAATCACGAAAAAGAAGAAGCAACGATATGAAACTACCGAAATCTATAGAAATTATAAATTGCAAGTTGTAGAAAGCAATAACGTCTAAACAGAGCCCGATTACAGCCAGTGGTACTTCACGGTAATTCTTTTTATTGCCTCGGTAAGGCAAGATTTAGTGTCGACTTCTCATATCACAGTGGCCATTATGACACTAAAGTGAACCTTGTAATGTACTGCAATCTACAGCTGCAAGGAATGAAAGAAGATAGAGAGCAAGTACTTATAATGAATTGATATGACATTATTCGATAAGCGTGTACACTGTTTGGTCAGTAACATCAAATAACAATGGGCGTTTTGTTGGAGGCACATTGTTTTACGAATATGTTGTTCTATTTTGATTACTTTTGAGGAATACGTTTGAGAATTTTACGAATGTTTCATCGTGTGGTTATTTTTTATTCAGAACAGATGCTATTTTCTATCAAAAAAGCATTCTACTCCATACATCTGTTGCAAATTTTTATCTTCTGTGTTATCTTCAACGTTATCTTCTAGATTATCATCAAAGTTGTTCCTACGGCGCATCATTCACATGTGAACTTTCTAGATAAGATAACCAAGACTATTCGGTACATGAATTTTCCTCAAATGAACTTCGTTTGTCCGAACGGCTAATAACTAATGGAAATGACCGAGTGATTGACTCTTCACAGTTCCTGCCGGTAATCGAAATACCGATTTCGGCTACCGGACACCGAGTCTATTACATACTAGTGTTTCTGGAGTCAGTTTTTATTTTAGAATGTTGAAACAGGTACCATTTCCCGATTTCATCAATAAAAATTAACATAACATTAAAATACTAACATAATTTATTTTACCTTTATGAGTCACAAAGTCCTAACGATGAACGGGAACTTTATAATGGCTAACGGGCTCTAAGGTCGTAATGGAAAGAATGTGATCGCTTAATGTAATCGGGGTTAGATTCCAGGTTATTTTTCTGCTTTTGAAAAAAACTATTGAAAAAAATCCATCCAACAGCAACATATGTAAAAGTGAGAAAACAACAAGGCTTGGTAACCCGATACTCCATTTGTTTTCTCGTTTACTCATAACTTTTTTAAATGTTTGAAAGGATTTTAAAAATAAAACATTCCACGGAAATCCAGTCGCCCATTAAATTATTATCATATGAAACTTTCAAGCTATCATTCTGGCTTCACAAAAAGTTTGTATCGTAAATCGAACAAATAAATTCTGCATGTGGGTATTCGACATAATTTTAAATTTTTAACAGACACCTTAGACACTGTTCATCAGCTTGAATCAGTGCCTATGCTACCACTCGATTTGAATACAAATTTAACATGAGTGTTGTCGTTACGTATATTTGTCTTGAGGCTCAAAACACAAGTATCGTTTTTTCTGCTTATAATTCACACACTCTAAACTGAGTCCGGTTTAAAAGGGTTAAGGATTTTTGTTGGTATGTTACTCGCGAAGGGAATTTAGACACTTGGATTATGAAACGAAAATTGAAAACTGGTCCCGCAAAACATTAAATTACTACATATTTTTCTCGGCCTTCGCGGTAGCTTTCTTGAATATTTAGGACCGAGGGCATAGTGAATTTATTTGGCTATTCCATTTTAATGTGAAAACATCCCAGAATCATTTCCGACAAATCTTCATTCAAAAGAAGTTACATTGAATTTTCAAATTATAACTAACAATCGAAGTAGATTCCGAGCAAGTCTTTTGGTAGCTAGAAAGGATAGAAACTCTCGTGAAATTAACAAACTGACATAATTTACTGGAGTTCTAATGTCGACAAAAAATATCATCTGGAACATTATAATATTGAAACTTGATGGAAAAATCTCGGAATTCATAAACTTGAATTTTTTGTTTGTTTTTTGACCATACATTTTTTCCTTCAAGTACTAGTCACGCGAGTTAGAATCAATGTGGTTGCGTTTCGATTTCCTCCGAAGAAATTCAAAGACATCTGACTTGGTCTGATTTTTTTTAAAGAATCCTTGAAAGTTTGATGGTCTCCAAGCTGACTTGTTTTCACCGTCATCCACTTCAAAGGATGGACATTCTTGCAGAAATGGAGCTGAAGAAAGAAGACCTCATGGCAAACTTTTTTTGGGGGCAAGGCACTCTTAAAACAAAACTTCTTCGGCAACAAAGATCGCTCAGCTGATGTCTGGATTCTGAAAGACGAATTTTTCAAGGCCCTGCTTAATGGACAATCCTCGAATTTTTTTTAAACTGCAACTTTCTAACGCAAGTAAAAATTTTTAAAGGACGCTTGCTCTAGCGCTGCGCTAAGGGCCCCACTGCCTTTTGACTGAGAGCCTTTGTGACTCCATCAGGGACACGGAAATTATCAGGACTTCGGAAAATGTTTGGTAAGGATTTTACCAAGGACCTGAGTGAGGACGACGTGTTCTGACGGGGAACAAATGGCGTCAGAGTAATGATGATAAAATGTAGAAATCTCAAATCAACTATTAGAAAGCACCATAAAAAACTGTTCACAAAATTTAATTACGACTCAATTGCTTGCACGCCAGAAAAGGATATTGAACTTGAAAATATTCCTATTGACTGGCATTATTGATTTTCTGAATTAATATTAATACTTTAAATAATAAACCATCGATTAAATTTTCCATTTTCATAACTTTCTTAACATATCCAAATTTAATTACTTCACCAGGAAAATAACAAATATTTCGCGTAATCATTATAATTTATTTACAATAAATTCTGTTGCACTAACTAGATAACGACAAAGAAAAATAATCACGAACCCGACATATGTCAAATTTTGTATTAAAATTAATTTTCTTCTAGAGGCTACAAATATCAACAGGAAATTTACCATGTTTTGGCTTCACTCTTCGAACATCAAAGAGTTACCCTTTGTTGCAGTACCTATGCTTCTAGATTTCTGGGGTACTCTTCTCCACTAAAAAGTTCTTGTCCTAGAATGGCACGACTCAATTTTGCATAATTACATTATTTCGCTAGTTAGAAAGTAAATTAAGTAATTTAATTTATACATTTAAACAGGCATTTCATAAGCCTACTAATTTTTCAAGGAATTATCGGAAATAAAATAGTCTCTTATGTCAACCCCCCCCCCCAAAAAAAAAAAAATAAACAATAAATATAAATGAAAGTGAATGAAAGATTTCTTTTATTGGTTGATTGATCAATTTCTATAGCAAAAAATTTATTGGCTGGCACAAAATCTTCTTATAGTCTTGCAGTGAATTTGAAAGGATTTAAAATGCATGAAATGTTCATGGAATTTAGATGTGAAAGATACTGTATGAAGCTTAAACATCCCTATGTATCATTAAAGATAACATACTGCATCAAGCGAGTTGAGCATGTACAGACCCATGACATGTTGCTCGCAAACATTTTTGAACTTGGAATAAAATAATGTTTAATTAATATCTTAAAAACATGTAAAAGTTAATATGCATATTATACGTTTATGCAATGTGAAAAATTGCACTGAGCAGTTGCATTTGTAGCATTAAAAGGCGCCCAAAAATAGGAAAATTTATTATCAGATTATCTCATTATTTGTTCCATATTCCCCTAAATTAGGATGACACATTTCGACTAGATTATACTCCAAATTAAGAACCTATATTTTATACGAAGTAATTCATAAATGTGACTTCGACACTTCAGTTAATATTGTCGTTCTGGTATCTAAATTAATTGTTCTTTTTCTTTGAATAGTTCAGAGGTCTGCATACATTTTACATCACCTCAGGTCAACATTGTTGCTTAATGTTTTCAGCTAAATATTCATTAAAACTAATTCTCAGATATGTATTTTATAATGAACTAAATTTATCACCCAAAAACTGTTCATAATCATTATTTCTTAGACAAGTATCAAAACTTATTACATTTACAGCTCAAGAAAAGTAGTAGAAGAACATATGCTTACAAAAAAAAATAACTTATAACTCTTATGTCGCTAAGGTTGTATATCGAACTACTTAAGTCGCAACGAGCTTTGAATTAAAGGAAAAGTTTTCGCATGCACTACCTCATCCTCTAAGCTATCGTCATCAACATCATCAAAGTTCAATTTCCTATTAATTATCCCTCCGTATTTTCTTTCATTGTGAGATATCTTCACGTGAAGCCCACCGTCCTTAGATCCATCCTCAAGTACAAACCCTCTCGGTCTCAAGTTCTGCAGAAGGATGAATTTGGTCGGCATCTCAGCTCCATGAGGATCGGTATAACCTTCGTTTCCATTAACGAGGGCTCCAACCCACGTCTGGTATAAAGACGGGTCAGCTTTGATATGTGGTGTAGGTCGAATAAAGGCTGTGGGCTCTCCTTTGTAGTCAGTACGATGAGGACTGATAGGTAAAGGTGGAGTGGCTGAGTGGAGTGATACTGGAGGAGTATACTGATTATATTGGCCTCTGCGCTGCTCTGGTTTTATACAGTACACTGACGTACTTCTGATAGTGGTTACGGTCTGGCCGTAGCTTACAGTAGAAACGAAGTGTTTTGTTGAAATAACTGTCCTTGGCACTAAAGTTGTCAAGGTTTGCAGCACAGTACTGTACACAGTTGTACTGGATGGTGCATACACTGACTTGGCTGGTGGAACGTACAATGCTCTCTGAACGTGAGGTGAGAACTCTTGTGGTGTAGGAGCGTTGTATTGCTGTTGAACAGGAGGAGAATAATCCTGTTGCACGGGTGCAGCGTAATTCTGTTGAACAGGAGGCGAGTATTCCTGTTGAACAGGAGGAGAATAATCCTGTTGCACGGGTGCAACGTAATTCTGTTGAACAGGAGGCGAGTATTGCTGGTGAACAGGAGGAGAATACTCTTGTAGGGCGGGAAGTCCATAGTTCTGTTGAACAGACTCAGAAGCCTCTTGCTGAACTGGGGCATGGTTTTGTTTTTCAGGCAATGCATAATCTTGTTGAAGTGTTGGAGTTGCGTAATGTTGAGCCGGCAAGTCATAGTCCTGACGAACATGATTCGAGACCGGCACGGCATAGACCGTATTAGGAATCCGTTGTCCCACGCCCACAGTTCGGGTGACGATAAACGGGGACTTAATGCTGTTGTTCTTTGGTGTTACCTGAAATGAAAAGACGACTTGAAAAATTCCTTCGGGATATGGCTTGATTCTAGATGATTATTTCGGTGCAGCGTCATTACGCCTTTACATCAAGATATGAATATTAAAGAACGCAGCTTTTGATGTTGCATTATTTGCCAAATCATTCAATTGCAGCAATGTTTCTGTGGATAGCTGTGTGAAAAGAGGTTATTGGCGAGATTTAAGGATCATAAGAAATAGTTGAAAAAGCATAAACTAGGACATTCTTCCAATTGATGAATTTTGTATCTTTAAATATATTCTATTCTAATTTTAAATTTTGATGCTTGTCTCGTATTTGAAGGGAGGCTAGTGATATGGCGAAAATATATCACAGCTACTGCGGCCGGAACCCGCACCTCACGCAGGTAAATGTGGTGGTTTTAACTACTAGTCAACCCACTTAGTATCAAATCTCACAACAGGTTTTTTCTATTTATTGCTCGTAGCATTTGATGAATAAAAAATATACCTATGGCCATAAACTGATTACCTAAATTTTTAATGTTCCAACTCTGAAATTAAAATAGGTTTTTATTTGATTTTTTTCTCCACGGGCTGCAAGAACCACTCTGAACTGCACGCTACGTTTCTCTCCAGCCTTAAAAATTGGGAAAAAAACAACGCTTCATTGACGAAACGACGTTTGAAATTGAGAGTTGATTGACAAGCCAGAGATGAGGCAAGCCAAAGCTAACTTGGATTTTCGTTGAATTTGATGGAGATTGCATCACCAATTTCGTCACCAACAGGGACAAAGTGAGGTGATATTGTGGGCAGGCATCATAAATAATGAAATTCTTGACTCCCTCAAGGTACGAGAAAAAGTCCAAATTAACTTGCAAAATTTTTCCCCCTCATCTCTAGCTCATCTCCCATGACTTGATGAACAACGTTTTGCTCTTCGTAGTCGCACTGTAGATTGTTTAAATAGAATACTTACCTAATATTCTCCACGAATAGCGAACGAATATCTGACTTCTCTGGAATTTAGGGATAAAAAATGTATGATACGATCGTTAAATTCCCAGGATGAGGAAGCCAAAGGCAAATTGCGGCAATCACCACCATGAAAATCTTTGCCAAATTGGCTTCGGATTAGTCATGGAGGCATATTGCAATTACTTGTTTTCATGCCAGAGCAATTGAAAACTTGACTTATTGAGAATCTAGTTTGGTGATATCTTCAGTGCAACAAATGGCATGCAGAGAACTTCTAGTGATTATTGCAAAAATATTTAATTGAACTATTGTCGAAGGTAGCGCAATTGACTGAGCTGAATTCGACAATTCCATTTTTAAGTCTAAATTCTGATGATAATTTTGCTTATTCGACCATTCCAGTTTCTCTTTCAGTTTTCTCTCACAATCGTGTTTATCCCCAATGAAAACAATAGCTTGAAACCATCAAAGCGACATTAGATAATTGAATTTGAATTCGTAAGACATGCACAGAAGGTAAACTAGATTTCGAAAAAATATATTGGTAATAAAAAGATACGATCAATTGAATAATTAATAATGTCCGTCAAGTAAAGATGAGAAGTCGGTGAACAGGTCAAGAGAAGCGTACCTCAAAACCTGTCAGTTTTTCAACTTGCGTCGAGTCTCGGTCACAGTCGGCTGCACGTTTGCGTCTCGCCTATGGGAATGAAAAGCTTATCAATCATAAATAATTGGAAAAAAGACGGTCCATTGTCTTCATTAATATTGGTTGATAAACTTCTTCAGTAGGTGTTCAATTAGGTTATTTTAAGCTATATTTTCGGGACTGTAGTCAATTAAAGAGTTCTACTCAGTCTAACTAGTCAGACGAGATTATTTGAACTATAAATTTTTAATGATCATTTGATCACATTTACTTCAGTTTATTTCTTATTTGCTTCCGTGACTTGAAATTAACAATAAACTAGATTTGTATATGCAACTTCTTAATTATTTGATTAATAAATTGTGACAAAGGGATACATTCTCTGAAGTCGGCTAGAAATCACTCATCTGTTAGTTTGACTGACTCGTGAACAATTATTTTTCAATTCGTGTATGCGACGAAGTCATTCGACGCGGAACCAGACCAATTAACTCACGTATTTCAGTCCCTGTAAGTGAATAACTTGAGTTCCATCTTCGCCTTTCTTCTAGTGATGAAGGAAAAACGGTCATATAAGTATGATTTTCTTTAAATTGATAAATCGTTGCAAATTTCTCAATCATGGAAAATCGTGATAGTATATAGCAATAAAATTTGTTAATGTTTTGCGGTAACTTACGTTAGAAATTTTGTAATTTCTAGTGCCGGACGAAGATAAATCGTTGCAAATTTCTCAATCATGGAAAATCGTCATAGTATATAGCAATAAAATTTGTTAATGTTTTGCTGTAACTTACGTTAGAAATTTTGTAATTTCTAGTGCCGGGCAAAGATAAATCGTTGCAAATTTCTCAATCATGGAAAATCGTCATAGTATATAGTAAAAAAAATCGTTAATGTTTTGCTGTAACTTACGTTAGAAATTTTGTAATTTCTAGTGCCGGGTGAAGCTGACTCAATTCGTCTCTTCGTTGTGGGAGAGGAGCGCTGCCGAATAATATGAATATTTTGTATGTCTTTTAGTAACTTAAAGGAACGTCTTTGAAAAATTCTACCATTCAGCATTGTTTACAGCATTAGTATATTTATTTATCCCAATATGCATACATTTTGACAATGCATTAACTTAAATTTATGTTTTCACAGATGAAAAAAAAGCTACCTTGTTGATAAATTGTTTCAACATAAACTTGTTAACATAAAATTACTAGAAATATCGTGTTTTGTTTGATAATTGGATAATACGATTCTTTTTCACTGCAAAAAAAAATACGATAGTAAAAATGCTCAATATGTCATCCTACGTCAAGGCCGTTGAACTTTATTTACTATGATGGGAAAATGCAGTGAGCAAAAGATGATAAAAAGATGGAAAAAATTTTTAAGAATACCAAACTGAAAACTCCAAAAAGCTCAAAAAATTTCAATTTTTAATATGCGGAGCATTTTACTCGAGCCTAAATCTGAGATGGGGTAGATAGGACGGGCAATAAGCTGTAGTCAAAACTTAACTGGAAAGTTTTTTCTTTAATTTTGTGCAATGAAAAAGTTCATTCAGTGTCATTGAATGACGACTTGTATTAGAGGTTTCTTGCAATGGAACTGAAGATTAACGTCACTCACGGTTATAGGGTGAAGTAAACTCAAGACTCCAGGATGAATTCCGAACGCAGGCTGAGGATCTGCCTGTTTGTATGATATTTATGTAATATATGTAAAGAATTTGAATTTGATTCACTCAATGGTCCCATAAAGAGAAACACATTAGACATGATACAACTAGTGTCAATGCATGATTACATCGATGGTTGTTTGCAGTAATTATGCTTTTTATATTCAAAGAAGTCATTACATTTTAAAACATTAATTCTTTACGGCTGAGTACTAATGAAATAATCAATGTCGGCAGAGTTCGAAAAAAATTATTTATCCTACTTCACTCCAAAGGAGAATTTATTAGCGAAGAATCCCTGCTTCAGATTTTTGCAACATGAGATGAAAAATACGATCCTGTACTCACAATCGGGATACCCAGGAGTCGATGAACAGTTGGTGGTTCGTGATAGTCATTTTGTCGAGAGTATTTGTCGGTTTCCGGCTTCTGAAGATGAACGTCAAATCAGTAAAATTTTATTAGTAACTAATATGAAGGAAATAACTGCCACAAACGCTCAACCCATAGAGTTAGAATTTAATCGGTCAAATAAAAACAAAGTAGAAGATAACAGGCAAATATATAGTAAAAAGTGAGCCACAATATCGCATGAAGAGATATCATGCAATACGTCATCCAATCTAACTATTTTAGAAAAATTAAATTCGCTGAAATTATGGAACAAAATTTCAGAACATAATATGCAGCAAACACGCGACGTCATTCAATAAATTTTCACCAAATGCACAACACCAAAACTTGCTAAAATCTCAACCCGCACTCAGCATATAGAAGCTACATGGACACAGGAACAAGAAATCATTTAGATCTAAAGCAGCGAGCTAGCAACAGCAACTCTGTTATATCGCCGCGAGTGTAGTGCCCGAGTGCTATAAAATATCGCCGGTGATAGGCACACAAATTCCGCGCTACTTTGTACAGCATTTGCAGCCTGGCGACTGCGCATGCGAAAAATATGCAGCTACACCATCAGTATGCACAAGAGTTCCTGTCTCTTGAATTTATTAGGGCGACGTACCGACGGAATTGCCAGGCTATAGTGACACCATTCATCATCTCCCACGGACTAAAAGAAGAGACCTTAACCTTTCCCGTGAAAATTAGTGTCTATCATATGCCTATCTAAAATAGGTGTTAAAATTCCTCGTCGCTGAAAGAATCTCATGCATAGAATTAAGGCCGTTTATTTTATAAATGTCCTCTTAAGGGCTGAAAAATGCGCTTTTGTCTTATCTTATGACTTGAGTTGTATATTTAAATATCTCCGTGTAATTTGTGGGATTAATATCCTATGATAATTATTTTCCTATCATTTTACTTTCATAACTGTAAAATAGCTATGAAAACTCGTTATGAAACAATTGAACATTTAATACCTGGTATCGCGTTACTGTGTTGGTTGCCATGGCTGGGAGGGGATTAATATCCTATGGTAATTATTTTCCTATTATTTTACTTTCATAACTGTAAAATAGTTATGAAGACTCGTTAGTGAAACAATTGAACATTTAATACCTGGTATCGCGTTATGGTGTTGGTCGCCGTGACTGAGAAGGTTCGAGCCACCGTCACCGGAGTGACATAATAGGACTTGACCATCTGCACGGCGGTGTGAAGCTCTGTGATGGTCGTCACTTTGGTCGGCTGGTCCACCAGGAGGACAGAAGTTGTGACCACCGTACGGGACTGCAGGCATGAGGCTGCTGTGTTGACAGCAAGGGCAGGTGGCACTGTGGTTAGCACGGAAAAAATAAGTATGATAATATAATTTTATAATATAATTTTAATATATAATAATTTTTCGAATAATTTTCGAAATACTATGCAAATTTTCAGTGTGTTTGAACATGGGCTGTTAATGACCAGAGAATTCTTTGATGTATATTTTCAGGATATGATCATAAGGTTGCGATTTAACCTGAGAGATGAGACAAGATCGTAACCGGATCAGGTCTCGAAGCATTACAATCGAGCTACTTCATCCCAAAATCCGCGATGAATTCAACAGGTTCCATGACACCATTGACAACAATGTCAAACTCAACAAGACAGTCACTCGCACTGTGCTAGAAGAACTCAACAGAATCATCTTCAAGGAGTGGCCCTACATCTACTTACCTACGCTAACTGGAGCTGCCTATACTTTCAAAAAAAGTAAAGCGATCGTAAGTTCATCAGCCAATCATTGACGGCCTTTCAAGCAAAATCCGCTAATCATAGACAAGAAAATAGAGCGTAAGTACTTACGTTCACTTAGCGAGTTTTGAAAGTATAGGCCCTCATCTCTACGGGTTGGACTCCACCTATCCATCTCATAAATACTGGATTTTCTGAACTTTAAAACTTTTTCGGAATTATTTTCATGGTTCCTATTTTTCGTGTTGTATTATATTTACGTGTCTCATGTACTTATTTCCTCAAAAATTTGAACATTTAATGCTTGCAATAACTTGAAAATGAATGTTGTCACATTTCAAAAGTTGTCATTACGTTAAAATTACTTCTTAAAACCTGCATTTCAAACAACCAAAGTCTCCTGAAGAACTTTTCAACCCCGAAAATTTAACTAAATGAATTCTCTGGTCATTAACCGCCCACGTTTAAACCAGCAAATTCTGCCATCTAATGCTAAATTTTAGTGTTGGTACTGTTTGGCAGATGTGGGTCTTTAATGCAGGTATTGTATTATTTCTCACTGGGCTCTTCCAAAACTGCGTTAAATTTTAATGTATGCAATTACTTGCCAGAATAATTTCGTTTCTGTTCAATTTTAATAATTAAAACGTAGGTTCAACACATCATAGATGCATCAACAATCAGATATAGCCTATCAATATTACTAGCAAAGCATGCAATTACTTGCCTTGATAATTTCGTTTCTGTTCAATTTTAATAATTAAAACGTGTGTTCAACACATCAAAGACACAACAACAATCAGAAATAGCCTATCAAAGTTCTCAAATGACTTACCAGTATACGTCAAACTTGGCATTTGATAATTGTTTTGTGGGCCAAGATTCCCGTGTTGAACGTCGTTTTCTTTATAGACTTTGAAGTGATGTTTATACTGAGGAGCAAGTCGAGCCGGTTCAGGCTCAATCGGTTTCTTCTCGTACTTCACTTCTCTCTCAGTAAAAGGAAGAAGAACTCCAGAAGAGAAGAATGTTACTAGCTGATGCTTGTTCGTGTTTCTGGGGTATCCTTTCTCATCAATGTCATCGTAATTACCTAAATCAGGCTTCGTGTCAGAGGGCAGATTTGTGTTAATGGAAACGTCAAGGGCTTCGATAGATTCATCAGAATCAGACACAGTAGATACGAGTGTAGGCTGTACATCAGCAAGTGTAACAGCAGACGTGTCAGTAGGTGTGTCAACATTACTCGTTTGGGCGAAGACGTCGAAATTACTAGATATTCCTGGTAGTGGCACCCCAACGTCTATTGTGTTTTGTGATTTCGGTAAGTTCAGCCCCTGATTATTCTGTAACTCCGACAACGGAATGTTTCCGAATGCGTCAGTTGGGGCTTTTGAATCCAGACTAGAGTCGCTAGAACTAAGAGTGGGTAGTGGTACTCCTACATCTTGGGGCAGAATTTCTTCACTTGAGGCAAAGAATGGTATATTTTGTAACTGTGTAATGGGTATATTAATTTCATTACCAAAAATATCTGTTTGCGGAGTATTATTTGAATTAATGGTGCCTCTGGTATCTGAAATTGACTCATCAGAAGGCAGAGGATCCCCTATGGCAACTGTATTGTGGCCGCTTATTGACGGCCTATTGTTACCACCTGAAATAAATTCAGGGAACTGACTTGACTGATGATTGATAGGGTTAGTAAAGATGTCAGTTTGTTGTACTGAACTAAAGCTATTCCGACCTTGCGTATTTCCCTCGGAAGTTACTGGGGGCAGTGGAACGCCCACTGAACCAATTGCCTGTCCCCCGTTTGCTTGTGTTTCCGGTGCCAAGTTACCAGAACCAAGTGGAGAACCACGCAGGTCTGGTAATGGAATTCCTATTATGTTGCCAAATATATCAGTTTGAGTGTTTTGACCGCCGAAATTTGCGCTTTCAATTCCTGATAATATTTGACGGGGTTCATCGTCTCCTGATGAAAACAGCGTATTTGCGCCATTCAATCCATTTTGCGGCAAAGAAACGCCAACAGTTTGTTGAGGGAGTCCATTTGTAGTGGATTGGACTGTAATTCCGAAGCTGTTGCCGGGTTGGGTACGGAGAATATCAGCCATCGTGATGAGGCCCGAAGTTTGCTGCGCGCCGTTGTTTATACCTGGTAAAGGAACTCCAACTCCATTATCTTGGGCCTGACTATTTCCAACTGGATTGCTAGTGACGAGCGAATTCTGTCCATTGACTTGTTGGTCCAGCTGAGCAAAGTCGGCAAGAGCAAGTCCAAAGTTATCTGATGTGGCAGTCCCTTCTGCCAGACCAATTGGAAGTGGAACTCCACTGCTGGTCAGCACCTGTCCTGTTATTTCTTGAGGCTTGTTAGCAGTTATTTGAGGGACGTCATTTAGTTGTCCTTGAATGTCTGTGGAAAGTGGCACAAAATTCAGAAAATCGCTGTTGAAATCGTCATCTTCGTCGACGAAGTTGCCAGTAGAAGTTGTGCTTCCTTCAGTTTCGTCTTTGAAATTTTCAATTGCTTTTCCGAATAGTTGGCCTTCAATATCACTGGACAGAGGAACAATTGTTTGTGGTTTTACTGCTTGAACCGGTGATGGTACAAACGTCGGTAACCGAACCCTAGTATTTCCTTGTTTGATATCCACGAATGCGTTATTATTCGTTATACCGGTTAATGGTGCTTGGGGCCTTCGTACCTGCACCTGTTGTACTTGATTCTTCAGTTGATTTTCTATCGTTTGTAAATTCGAATTCAAGACGCCGCTGGGAATCTGAAATTGTCCTTGCGCTGTAGGTATATTTACAGGTCGATTTGAATTATTTATTGGAGTATTTTCCTGTTTTCGTGAACCAGTTGTTGCGATGGGAGTGCCACCGGGCTGTGGTATCGGAATTCCAACCGCGTTATTGAGGACCGATTGCGCATTTTGCATCACATTGTTCGAAGGATCACGTTGGTTCACATTAGAACCAGACCCAAGTAAAGATTTTCCTACAGAGTTAAATGGTGGGACAGAGGTCAGCTTCTCCGTCCCTTCCTCTGAATTTAAAAGTTTTATTACATTATCCACTATACTGTTGAAAGCCGGAGTGTTCTTGATTCGTTCTAACATCTCGGAAAGCTCGGAAGAGCTGAGCGCATTACTGGTCTTCGAAGGATCATTCGCAAGTGAAACGCTGCGATTCATCGATAATTGATTGCTTACAAGCGTTGGCGTCGCGTCTGAAACGGATGACTGCCTGAAGAAATGCTGCAGCTTTGCCGGCTTCGGAACGGCAATATTACGGTTGAACTGACGAAGATTCAAATTAGGATGAACGCTTGATAATCGAGTCGATGATTTTTCTTTTTGTCTCCGAGTGATCGGCATCGATTGTCCCGGCTCACTTATAGTTTCCTTGTAAAGTATCACCGCGGATTGGATATTAGGAAGCAATCCTCCGTCCTGTGCCGCTGCTGGTCCGCTGGATGCCTCACCTTGTCGGGAAGCAAAATTTACCGACGACATTAATCGCGCCGAGCGAAGTGCGGCGTCATTTTGATCAATGTTAATACGGTTGGAGGATGAAAGGAACTTCCCCCTTATTCTAGGAGCTTGGAAATTATGTCCTTGTTTTTGGCTTAGCTTATTAGATCGCAGTGCATCTTCTTTGGCGGATTGCATGTGGCGCGAAATTAATTCCTTTAGGAATTCTTGGAGTCCATCGCGATCTGATTTAACTAGCAATGAAATAAATCTCATTTTAAGATCTTTTGGCAATTCTTTCATCATTTTCATCATCATGTTTCTATCACTCGAATGAAATAAATGTTTACTGTCAGGTTCTTCTTGAAGTCTTTTTCTTAGAGCAGAAATCGAAAGAATTTTTTTAAAATGAATTAATTTTGCTGGTTCGCCGAATTCGGTGAAGGTTGAAAAGTCATCTTGGTGAACATTCGCATGCGAATGACTAGGGTTAATTTTTCTCTTATTTCTCGTATCTTCTTCAAGTGAATCCAAGATTTGATTGAGAAAGTTTTCGAAGCTATTATTTAGGTCTGGTTTGTCGTCAGAAGAAAATCTCTGGAAATGCGTGCTCTCTTCCTGTCAAAATAGAAAACGGGTTTAAAATAGAGGGTTTATACTTACAAAAAGGTTCATATTTATTTGAATATTTCAATTATTCTAATATCCTACAATAATAATGTTATAACTTTCTGAGTTATGAAATAATTATATGTTAGGATTTCATCAAAATTCGGTCTTCAAAATTTAATGAACTAAAAAATGAAAATTGAAATGAAAATTCCAAAGCAGAGGTCAGCACTAAGGAAAATTTGTTAAAACGATAGTAAATCGAGCCATTGATAAACAGAAATCTTGCTTCCATGTTCGAACGGGAAAACCACGGTTATCGCCGGAGGAAGTATTGACAAGATTATGCCTCTCAAGATATCCAATCAAGCCTCATTTCTGATGGAATTATAAACGCTTAAGCAGGCTTATACCTAATTCAAACAGATGAAATTAATCTCTTAGCATCTATTAGCATATCTGTTCTTAGCATCTATTAGCATCTCATGATGCTAATAGATGCTTTGTGTTTCAGAAGAGAAATTCTAAAAATAATCTGCAGCATTTCCTTCATTTACATTTATTTTTTTATCTTACCTTGTTTGTTGTTAATAACCGTGATGCTGAGTCCATGTTGCTTCCTTCACCGGCATCGGTACGATTATCTGCCGAGACCATCGCTTCGAGGAGTTCACGCAATGCAGGATTGCCTGACGTGCCTCTACTTGAACCTCCATGCCTTGAGCTAGGTAACGAACGACTCTGATCTCGGCCCTCGGATCTCGAGTCATCCAGAAGACGACTCTGCTCTCGGCCCTCGGATCTCGGGTCACCCAGAAAACGACTCTGCTCTCGACCCTCGGATCCCGAGTCACCCAGAGAACGACTCTGTTCTCGGCCTTGGGATCTTGAATCATCCAGGATACGACTCTGATCTCGGCCCTCGGATCTTGGGTCACCCAGAGAACGACTCTGCTCTCGGCCCTCGGATCTCGAGTCACCCAGAAGACGGCTCTGCTCTCGGCCCTCGGATCTCGAGTCACCCAGAAGACGGCTCTGCTCTCGCCTTGGGATCTTGAATCATCCAGGATACGACTCTGATCTCGGCCCTCGGATCTCGAGTCACCCAGAAGACGGCTCTGCTCTCGGCCCTCGGATCTCGAGTCACCCAGAAGACGACTCTGCTCTCGGCCCTCGGATCTCGAGTCACGGAGGAGAAGCGTGAACAGTAGCAGGAAAAAAGCTCGCCAGGGACTCATCGCTAACGCGTAACTGCTGAACCTGAAAAAAATATATATAATTGATATATAAGGGCATACATGAAAAGGAAACATTGTAAAGGTTTCATTAAAAAACATACTGCCTGCCATGGGTATTCATATTTTACCTTTGATTACTGTTTATAAAAATGTTTTTGCTACAAATCTTTATTCAAAGAGAAATGTCATATCATCTTCTGTGACACGTATGAAAAAAACTTCGACCCAGATGCAATCATCTCTGTTGACTGAAATCCCACTTGAATACTTATATTTATTTTCCGAAAAATTATATATCATACAATTTATTCGTGTAAGTTTTTCTGGTTGCCTAATTAATGTGTCACTTTTTTGCTTCCTGGTGCGTGGCGTCTTTTTGTCGTGAATTATTAAAAGTGTTTGCCATCTTGGAAAGTGTTCGTGAATGGTTCAATGTACTGAAGACCAATAATGGTTTAATGTACATCAAGGTTCAATGTACTGTAACGTATTGCCGGTTTGAAGACACTTCAAATAGTTCATTTATCAGTGCATTAACGATTTAAGTGATTTAATGAATTAGCTTTGCCTGAAATGCTAAGTGACGACTGAAATTGGGATTGCCTGGCTGATAATGGGTCATCCAGAGAAAAAGTTACAGGATCGTACAAAATGCAACGATAGCCTTTCATCGCGGAAATTAATTGGTTATTATTAATTGATCATTCACATCAACCGTTAACGACCACTTGGTGTTAATACCCAGGTGAGTTTCCATTAAATTTGTCATAATGTTGAATATTGTAAGTCAATATCCTATAAGATGCCATTGACTTTTTAAATATTTAAGGCGACCGTAATTAAACTTTATCATATAAATTACACAAATCTGGATTATGGAGTAAAGTTCGCTTTACCGTATTTGAGACTTTACATCTTTAAAGTCAATAACAAATGATCATCTGATTTTTTCGTCACTGCTAGACAACACTCAGTCGAGTTCAGGCGATCTCATGTCGATCAACGACCTAAAGCTCCATGCAGTGAGCTGAAGAAGGGAGGTCACTGCACCTCATGATTCTAGGTAAACTTCCTCATGGTTGCTGCTACCATTTTTTTACCATTTTGACCGGTTGCCACGATGTGATAGTAGCTCTAATTCAATAAGTTTTTTAAGTTTTGAACGAACCCAAAATTTCGCAACCGCATTATTCCAGAATATCTTGAAGAAGTCAATTAAAGTTTGTGTATGTAGTTTTGATATTTACCTTCGATATCTTGGACACAAAAAGTATCGTATATAAGAAACTTATCGTGAAGAGGTAATAGAATAGAATAGAAGTGTCGGCGTTGAAGAAATAGGTCCATGGCCTGTTGCCGATTCTTGAACTTTTCAATACTTAAACCTAATAATATATTCTTAATGAGAGAATAGTAAAGGTTCGCAAAACGGGAGGGTTGGATTAAACCAAAAATTGTATGTAATTTTTCAATCAGGAGGAACCTAATCTAGAAGACAAATAAAAAGTTTTACAGATGTTGAAACGAGAACCAAAGGAACGTTCTTTATAAAATGGAAATAAAAGTTTGAACGGTTATTTACTCATTGGAAATACACTATTTTTATTCTTAAATACAGGACAAGAGGATTCTAAAATTGCAAGAATTAGCAGTTCTGGGTGGTAATAACGTGGTAATATTGTTTATTTATTGCTGGCTACTTTACAGATCTTCCCATAAGTTACAACTAAAATGATCGAAAAATAAAGTTACGTTTCAATTTCTGTTTTCAGTTCATTTCCTCGATACCGCTTGCGCTTCACTACGAAAAGGTAGAAAGGCATAAGGCCTGATGCCCAGTATTTCAATTCTTTTTGCCAGTAGCTGCTGAAATGTTAATTAAATATTGCCCGCATGCATTTTCTGTACCCGTACTAATAGAGCTTATCAGTCCATAAAACTTGTTAATTTACATTCCTGTCATAATTTGTAAAAGATTAAAAATAAGGTTAATCAACCAACCCAGACCTTAGTTAGTAATATTTGGAAAGAAAAAGAACTTTTTTTCAATATAATTATAATTTTTTCAATAAAATGTGATATTGAAAACACTCATGCTGCAAGAAGTCTTGGATTCATTCCAACATTTAATACTTACAATAAAAGTTCGAGCGAGTCAGCTTAGCAATAATTTAAACTAAAAATGTTCGTATGTTTTTCTTTGCAAGTGCGATAACACTTACAAGTATGTGTATTTAATTGTGTGTATTAAATACAAGAGTGTGTGTATGTATTTGTATATAGTACACACATGTGTGTATATTATCAATAAAAAATTTAGCCATGATTCATCTCATAATTCATAATTAGATTCCCATCCCATGATTCTTATCATAAAAATTTCATCATCATAATATTTTATATAATTTAAAATATATCCTATCATTACATATTTTTCATAAAAAGGAGAGTTTTCGCTGTAATTACCGCCATTTTGCGTCTGGAAAAAGCTCGGTAATATTTTTCAATTTTACGCTCATATTTCCCGGGCCAGAATGCTATTAGCACTTCAATTCTCTGAAGCGCACGTCGCTATTAATTAAAATAATTCGAGCCTTCATCACTTTGGCTGGTTTAAAATTATAAACCCAACATCATTCAGCAATTTGAACCTCAGGGATGAAAAACTAACTTTTAATTGCATAAGATTGGCCAGTAATTGAGCTGGAACACTTTAGCTCAGAACATAATTTATTTCAATAATCTAAACAAAATGTAATCTATTGAATTTCATTAATCTAAACAAACTGTGATACATTTGCCTAGCACTCGAACTGTGAGAATTTTTATGCAAGAAGATTAAGGTTACCTACCTAATAAGAGAAATTCTGTAATTGAATACATTTAATATAAAATTAATTTGATTTATCCCAATTATAAAATCATCACCCGTATGAATAGAAAACACTCGTAAATCATTAAATATGTTGAAAAGAATGCACATTACACAACGCTATTACACTTTTGCGTTGAGTTTACGTTGATATTAAATCATTGAATCGGCATCACGACGAGTTAAAAGATATTTTTTTAGTCGCTGAGTCTAAACTATGCAGTCAAATTCACATCGGTGTATAAATTAACGGAAGCATATAATTACAATTTTCATGATTATTACACCGAAAATATAAAAATTTTATATATGACTTTTAAACGTCTAAGTAGTTCGCATAAAATGCAATTTTTCTACACTCGAAAAAAAAATAGGAATCTGAGGCGTTAGCAGAACCACTACGTTTTCTTCAGGTATAATAGATAGAAATCCGACCCATTACTGAAGAGAAAAACTTTCACTTACCACCGAAAACAGTGCGAGTATAGGCGCTACAATTTTGGGTATAGCCTCAATTACGAGGCCAAAAGCTCGTTGCAAAATTGGATAATTCAGTTAATGTATAATGTATGTATTCAGTTAATGTATACGAGTACGAAACTTTCAAGTTTATACTTTAAAAGTTTAAAGCCTAAAGAATCAATTTTTTCAGCAACCCATGTCTTTCAAGTTTATACTTTAAAAGTTTAAAGCCTAAAGAATCAATTATTTCAGCAACTCATGCATCTTCCTCTAAATGACATTGCTTAAGTCCGTCGAGTATTATAGTTATCAAGAAAATATATAGCCTTTAATAACTAATTATCCGGGAATCGTGAGATTACTTATCTGAACTTTTCTTTGACATGACTAATTTCAAAATAATCCTCATGTAACATCAGAATTATTGGGATAAATCAATGACTTCTCCCCCTGTGTAATGCACAAGGAGGAGGGTGCAATCTTAACCTCCCGCATTTCCATCATAAATATAAAAAATTCTGTCGCAATATGTTCAGGTCAGAGAAGGAGAGCGTCAGTGGCGCGTGAAACTCCACTCTGCATGACGACATGATGCAAAATTCCTCTCTACATGATGACATGATGATAAGTTCCTCTCTACATGATGACATGATGTAAAGCTCTTCTCTACATGATCTGTCTCTTATACACATCTAGATGTGTATAAGAGACAGTGATGACTTGTTATAAAGTTCCTCTCTACATGATGACATGATGTAAAGCTCTTCTCAACATAATGACATGATGCGAACCTCATCTCTACATGACGACATGATGCAAAGTTTCTTGCTACATCATGAAAGGATGTGAACTCCTCTATACATGACGATATGATGTAAAGCTCCTCTCTACTTCGCAAAATGATAGTGTTTAATAATAGTACGGTTATAATAGAGTTTGATCTAGAACATTTTTTTAGTATACACGAATTACGTTTCATGTTTTCGAGTTATTGGGAGGCATGAAATACCGAATTTATCAATGTAGGAAAAAAATTAGTAGTATGCGCTGAAATCCGTGCGACATACTGTACGACATTTTTCTAAGGCATAATCCGCTCATTATGCCATAGAAATTAGTAATATTTTCACTCAATAATTTCACTTCATAAATTTCTTCATAGCTGAATCTACATTGAATGGAATTCGACTCTTTGTCTTTGACTTGACTAATTCTGTGACTGGTAAAGTATAAATTCTTTCGAGTTCCATGGTTTATACGTTCTTTGCAGTATATAGAGACAAATTATGTTTTAGAAAACTACCTGTTTACAATTTGTTAAAGAGCTATTTTTATTACATTTCCAGCTCAGGAAACATGCGCTAACGGACGATGCAAAATTCCTAAACATTTCAAAAATCACCTTTTATATTCCCATGAATGCTAAACATACCGTTGAAGAAATTGATTCGCGCTCGCTCCAAACTTCAATCGCTATCTCATTCAATTTTTTCTCCTTCGTCTTCCCAGGACGTAAAAAGTACTCACGCTACCCAAAAATTTCACAGCTAATTCCGTCAGAGTGAAAATTTCCAAAGGCTTATTATGATCCCAAGGTGCGTTATGGTCGGTTGGGAAGCTCGGCCCCCTTGGCAATCTAACAAGCTCTAGGTTTTCCTGCCTGTATTATGGCTAAGAATTACAAGAGTAGTTGCATTACCCTTTACAAGAGGTCTCGAGAGACTCCTTTGTGCTCTGATGACCGTTCTCGTGGAGCAAGACGAGACCGGCTTACAAAGAAAATTTTTATCAAGGCAACCATGGATATTTTGATGTTTTGGAGGATAAATTTTCCAGTAGCAAGAATGAGAAATACGTCCTAGTTTTAGGAAACAAAATTCATCTTCTGACATTGAATTTCCTGTGTAATTTCGATAAAATATTTTTAGAAATTGAAACATGTATAATATTCATGATTTTAAACCGTTTAAGGATATTTGCCGATGAAGAATGGTTAACAAGAGTGAGGCAATTAGAACCGTTAGAATTTTTTGTTTCTCATAAATATAGTTTTTGGAAAATGGTGAATAATTCCTATTTATTTGTAGGGCAGCTGTATTTCCTTCACTATTCCATGCATTTATATAATATGTACAGTGAGCCGTCTGGATATATTTTCCCGAGTGATTTTAAATTGAAAATTTTACGGCCAGCTGCTTGCATTGACCTACCACTTTAGCATAGAAAGTTGTACCTCACTGTATTTATTTAAAAATAAATTGTTTACTATTACGCAAGTCAGGAAAGGGACCTGAATAAATCTAGTGTTTAAACCTTTAAAATTGTACTATTTAATGTATTCTTTACCATTAAATATATTTTTACATAAAACTTATTCTTTTATTAATAATTTAAGATCACATTTGCCAAACACTACTCTAATATATATTGTTATGAGTGTTAAGGCCCATAACAAGTTCAATTGAAAACGGCTCAAAACCACAAAACGCCATTAATTCTATAGAAAAGCCGTGGTTTTAGAAATTGGTTTGTTCTAGTTATATAACACATATTTTTAAATTTAATTCTAGTTTGTTCATAGGTTGCCTAAATCCTAAACCTCAAATCCCATCACTGCGTACGATCAAGTGAATTCTGTAAAGTAAACAACATGCCCGCTATTCCAGAGAATTGCAGTTGTCATGAGGTTTTATTGCCCACAAAACTTTAATCATGATTAAACTCAGTAGAAACACAGTGCATAATCATCGGTGGACAACCATTGGCCGTTCAATGGTCGTGCAAATCTCGCTCAAGATTTAACATGCCTCGCTCGTCGGCCATGTCAAGCGAACCAAATGCGTCCGCCTTTGCTTCCGCATTGCTATATTTTCCCTTCATTAATCCTTCACTAAGCCTGCTGGACACAATGCATGTCGGACGTTTGTAGCTTCCAGGAGGCCCATTTCGGAACGCACATCAATTCGCTAGTCGAGACAATGGAACATTTTCGACTGTTTTGAAATACGCTACTCACCCTTGTTGTCGAAAATGTCCACAAGTTTTACAGATAAAGTGTACGTTAAGATTATATCACTTTGCAGGTGTTCCGTGCAGCATTTTAAATCACTTTTCAAATGAACCGTACGGATAGTTCGCATCATGTTATTGATGAACCGTACTTACAGTTTACATAGTTATAGATAAACCGCACAACACTTGACTGCATTCAACAGATGAACTGTACAGTATACATTACTTTGCACAATTTTACATAAGAACCGTACATCACTTTACTTAACTCTACAGATGAACCTACATAACTTAAGTCCACTTAATAGATAAACCTTTCGTACAGTTAACATCAATTATCAGCCCGCAAATGACCATTAAAATCCAATCACCGTTGAGATCCATTTAACGGCCAATTGCCGGAGGCAGAGGAAGATCTAGTTTATCTTTAAACGCCATCAAATGTTGTTGCAAACATTTTATTGGATTAACCACAGAATTATTTACTTTATTTAAAAAAAGTTATAATTCCGGCTCAAATAATTTTAATTACCAACATTAAAATCCCAACAATTAAGTGACCCACAAAGCATTAGAAATTGTAGGCAAGCGTAGAAAGCTTTCCATGCTTGTCGCGCTCTCGAGGCAACTTTCCCCCGCGCCGGGAGCTGTGTGGGGGTACTTATTTATTCCTCAGAAAAAAGAGCTGTGTGGGGGGTACTTATTTATTCCTCAGAAAAAAGGTGCCCAGTTTTCCAGTCTGCAGCTGGTAATAATTTTAGAGCACCGTATGCCAGCTTCCTGCGTAGGTGGACGATAATTCATTACCGTCCAAATTCAATTAGCGTTGAGTGCCATTAAGCAACTGATGGGTAATGCAGTGTTTAAGCCCGCGAATAAAGATATAAATTTCTTTCCGTCAGCTTCCAATGATTAAATTTTCTCGCATAGCTAGATAGGAAAATTGTTTTATTTTAGCAAGATTTTTTTAGCTTCGGAAAAAATGAGGGGGTAAATAAACTTGAATCTCATGTGCTGTACAGCAAATATACGGTAATACGATATAATGTTTTTTTAGTGAGGTGTGTCCAGTTCTGCATATTAATGATGAGGATAATAATGTGATAATATAATATAGTCACCACTTAATATATAATTTACTTCATGAAAGTTGAGCAAATGATAAATCAAATTCGTTCAATTTAAATTAATGACAAACTATCACTGCAGCCAGTAAAATTCGACGGCGTTCATTTCAACACAGTTATTATAATATCATTAATCACCGTTATATAATTCAGTGCTTTGATAGAAAATGATGTAAAAAAGACAAAATAATTGACGTTTTCGACGGAACTGGACGGAATGTGATTCGGTCTTCAGGCTGCAGAGTTCGAGACTATAGGCTAATTATCACCTTTTCTTTCTCAGTCGAAACTTGGTAATAACTTTTTTGTTCTTAGTCGAAACTAGGTAATACCTTTTTTCTTCTCAGTCGAAACTTGGTAATAAATTTTTTGTTCTCAGTCAAAACTTGGTAATAAATTTTTTGTTCTAAGTCGAAACTTGGTAATAACTTTTTTGTTCTCAGTCGAAACTTGGTAATAACTTTTTTGTTCTCAGTCGAAACTTGGTAATAACTTCCTAGTACTTGGGCATACACACAATGTTAAATTTATGGAGGGGAGGTCAACAATTGGCCGTACTGTTGTCCAATTGAAGTTCAATCATTATGAATTAAATAGTTCGCATGCATGTAAATACTTTGAGGTGAAACAGAATTTCCCTCCATCATTTTCCCGGACAGGTTTTCGCTTCAGACAAAATTATTGCAATACTTGTTTGCAAACTCAAAAAATCGTTTCCATCACTAAATTCAGTTAAATTTATGGATAACGTTATAGCATGTTTATTAAATTCACTTTTAATGTAACTAACTTCTCGTCTCACTCACATGACCTAGAATAGAGTGAAGCGCATTTGCATTACAGTGATCATGAACGTGACAAGAATACGACCAGAGAGTACCTAATCAAACGTCATGTCACATACTGCATGACGAACCATCAAAGACAGCGCGTGTTCACGGTCTCTGGAATTACTGACGTATATACGAAGGCAATTAAGGAGCATATCTCCAAAGGGTAGAACTAAAGGTCTCCTCAACACCCACTCACACTATCCGAGCAAGATCCTGTGGTCTAGAGTGCACAGGATATATAGGATATATCGTACTAGTTCCCGCTGCTCAAGGGACTCGGAGAACATGATCTCATTCCACGTGTCATGACCGTTCCATTGCTGAAGAAGGACCTCGATGATAAGCATCTTGTCACCGCCGGTCTCGCCGCGCAATATACAGATAGGTTTCTAGTTTCCGAGGGAGTAAGCAGGCGTTCTATTATATGGCATGCATTCTATGCCTATTGCATTGTCGATGCTCTAAATACGGCTGGAGAAAGAGATAGTTCCGTTATAGCTAAGGAAAATATAATGCATTATCGATAACAGATTGCGCTGTATAGAATGAGATTAGATATTCCGATTTTTTTTTAATTTGTCATCAAAAACTAAGTGACGCATATTGTATGAGAATGAAATCAATTTTTGTCCCTTTATATTAATTGTTACTTAAACCTGAACAGCTTTAATTTCAAGAATTTATTAAATCTTTTCCTTAGAAATCTTTCTCCGTGCGAAATCGAGGTTCCAACCAAAAAGCTAAGTTCATCCAAGTTTCTATCTGGCGTCGCAAAGCCGGTAGCAAACATAGGTTACCCCCAACCTAACACCAAACGCGATCTTTTTACCAAGCTCACTCGGGTTCGGTAAAGACGAATGAATGCTTGGAAATTGCCTCATGTGTACGGCTTACTCTAGAAAGCTCTACATATGCTCGTCGCATGGCGGGGTTCCGATCATCATTTGAACGCATCTTGCCTGATGAAAAGAACGGTATCAGCTTCAGCCGTCATGAGATCAAAACTCCTACACTTTGGCTTGCCAGCCATCCAAAAGTTAAATTCAGCACCCAACTTTGCTGCAATTTTCTTATGTCTATCGCAAACAGATTTTATTGTCCGTTTGAAGAATTGAAGCATTCAACGAGCAACAAGATGTAAATTGACGCTATGCTAATCCGTTCTATTCGGTTAGCTATTACTGAAATTATTGGATTACTAAAATTTTTCATCTGTCAAACTTTCATCTAACCTTTCAAACGAACCATTCTCTGTATCGTACATAGGCTATTTTACTGGCATCCGCGCACTTTCTAACGACACTCTCACTTATATTGAAACGTTTTTGCGGCCGGTTTTCAGGTGGGCAAACGTTGTACAGCAAAAACTTGCATTATAGATTTGCTTCCAAGACCACGTAGCTACCTTTAAACACGTGCACTCACACACGTACACAAACATAAACACACACGCATACATATGTGTATAGGTGATTAAATGATTCACACACAGTAGTGATTAAGTAGTGATTCGATAATAATTTTTTTTCTGCTACCTAATGTTTATGAAACAAGATGCTAACTTTTCACTCATGCCTCACATGCCAACACAGTACAACTTTAGGCGAGAAAGAAAAATATTTATGTCTCATTATTATAACAAAAGCGTACGGTGCAACTTATGCGCATCAAGCAAAATATTCATGCCGCACTGTTATAATAAAAGCGTACGGTGCAACTTTTGATCATCTATAGCGAAATATTAATGCGAAATAATGAAATATTATAACAGAAGTGAGGTGTGCAGCACAAACTGAATATATTAATGCCTCTCAAATATAACAAAAGCGTATATTGAACTTTTGATCATCTATAGCGAAATATTCATGCGAAATAATCAAATATTATAACAGAAGTTAGGTGTGCACAACAAGCCGAATATTAAGGCTTTAAAGTTATAACAAAAGCGCATATTACAATTTATGATCATCCGGCAAAATATTCAAGCGAAATAATGCAATATTATAACAGAACTTAGGTGTGCACAACAAGCTGAATATTCAGGCTTTAAAGTTATAACAATAGCGTATATTACAACTTATGATGATCCCGCGAAATATTCATGCGAAATAATGAAATATTATAACAGAAGGGAGGTGCACAAGCACATATAAGGTCAGGCTGACCTCGCCCAGTCGTTGGTTGCATGGCTTTGACCGCGCACGTAGCCCAGGCTGCCACGCAGCCGCTTTCATGTCACAAAAAGATACGAGGTCGCGCCATGAGGTGGCAGTTGAAGGCGGGGCAATGAGCAATAATTATGTAGGCTGATTCAATCCACTAATATTATTGACCAACAATTATAGACAAATTGACGGATTTCTTAATTGTCCGGTTAGTCATAACCACCTCATCCAATTTTAACCTTTTAATGTTGTTGAAGGCGGAGCATCGAACAATAATTATTTAGGCTGATTCAATCCACTAATATTATTGACCAACAATTATAGACAAATTCATGGATTTCTTAATTGTCCGGTTAGTCATAACCACCTTATCCAATTTTAACCTTTTAATGTTGTTGAAGGCGGGGCATCGAACAATAATTATTTAGGCTGATTCAATCCACTAATATTATTGGCCAACATTTAGTAACAAATTCGTGGATTTCTTAATTGTCCGGTTAGTCATAACCAACTCATCCAATTTTAACCTTTTAATGTTGTTGAAGGCGGAGCATCGAACAATAATTATTTAGGCTGATTCAATCCACTAATATTATTGACCATCTTTTAGAAACCAATTTTAATCCAATCCAATTTTAACCTTTTAATGTTGTTGAAGGCGGGGCATCGAACTATGTAGGCAGATCACATCCACTAATATTATTGACCAACAATTAGAAACAAATTCATAGATTTTTTAATTGTCCGGTTTGTCATAACCAACTCTTCCAATTTCAACCTTCGGAATGTTGTTCTACAAATGGGGGTTGAATCAACCCATTTGTGATCTGTTTGGAAGCAGACCACTGACCATTTGAAGGTCATTCTTTGAGCAGTTTTCACTTTCCTGCCTGTGAAATATATTCTGGGGGAAGGTACTTCAAGTGGAGCATCAGTTTTTAACAATGGGAATATCTAACGAGAAGAAAAAGTGATTCAATATTTAGTTATGCTTTATGCTCAAGGATTGATATCATTTTCGTTCATATCGTATGTTAATTGAAAATTTTAACCGCAAAGAAAACACCAAGGAAATTCGCTGTGTGTTCTTTTAAAACGTTAATAATGAAGATAATGAATGAGTTATCTTGAAGTTTTCGTCACTTCTAAATCTTTTATTCACATTCAGATGAGATCTCTGCTGAAAATTTCAGTGTTGTCACAAATGCACACCCGAAATGTATACTTAGTCCGAGATTCGTTTCCTTGCTATGAAGTTTTTAAAAGAGCCAGAGTTCTGTATTCAAGAGTTTATTATTCAGAACAACGAAAGTAAAAGTTTATGTTGACTGAGCGACAGCCTGATGTGTTGCCTTGACGCTTTACAAAACTTAAATTGCTCGAGGACTTTCAGTCCGCCTGCAGTTAATTTCGCATTCCTCTTCCCAGTCATGAATTGGACATGAGCTGGCGATAGCAAACTGAAGATGAGTGGCGATAACACACTTAATTTATCTTAGTGGTTTTCTTAACAAATGATTCGCATGGGCTTTCCAATGGGCTTGCATTAATGGTGATGTTATTGCCATGATCAACGGCAAATATATAGGGTTCATTCAATTACAGCAATTACTCCTTTTTAACATTACGGGCTAACTGGTTTTAACCGAACGAAAATTTATATTGTTTTCAGTCTCAATGAAACGAAAGGACTATCATCCCTTTACTTTATTATTATTTACTTTATTATTATTTACTTTATTATTATTTACTTTACCTTAAATTTTTATGCGATTGAAGGGTGGTGCAAAAATTCATTGGAGGGTCAATCGGTCTTTTTATTCATAATTTTGTCGATACGTGACTACTAACATTACGATCAATCACTTACGGTGATTCTGATTTCAAATATATATGCAAACTGATAGCTAACAAGTAATCATTTTCTTGGTTACGATTTTAACAGTTATGCGTGACCTAATTCTTTAAAATCAATCGTACGTGTAGTTACAGATTTCCAAAATAAGAGCAGATTGACTTATTAAATCTTTTTCCTGTTGACGCTCTCGACGATATGTTCGAACTGACTTTGGAAGATCAATCGTTCTGATTGTTATCGGTTTCAGCGAGGCAATTCGCACCTCCTCCGACAGTGGCAATCAGCCAATGCATGCATCAGGCAATCCCGTGCTTTGCCGACGCATCCACATTGTCACCAGGTCGGCTAGCGGACAATCACGACTGATTGCTTCACACAATCCGGGACTCCCACTCGGTCGTGCCGTCGGTATTGGTCAGGCTTTGAAGTCTACTGCTCCAATTTGGATTTTGCTTGCTGATCACGGATGACCAGCCCAATTTCAAAGAAAAACATTTTTGTATAAAAAATCATTTACTCTGGCCTATATATGGGATATTAATGTAGTATTTATGGGCACAATTTTTTAATTGAGAATATCAACGGATTAAAGTAGATCATGGCCACCATTGTGTTATGTGACCATACAATCTTGTGAACATGAACACATCACACTTGAGTCAGTCTTTGTAAATCGAGCCACTACACGAAACCCAAAAAAATCTTGCCCTGAATATTTGCTTCAAAAATTAAAACAGAAATACCAGTCGTTCAACATTTCTAAAAATCCTAGAAGTAAAATAATACAATTTTACTTCCTTTTACATGTGCATCCATTTTGCATTTTTTAACTTCCATCGCATATTTTCCAAAATTCAGGACAGTGAGAAAGAAAAAATATTGGTCGAGCAATGGCATGACTTAATTAACTTTATTATGGTATCTAAAATCCATTACATGTTGTGTATAGGTGAAGAGAAGTCACCTAATTAATTCATGCTACCATTACTAATAATTGAATTTTATTTATATTTTAAAAATTAATTTTTTTATAATTTTGGGAATGTCATTTTTACCTAACTTAGGCTAATTCATGGAACCAATGCGACAAGAATAATTGATCTGCGAATGATCATCATTTGATAAAGTAATCTAATTTAGATAAAAACTACGAACTTTCTTCCAACGAACACAATTTTTTCTATTCCGCGTTGACCAATCAAGCCCATGCAGATTGTCTCATACCATGTGGAAGTTTGGTTGGCAGCCGTCATATCGCACTCGTGTGTTGGCAATTCTTTTGCAATTTTGCAATTGCAATATCATTTAAATACTTAACACTTTCATAACACTTTCATAACACTTTCATAACACTTTCATAACACTTCATAATTCATAAATGAAAGTGAAAGAAAATTCCGTCAACCCACGCAAGCTGTGCCCTCTCCTAGCAGGACATCATTAAAAAACCTAGAAGCAGAAACTATAAATAGTTTCTACTATAAGCAGAAAAAGCCTAGAACGACTATAAGCAGAAGAATTAGTGCGAATTATAATATTGCACTACCATTAAGAAATTGAAGTAATGACAAGCTGCAATGAGCTTCATTTGCAATCCCTGCCGCTATGATTGTTTTGAGTGATTCTAATTAAAGGAGGATTACATTACTCCATGATGCGGAAAAATGAACTATTAATGATGCAAGTACCGCTACATTTATTTATAGAGCGATGTGGTAGGGGATAAGAAGAAAATGAACTGTGGTTATTAGAAACTGGGAAAAATAAGCCGGAAAAAATGCAAAATATTTGTTACGTATGTATTTGTGTTCGAAAATTGCTAAGAAACCTTTCACTGTTTCTCGGCTAAAAGTAAGCGTATTGTGCAAAATCGTCCTTGAATTTAATTATTTTTCTACATTCTTTTTATGCAGGAAGCTCAACAGAATTGTTAGAATCCAAGGGGATTTTTTTCAATATATAGACTTTTTGCAATAGGACAGACTCAATTTGCATTTAATAAAGACCTTCGAAACAAACGAACGTAATAAATATTTAGAATATTCCCTGATTAAAAATCCTATGATAAAAATATCTTCAACAACTGCCATCCCTCGGACCATCATAACAGAAAAGCGTTTGAATGAAATGCTTTGATTTAAAATCAAAGAATGAAAGGGATTCCATGCTTATAAAAGGGTTCAGATTCCATTAAGGGGGAATTTAATCGCGTACCGCTGCATTAAATATTGGTGTCAACCACAGAGGCCAGGTTTGAGAATCGATTCGCTGTGACTGGACAAACAACTGAGATTGGAATGTAGGGAGGCTTGCCTCGAATACGTCGCTTTTTATGCTCCAGTGGGCAGGAGCTAATGACTTTCCAATGCTGCAGCAACACCTCAGCACTACAGCAACAACAATCCCACTACTATACCAACTGGTAAACGACAATTAATTCTTTAAAGTTTATTACTAGGATTCCCTTCTCATCTATAACCTCTCTAATTCATATTAGCCTGATGCAATTAACAGTTGTTAATAAATTACATTAGACTCTATTTATTCATTTTGAACACAGCTCTATGATCATTAACTCCTCAAATACCGAACCTTGTTGGAATAAATGTTAATTATTGTTTTAATTCTCACTCTTCTATTCAATTGTAGTCTTTTACGAATAAGCAACATTGCCCTTTCTTCTAAAATCTCTCAAATTCGGAAGCCCTATATGTATATGAGGGCTATAGTTTTCCCGAAAAACATTGCCCTCTCTACTTCACTTCCAATCGGAAACAGTATTAAGAGATCAGTCCTTCATCACAACATTGCCTTCTCTATTTAACTTTCAAATTCTAAGAATGTACCTGAACAAACAGTTCTTCAGAAAAAATTACACTCTCTTTTTAACTCTCTATTTCGGCGACCATATAAGAACATTAAATTTTATATAACGAGTAGCATTGTTCCTTCAATATAAGTCACCATTTCCAAAGCATTATTAGAAGAGCATTCCATCAAGTTTTTGCACGGCAGCAGACGTAGTGGAAACTACTATTCAGTTCCTCGATTTACAGCCCAGAAAAGAAATCAAGTCACCACAGTTACGGTCAACCTACAATGGGCCAAGGGGCAAAACTTCGAGGTGAATAAGCGATGGATGATTCTACGACAAATCAATTTAACTTTAAATAATTTAGACATTCGCTCAAATATAAAAATATGCAAGATGTTGAAATATAGTTCACAATGTGGCATTTCAGCGTAACTTAAGAGAGCATAAATAAATGTTCGAACATCAAAATTGAAATTCAAACTTAAAAATTTTCAACAGGAGACGTCCTCGACAGTGACGAGCTGCCCTGAATAGAATTTTCTAGAAAGATTTATTAAACATAAATGGTTGAAATAAAATAACGCAGAGCACTAGTATCAAACAAATCAACGAACGAATTCTAACTTTTTTCTTCGGACACGGAATTTTTATTTATGAACTACGTTTCCGATTTTTCGACCTCGCTAATTCAGGGTAGCTGCTAAAATGAAAAAAAAATATTCTAAAAAATTATTATTTTCCTCAAAAAAGACATCCTATGAAATCATAAATTCTTGCAACCTAGCTGTTCATGTTCATGAATAACTAAGTAAAAAAACGAAACCCAGTGTGGAAAAACGTATATACTATGTGGGCTCAGAGTGGTCACGGTTTGAAAAATTCCATATTTCTATAGCGTCCATGCAGCTAGCAGGACCACAAACAGACGAAATAAAGAAACTTGGAAAGAAATTAAAACGCTTTTGTTCTCAGTAAGAGTGAGTTAGTTTTTTAGAGCACGAGGGGAAGACAAGAAGCGACCTCGACGTATCTCAAAAAAAGGAACGAACACATTTTTGATTCCATGAGGATGCATGCTCTCTGCTTCATGGTAAATGCAACAAAATCTTTTCCATGCGTTCGAGCGACATTTTGGAACTAAAACAAATACACATCCATTTTTGCATAAATATATAGCCTGAGTTAGAAGAGAAGAAATTATTTGTGATTGATATTTCCTTAAATTTTATATAAGAGAGAAATTTTACCCGCAGTAAAAATTTTGAAACCGAATTCATGACACAATTAAGATAAAAAATCATATTTTTCGCGCGTAGTTTAAGATTGCCAGGTTCAGGATAATTCTGTCAATTATATTTACAATTTCACTTAATACAATTTAATTTATTCCCCAGCATTCTTGATGAAGGAATTGTAAGTTCCCCCAATGAAAATAATTGGTTCAAACACTGCGGGTACCGATCAATGGCTTGGCCCTTCATGTTGGAGTTGCCAGCTTTCTAGCAATCAGGGTCGAGAAAGGCTCGAGGTGAGTCCCTCAGTTTAGTCAAACACATAGAGCAGCGGAAATGCTGCAGGGCAAGTGAAACCTTCTGCATGAACTATTTTTCTCGGCCATTGAATGTAGCCTCCGGATTCGAGGTTCAGGTGAAGGCAGTTTACTTTGCATCGGACACTCGTGTAAACAGTTCAGTTCGTTTCAATGCCAGCTTTTGGTTGGTTCCCACTGACCTTTCTTCTAATTTTTAACCTAAATAAAGATGTACAAAACTCTTGTAATTAAACTGAGGTCAGTAATTTTGTTCATGTGAAAAAGTTTGATGAAAGTTTGAAAATTGTGTTTAATTCTGGATATTCGAAAGTCTAAGATTTTATATGAGAATATTGATGAATGGAATTTTTTTATGATAGAATGAAACTTTAAAAAGAATTACACTATTTGAAGTTTAAATTATTACTTTGAAAATAAAAAAGTTAATTATAATAATGAAAAATCTAAAGAATGCGTTAGCTTTTTTTGTTCATGTAATATTATGCAACGTCTTTTGTCTATAGAAAATCACCTCTGGGCTAATTGAAAATTGATTATCTCATAAAAATATTCTTCATATAAATATAAAAGTACATTATTTAAATATATTCAACAGTGCTATGAATCCCTCGACCATTAAAAAATCGGAACTTTAGTCATATTCTTTCTAAACACAAAAAATACATGTTTTAAATGAAGATTTATTTTTCAGTGTTGATGGACAATTTCTAGTACTGACGGACAAACATTTTTTAAATATTCAACGGGAAAATATTATTACAGTGGCTCCTGAAAACATAATATTATTTTATGGTTTATGACAAAAACTTTCTGCAAAGAATAGAAGAGTCAAAAGTCATAAGCTGGTTTGTGATCGCTCGTAAAATTGTGCATTAATTTTAACGGTTATTACTCGTTTCAGAATTTAGAGTCTACAAAATTCTATGACATGAAAGTAACATTAACGACGGACTTGAACAGAAGCCACCCTAACAAAATTTAGAGTCGCCTCAGCTTCTGGTAATCCAAATCAGAAGCTGACGCGTCTGTAAATTTTCACTGGGTAACATAATTTAGAGTCGCCCCAGCTTCTGGTAATCCAAATCAGAAGCTGACGCGTCTGTAAATTTTCACTGGGCACAACCTGGTCTCAGCTTTACAAAATTCCTTTTACTAGTTTTTTCCGTAAGTTTTTCCTTAATAATTGAACCAACGCAGCAGCTGACTTTGATTGTCAGACAAAAACTTGCACTCCAAATTCCCGCTTTCTGTCCACCGAGATCCACGTATAGGGGAAAAAATCTCACAAATTGCCCCGATGCTACAATTTCCAATCAGGAACAGACTGGAAAGTTTGTAGAACTGCATGCCTTTACATCGAACGCCTCAGTTCATCCGGATTTTATCAATATCGAATTTCGATTCAAAATCTTGTACATTCAGAACATTGAATGATTCAGTGGTGTTTTCTATTACGACTCTATATATCAAAGGCTATTAACAATATGTTCATATGTCAGACGAAAGTTAATTACTCTCTAGAAGTCGTTTTAATCATTTTCGTCGTAGATAGTTCAAACAGTTGTTTTGTACCTATACTACATCACATATTTATTTACTATGTCTACATTTTTCCCGCTTGTACTTACTTTGTTTGCAATGCTGATCAAAAGTCTAATTTATATATTTACTATACTTCTATGGCTTTGAATTTATTAGCGAAGTGTCGCCGGAAGCAAGCATGACCGGTTTCTGAAGCGAAACCGGCTCGCCTCGGTTTCGTTTGCTCAGAAAAAATACTTACTCTCTCTTAGTTCTCTTGCTCAAATATCCACTAATGCCGCTAATTGCTATGTTCTTTGCAAGCAATACAAACGACTTAGCAATACAAAAAATTTTTTCAACTACTTTAAAATCGCATTAGCTTCAATTAGGCACTCTTACAACTGAAAAGCACTGTAATTGAGCACTCTGCACGGTGAAAACAATGTGAAGAATAATTATTCTATGCTGAGAAATTTGAAAACTTATTTGAACGTTATTTTCTTTATTTTATAATTTAATGACAAAAAGGAAGCTTCTGCTACGGTGCAATATTGAAATGTTTCTCTACGCTATGTACATAAATTACCGCAGAGTTTTAAACCTATAAATAAAAATCAAATTATTTAACATGAACTCACCCGATTCTTAATGTTTAACTTCTTGGAATCGCTATTTCTAAATAAAAGAATGATATCTTAATCACGTTTCACTCGATTCTTTAAGTTTCCATCACAAACATAAATATTGCACCTAAATTTTCCTTCATCACAGAACGCATTAAATTATTACCCTGAAAAGCATAAACAAAATTATTGACAATTATCCTAATCCACTGATTTTTTAACAGCGTTGATTTCACCCGTAATTTAAATAGAGCTTTGGCTGCTCACTCTCACTGTTGCACGGAGCGATCTCTGCCCTAACCACACCCCTCATCGGCTACCGCTACACTGCGGCCGTTTAGATGCGGTTGCCGATGTAACGCTCAGCTGCCCCTCCCTCTGGTACGGTAGAATTTTCTCAGTCTCAAGAAACCCTCAGGAGCTTCCATTCGATGTACTCAAGACAGATAATTTAGGCTGCGCATCCTTCATTTTTTCCTTTACCTTATCTTCAAAAGTTTGATCAGTTAATTCAGACATAAAAAATACAGCTACAAAGAATGTTGAGAGACACAAAGAATGGCTTAAATTAGCTTCAACACCCGAGGCATTGCACGTTGGGTATTACCTCCATGGCCACCATTGGAACCATGAATAAATTGATCTGGATAAAAAAATTAATTAGTCACGAAAACACTTCAGGCTCATTCTGGCATTGACTCGTAAAAATTAAGTCGATGGGTCGCACTAATGCCGGTATTTCATGGGTAACGTAATTTTAACCCGTATTAGTAACGTACTTTGAACCCGTACTAGTAACGTTTTTGAACCCGTACTAGTAACGTTTTTTGAACCCGTACTGGTAACGTTCTTTGAACCCGTACTAGTAACGTTTTTTGGACCCGTACTAGTAGCTTTTTTTGAACCCGTACTAGTTACGCATTTAGAACCCGTATTAGTAACGTACTTTGAACCCGTTCTAGTAGCGTATTTTGAACCCGTATTAGTAACGTATCTTGAACACATGTTAGAAGTTTGCCGGCATTTTATTTTGAAGTTTATGATGAATGATCTAGTACGAGAAAAATGGTTAATATATTAAAGACAAGTGATGGTAGCACAATAAAGTTGATAATTAGTATATTTGATGATAACGGAGGCAAAAGTTCATGATAAATTCACTTTAAGTTAAAAAATTAAGTTGTTCCTAAGTTCAGAGCAACACATCCCAAAATACTAACCTATTAATTCCTTCTATCGAATCGTTTGCACACAGTTCATGCTCTATTGAAAGCCGGCTGGACACAACCGACGAGGTCAATACTCAACCGGCCACAGCCAAAAAAAAGTTATTCACACTTTAGTTCCACAAGAAAATGTCCTCTAAATATTCTTCATTTACGAATATTCTTAAGCTGTTTTTATTCAATCTCATTTTTTGATGCAGCGAAGCTCGTGCGGATGAGACGTGCTAGTGACCGCGAGAGCCCCATGCTAGGTCATTTATAATAGCTAACCTGGTAAACCATTGCCGAAGTTTAAACTTTCAAGTTAATTGAGTCCATTTGAATAAAGAAACAGCAATCAATCGTAATAATCTTTAAAGGTTTGTTTTGAATATAGTAGTGGCATAAACTGCATTAACAGGCTTCAGCGAATTTTGTAGGATTTAAAAGTTATTTTCATCGAATGAAATACTGTTTTTCAGAATTCATAACCGGATTATTGTTTGCATGTAATACTTGCAGTTCAGATATATCATATACGTCTAGCCTGCGGATTATGTCAAACGAATATAGCGTTTGTCAAAGACATGTGCTGATTATTCCCATGAACATTATCAGCTCCTTTTTGACATTTCAACAGTAAAATACATTTGCATGTCATTCCAAAGAATCAAAGGATAACATCTTTTATTTCGTAATAAAAGGGCTATGAGTCATTGTTGTTTAGTATCTACCGAAACCTTATAAAATAATATATTTTCTTAATTTCTCTACTACATAAATGAATTAGTTGCCATATGTGTGGAATACTAATTAAATGAAACGAACATCCTTTCTACATCGACCTCGGATATATACTTTTAGGTTTCGATAAGCTGTACGCTACAAGACCGAGCTCACGTATACACACACCGTAGGTGAAACCGTCGCTTTGAGCAAAAACCAAACGTGTTCGATTTCTCAAGAGGGCAGAGAACTGGAGGCTTGTTAGCCTTGTTATTTCTCTTAACGGCTTTAATGAACTGAAATGTGTTTTACCAGATACTTTGTATAATTTGAATATTGGTAATGCGGAAATAATGCGAGTGGGAAAAATGTGCACTTTATTCCCGCACAAGTGTAATGGCTAGCAACCCATTATGTGTTCTACTGTCAATTCTAGAAGTACGAATGATTCATTCTCAGCCAGTAACAGACTTCATGATGTCCGAACATGAGTCATATTGGTTAGGCTAAATTTTTCAACATATCTTCATCGTATGACATGCCTCTAGAGTATTTTTTGTTCCCTTGATTTCACAGCATATCCAGTTGGAATTAAAAAAATTTCAACTACAAGTAAAATTAGCTTAACTTAACTTACTTAGCCTAAAATAAAATTACAACTAGCAAATTATTTAAAAACTATTTAAAATTAATATTAATTAAAATTACAACTAAATTGAAAATAGATTACAACCAGCCTAAGTTCATTAGACGTTTTCAGCAGGTACAAACTTCATATATAATAAAATTACAAATGAAAAATTATTTTACAGTATTATTAAAAAATGTTATTAAATAAAATTACAACTAAATTTAAACTAAATTACAATTAGCCTGAGTTCATTAGACGTCTTCAGCAGGCACGAACTTCATATAAAATATATTACAACTAAGAAATTACTTTAAAAATTATTTTAAAATTTTCTTAAATGAAATTAAAACTAAATTTAAAATAATTTACAATTAGCTTAAGTTCATTAGACGTCTTCAGCAGGTAATAATGAATGCAGGTCATCTTTGACTAACCCTGAAGCTTGGGAGTGTTTGCCAAGCCCATTTGTAGTTAGGCGAGGAACTTAGAAGTCAGTTAAGGGCTCCATGGACACCAGTTCATGCTTGAATTGCAATACTCGCGGGTTCGTCCCAAACTTTGGCGAGTGACGCTGCTTGGTTACCTACGGTCGTGTAACTTTGACCAACTTTGACCAGAACTAAGTCTGCCCAACTTGAAATGCTGTCACTCAGGCGGTAGAAACAGAATTAAGGCAGGTTGCGAGCAAGTGGTTATTAAATTGTGTCATCTGCAGCCGAGTCTTGGTATTACTTAAGCAACTTCCCTTGTTCTGTTTCTGGTCAAGTTATTGAGTTGTAATTGTTGAAGGGGCCTGCGAGTTTGCAACCGCTTGTTTTCCCGGAATTGTAGCGACTGAAATTAAGTGCAATTCTGCGGATTTCATTTTTGTTTTCGCCTATGGAAAGGAGAAAAGAGTAAATAATAAATTAATCTGAATTATTTACTAATACACATAAAATATCATAATTTATTATGCAGTCATAGATATACATGATAACATAATGATCAAAGCTCAGATTTATTTTTGATGGATATGTTAAGTTCTCTTGTGGTTTCAGAGATGATACCAAGAACGTGCACATTTTGTTTCAAGAACACTTGCTTACAGAGGGAATTATACATTGTGAAGAAATGTTATATTTTGATACGTATATAATGAACAAATATATCCTTAAATTCTCTGCCTGATATATGGCTCTGACCAATAAGAAAACAAATGACTTGATGTTATTTATAGGCATAAAAAAGACACGTTCAAACATTTTTGTATTGATTAAGAATAAAGCTAAAGGGATGAACAATAATTCAAGTTACAACATTGTAATTATTTCCTATCGTGAGCATGAATTAAATTTCGAAAGTGTAAACTAAAATTATACAATCGTCCCAATGTAGAGATTTAAATTTTCAATACGATAACTAGGCAGTGTGGTATAGTTTTGAGTCTTATAAATCATCGCTACCAACCGCATATATTTCAACTAAAAAACAATAACTCAGTACTCACTGCAGTGAGTGACAGAGAGCGCATTTTCTCGTCGACGAAAACGTGAAATCATGGACGGACAGACAGACGGACGGACAGATGGACGAACAGACGGACATGGCGAGCACAATAGTGCATTTTTCTATAAATGAGAAAATGCGCTAAAAATGGGTAAACTTTTGGGCCTGATATGTATTCCAGTTATCTTCAACAGTTCCTTCGAAGTTAGGCTAGCAAACTTCTTTTGTTTGAGTCTTCGGCGCTGCTCATCTCAGTAAAGTGACGCCAACAGATACGAATTCGCATCGAGGAAACAATGGCAGGTCAAAATAAATCTTACACGACACGCCATGGATCAAACTCGACATTCCCCTACACAGTTTCCCCTTGTTATTTCTTCAGAAACTGCAAGTTATTTATGTTCCTAGAAGATGGTCCTTAAGGAACAAAGTATAACTGTTACAGTTAACTAAAATTTTGAGTGGATTGAACTTCAATATTTTGTGTTGTGTTTAAATGTTTTCTGAGTTCTGATGGTTTTCCAGTGTACGCGCTATTAAAGTATTTAATATTTCTAAATAATTAAATCAAATTGAGCTTTTTAGCGGATTTTAATGAAACTAAAGCACAATTTAAATAAAATAATCTGATATGATCACAGAAATGCAAGAAATAATAAAATAAAATACAAATTCTCGCTTGCAAAAAATGTACAAATGTCTAAGCTATTCAATCGCTATTTAATTGGCGAACTACAAAAAGATGTGCAGTTTAGATGCGTATTTGAGATATATGTAGTTGGTTGGAAGTATCAAACAACCAAACCTAAAAGCTATTATTTGTTAGCAATATTATATGAACGATTTTGGTTTCTTCATATCAGCGTTGTGAACGAGACCATATGCACGTAGAATCTTCGTCTATTAAATCAAGGCTAAAAGCTTTCATTCACCCAATATTTTTTATTCATTTGGAAGGTTTACACAATCAGGTATTCAAGGTGTAACAAGTCACTCTATTAAGGACTTTTTTTGTACCAAATACTTTACGCTTAAATACTTTAACTCAAACTTTAACTTTAACTCATTTTTGGCTCCTCAAGGACGTCAGCACACAACGAGTAAAGGACGGCAATGAGTATAAGTTATCAAGTACAAAAAAAATTCATTTCGAGTTTAAATTGCTCGATATTGAAAAGAAAGATAATAATCGCGATGGCATGCGTAGAAATTCAACTATAATTAGTTTACAGCGATTTTTTATCTTAATATAAGCTCCAGAAATTTTCCCCATTTCTACCTGAAAAATTCGTTTAACAGTGAAAGGCTTTACTTGCTTTACTAAGCGTCTGCATTTACCCAATATTAAAAACATCTGCATTAATTCCTCTAGTGTTGATGCTAAAAACGCTAGGAATATGATTGCATCATATTCCTCCGACCGAGAAATATGATGCAATCAGAAATAAAGAAGATTGCTCTCAACTGTAGACAAGAAGAAATTGGCGTAACGCGGAATATCAAGAAAAAAAATAGTTACATCAAATAAAATGACATATTTTTTAAGCACGTAATTACCTTCAAAGTCTGACTCAATCAATCAGATATATTTAAGTTGTTTTTTTTACAACCATTCCCAACTTTCTCTAAATTTTACCTTCATTTACTGTAACATTTATTTGATCAGTCCTATTACAGTCCTCTGAACATCTCTATCTACAGCCCTATTGATCAGTCCTCTGAACTAATTAAACGAACGATTATTATATGAATATATACGTGCACCGTGAACATGCTATGGACATGTGCTCCAGAATTTGTTTTTGAAATAGCGGCGCTGTTCTTCAACTACATGGCCGTTGGAGGCACTTCAGCCAAAACTGCCCGGTCGTATGGGCTTTCTTTCTTTTTGAGCTGCAAACCAAACATTCAATCACTGCCGCTCCAAAAGGTTCAAAGGAAATGAAATCCCATCCATTTTACAGGTTTTAAAAGGTGCTAGACGGAGCAGAAATGGGCTGACGCTTCGTGTGTTAAGCCACTGGTATTTGAATACAGCGATCTAATAATGGTTTACATCCTATGAGGAGGGTTCATGTAATACGGAGATTGCATATTCAATAATTTTTGTGATTTTAAGCTCTCATATTAAAAGATGCCTAAAGAAAAGCAGACAAGAAATGTATGAACGGTTCATGTAATATTGGTCATTTTACTTTTTCAAAATTAGATATTAATATTTAATTTTAAAATTGCACTCCTTTGAATAAAAATCTGCTAAGCCAAAAAAATTTTATTAATATTCTTTGATATATTTCCCAACTAATAGCCAAACCACTACTATGAGGTTCCATTAATGAGCATTTTTTACCGTTAAAAACTTTGTATGTAATAAACTTTGTTTAAATTTATCGTGATGTATTATTTTTTAGTTATTTCAAAGAAGTTCCGAGCCGTCCCTGCATGTGAGGTTGCCCATAAACAGCAGGTTACAATCAAAATAATCATAGAAAGTTTAACGTTTAATTCAATCCGTTGGATGGTTCGACAAAAGGGTTCAGCGTGAAAATTAAGACTCAATTATTTATTTATTTAATTATCAATGCTAGAGCGAAAATTAGATTTGCTTTTGACAAAGTTGACCAGTTTCCGACTGACGAATCCAGAAGAATTTGATAAAAAAGGGGCTCCAGATAAGAAGGGCATTAATTAATCTTTTGGCATTAGTTCAGGTCTGGTAATTTCAAAGAAATTGTGATGCTATCTTGACGCAGAAGAAAGCTGTATGACGCTGCACGGGATTAGCGGCTACTGCAAAGGAAATTAGTTTACTATTGACGTTTCCAATTACCCGGAAAGAAAATCAATATTTTTCATTAATTAATTGAATGATTTCATGGAAAATCATCATCAACCTGAGTTTTTATAGCCACCCAGTGTGGTGGACACTATTTGAAAGAAGAACAATTTAAGGAAATTTGCGGAAATTAGTAGGAGGGGTGGGAATGGAAAGATGAAACGTTTGATGGACAAATAGAAAGAATAGAATATTAAATGAAGACAACCAAAAACTTATGTACAAATTAACGGCGAGGAATGTAAAATTTCTCACATTCCTTCTATTAACATTTTGCATTTATGCATATTCAACCTTTTCATTATATTCAATGCATCAATTATTTCCAACAATCTAACAGTTATGGTTCGTCATTTGATATCGACTACAAAAATTCTACCAAATAACTTTCCATTGAAGAATGGATTAATAAATTGTGCCTCAGTGACCCCAACACAAGTGAAAGATTACGTATGTGCAGATAGGCAATAGGTAATTCAGCGGCAGCACGGGCAAAAATTTCCCATCTATTGCCTACGTCTTTGCAATATTTCTAAGCCAACTTGCCCGTTCAAAAGCTGCCCGCTGTAAAAATTTCGAGTCAAGACACGGCCGTAAAAATTCGTCCATTGCAAATGGAAGACACAAGTTTCCATCGTAAAGCACACTTGATTTATTATAGTCTGGTCATCAAAGTTCGGCTCTAGGAACATTCATATCGAGGAATACCATTTTATAGTAACAAAACTCGCCGTAATCCGGGACAGTGTCGGAACGTGGCCCATAAATTTGAAATTGAACGGTTTCTCCAGCAGATTTGAAAATCCCTGCCGGAATATCCGTCGATTTCGTACGGCCTTCCCTTCCCAAGAACTATGAGAGCATTTTTAGTTCAGTTTGCCATCAGTCTCTTTTGTCCGACGATGTGAGGGATTGTAGACTTGAAAATAATCTTTGTTCTCGAATGACGGGATCAAGTTTAGTGTTCGGTGAACAGTTACTCGACAGAGTCGATTCCGGAAAATTTGATTGAAATCCGATTGATTCCGCCTTCTTAAATTTAAATTCAAACAAATATGTGCATGTAGGAGCTACTGATGCTTTAGTCCGATAGCAATTAGTTTAAAATTCTATGCATGATTACACGTGAATAAATGCTTGAAACATACAAGGAAGTTTTATGGAGTTCACTTTTGGCTCGATATAACTCGGCACGGCACTCATTTCCTCGCTCAAATAATTTTTTTATGAATAAATTTTTCAGGTTGAGCAGAAATTGCCTGTATAAACTTAAGATATTTTGTTCTAATTAGCAATATTTAATATTTGGGCGTGAAATATTCTGATAAACTGAAGCTGACCGTGCAGCGGAATCAAGGATTTCAAAATGCTCTAAAAAAGGACTAAATAAATTATTTTAAAAAAATAAGGAATTTGGTTATATGCATTGTAACCCAAACAAAAGTCTTCTCCAGCAGTGTAAAAAAATTGAATAATGAGCATGAAGAATAGACCCGAAATTTTCAAAAATCCTTCAGCTTGCTACAAAGGCCTTACAAAATTTCGACTGGACTTCAAGGACATCGGTTGCCTACAACGCAGCAAGAATAGGCCTTTTAATTCCAAAGTCCTAGGCGGGCCATTGAATTTTATGACCTAATCAGGAGATTGGCTCGGAAGAAAGTAACTCTTGCATTTTTCGGTGCTGAATTAATTCGAGACTTCCGACCGTTATGTTAAATTTGATTAGCATTCTAACATATTTTGAGCTGCAATTGATAAATCTATGTTATTTATTTTATTTCATTCGTGTGCAATTTATCTTTTGTTATTAAGTGTCATTCGTTCATGCAGTCCAGAAAAGTTCTACATATATTTCTGATTCTTAACTGTATTTAAAATGAGTCGCAGAACTTTAGCTCGTTGCATGATTATCCAGCTTTAAGATTGTAAATGTAACGTCAACAAATGATGAATCTCCAAAATCATATGAAAGGCAAAAAACTCCCAGCTATTTAAATACTTCTTAGACATGTTTGTCGAAACCAGTGAAATTAATATGAATATTCATATTTGATTTCGAATTTGGATCGCAATCATCAAACATGAATAATCACATTTTGATTGTTCAACTGGCCAGCTCTAATAATATTTTTTATTGAGAAGGGCAGTGCTCATAACCGTAGTGAAAATTTCAATTTTTGTCTTCTAATTTATACCGTTATTCGAAGTTATCATTTTATACTGATATTAAAATAACTTCCCCTGATTTACGGTCATTATACAAAATTTCTAAATGCATACTATTACGAAACTTATATTGCTCTCGTAATCTATTTATATATATTTTATCCCTATCATGTAACACATTCACTTGATTGACATAAACTTTGACACTAAAAGCGTTACCTACTTTTTCTTATCTTCGACCTTTTGAACGGAATGCAAATCAACGGCTATCCCTCGAGAGAATATCACTCAGCCTTTTATAAAAGACGAGTGACTTTACTTTCTGAACGAAGGAGAAATGCTCGCATTTCCTAGAGTTACAATATCAAGCGAAGAGACTCATCTCTAGAACAATTATATGTACCCAGGGAAGGCGCATTTTTTTATTCTACAGGATATCATATCTGAATAAAGGTCACCGCTTCAAGTGTGATAGTCGGGTATCAATTACAAGGTAGTACAGTCTCAGGATTATTGTGTCTAGAAAGTATTACAATGTTAAAAATTGTGAAGTCGTAAACACGAGGTTTTTTACTGAATAAGTTCAAGTTTTATAATGAAATAGTATGGCTTGAAACGTTTCATTCTGGAACCTACTAATTGTGAGCAAAGTTGAATGTTTCAATGTGCATGAGTTCCAAAAATGTCAATATTAACTGCCAGAACTATAAGTCTGAAAAAAATCGGAAAATTCATAAATTACGGGAAAACACTATTTATAACAAGACCAGGAAAATTTTCCTGATACTCATACACATTCACTATTTTGTGTCTAGTCAAATGAAAGTGAAATTGAGCCTTCATATATATAACCGCTTTAGGGTCCAATCACCGCAGATAATGAAAAAATTATATGAACTTGGTAATATTCGTCACTTTGTCCATAAATTGCATTGCAATTAAACGGTCATTGCAAATAGCCCGTCCCGTGTAATTGACAGCTAGTAATTAATATTTGCAGCAACAAAAAGGAATGCTTATTGTTAATTTTTCAATTTATTTCTGATGAAATGATGCATGATCACGAAATTTGGGCTAAATTTAAATTGTCACTCAGGGGCAACGTAATTGATATATCCCGCATACTAAATGGGAAACTAAAAATACGCTCGTTTCAAAACGTAAATGGGTCTGGATGTTAAATCTAAATGCGCCCTAAATGATGCTGCATTATTCACTATTATTATAAATAGAATTGAATGCGGGATAATTAATTTTTGCGGGATAATCATCCAGGATGTGAAACATATTATGGATGGAAAAACGTTAATGGGTTGAAACGTTAATGGGGTAACGAAATAATACGCTATAATGTGCGCCATTTGTGGTTTCTGTGCAACTTCATCCGAAGTAGAATGGGTTGCCAATTAACTGGCAATCCATTATATTTGGGTGACAAATTCAGCCGTATTGAAATAAATTGGTCATTATATAAACTGTGTTACTGTACACTTATTTTTATTTTCCACAAATGAAATTTTACCCATGCAACTTTGTCTTAATTAATGGGTTGCCAAACGGTTAACGAAATGATGCGCTATAATGTACGACATTCGGTGGTTTCTGTACAACTTTATTCGAAGTAGAATCCAAACCACAATCTACTCTATAGGCCTGAGCCGCTACATCTGAGAGCAGGCAATAGGCTCGCATTTAACGGGCTCGTAATAAAGCCATAATTTAGCCGAATTATGGGACCTGGCAGTCAGCAGGCGGGTCATCCATCTCACGCTCAACAATCCTTATGGTCACTCCGAGAGAACCGTTCGTAATGTAGCCATAAATTCTTCTTAATTTCCGTGACTTGATTTAAGAGCTTCGCTAGCATTCCCGAAAATTTCATTTAATTTTTACTTTTAAACTGACAAAATTTCTCAATGAAATTTGAAAATAGCAGCTTTTCTATTGCGTGTTTTACGGGCGCCCGAATAGCTTTGTATAAAAAACACTCCTATTTATTTGCGTCGACACTTCGATGACAGATGATCTAAAGCGGTATTAGTCTGAACTTATAAGCTCTGTGACTGATAAAAACTTGATAAATTTTGATAACTATTTTTATAATACAAGTCACTTTTTATATACATGACTTGAATTTATTGTAAAACATGAAAATTATAACTCAGTACTCACTGCAGTGAGTGACAGAGAGAGCATTTCCTGGTCAACGAAAAAACGTGAAGTCAGAGACAGACGGACAGACAGACGGACAGACGGACGGACATGACAAGCACAATAGCGCCTTTTTTCCATAAATGAGAAAATGCGCTAAAAAATGTTACGGCTTTAGTTATTGTTGCGGACAATTATTTAAAGCTGAAGAGGGTTGTGGAAACACTCGATTCATTAAATAACATATTGATAATATTCAAATGTTATTGCAAATGTAACTATTAACCAACCGTATCCAAAATTCGCTCGGCATTAGAGAACATACACAAGCTACAAATCTCTTTCTTTAATGATTTCTAGTAGTTAAAATGATGACATCGAGATACAAATTTTAAAATGTATTTTTATAATCACTTGAAATCTATTAATGAGTATGTGTACTCATGAAAAATCATAGTCGGATGATAAGCTTGCCTACGACTATATTTTTCTGTTCAACGTAGTCACAAAATAATATCCTATATTTGATTTTCATTAACGCCGTATAGTGATCCTTACTGATGAAATACCGTTATCGCGAATAACTTCTCGACCGCCTGCGTTCCTCAGAAAACAACATTAATTCGTTGATCTACTTTATTCTGCCGGAAAATAAAACCCTAATTAAATCACAATTCTGCAAATGCGCTCATAAAATAATAACAATAATTGATCAACCTACAAAAATTTGCTTAAAAATCATGCATTGACATACTTGAATTTTTCCCTCATCATCAATCATACAACGTCTGCGTTGCTTCTATTTTTGGCATGCAATTATCTAAGGACTATAATGAATTATGAGTCCTTTGATGCGTCCCGTAATGTATTGAGTCTCGTCCTTGGATGAAATGTAATTAGTGAACTCGCTCTGCATCGACCGCACCAGCGATGGTCACTTCAGCTTCATGTCTAAGTAGGAGAAAAGTCTTAGTCTTTTATCAATAGCTTCATGGTCACTTCAGCTTCATGTCAATGTAGGAGAAAAGTCTTAGTCTTTTATCAATAGCTTCATGGTCACTTCAGCTTCATGTCAATGGAGGAGAAAAGTCTTAGTCTTTTATCAAGAGCTTCATGGTCACTTCAGCTTCATGTCTATGTAGGAGAAAAGTCTTAGTCTTTTATCAAGAGCTTCATGGCCACTTCAGCTTCATGTAAATGCAGGAGAAAAGTCTTAGTCTTTTATCAAGAGCTTCATGGTCACTTCAGCGTCATGTCTATGTAGGAGAAAAGTCTTAGTCTTTTATCAAGAGCTTCATGGTCACTTCAACTTCATTCTGAGTAGGAGAAAAGTCCGAGTCTTTTATTAAGAGCGGCTCATACAGCAAGCTTACAAAGGGAAAATTTCGTGTGTATAGGTTTTTAAGTAATTAATGCATTGAAATTCCCGTAAAAATGGCCATAATTGGGAGTTGCTGAAGTAATTTTCATGGCAGTAATATTATAAGAGATCAAGTTAATAAAGCTCCAATATTATTATTTATGAAGTAACTCTGAAATATTTTCTTATGCAATAAAGTGAAATGCCAACTTATTAAGCTGTTCAGCTTAATTAAGGTGTCTTGCTTATATGCCACAATTCTAACATCCTTCCATCTTACATTTTATAACCTTTTTTTCGAATGGATTTGCAAAATCAATCATGATCGCAATGACCGATGATCGTTTCCTAATGACCATGTAAAATAATCGAAACAGATTTATTATTATATACAGATAAAACAAAGCAAACTAAATTAGAACGCCCCTACGTTACTTCCGATTCATAATTTCAAAAAGTCAACAATTTGGTGCCCTAATCATCCTTTATAACTTTCATGTTCCGTCGCCCCGCCTCTATTATGGCGGGGCGCTTGAATCATTCGTTTCGTGAAAAATTTTACTGAATCTCGTGTGGCAGGAATTGCTCTTCAATTAATGAGTTTCGTTAATAAAATCGCAAAGCTTCCCAGTTCTCTGACTCGTAGAATTAGCAGACCACGTGATAAATATTTTTCTATACTATACTTTATACGCGAAACGCTGTTTTTTGCTCCTTTGTGCTTCTGAAAAGGCAGTACAACGAAGTAAAGAATTGTATGATAGCGTAAAATTGATTTATAAGCGACAGTAGAGGCAAAATTTTAAGCGATGGGCCTTAATTAATGACACTAGGGATGCGTAGAGTTTCGATAAAACTGCTACGTATTGCAGTTGCACAATTTTAAATTAAGTTCAAGCAAATCAAAACCCAGCAATGTTCTAATCAAGTGTTAATGTACAAGGAAACAAAATTTCTCAATCATTTGAATTCAATCTCGCATGTAAGGATACTTCACACAACTGAATAGCTCAATAATACTTTTATTTCCACGGCATTTCATTACCGGTCAGAGAATGAAGGAAATTTCGGCGAATTGCTGGGCCGCTCTATTACCATGCAAAGAAATTCTTCGGGAATAACGGGCCTTGATGAGCTCATTAGGCCCAGCATCACGGTCCCATAACCAGCTACTTTCGGGTATCCTTAAAGAATGCTAAGTCCCTCCATTGAATTTCGATGATGATGGCCGCGATGGCGCACGATTCTGTTTTTGGTGCACAACCCGAGCCGATGGAACGCTCAGGGCGCAGCAAACGGGTATTGGGAAGCAAAGCAAGGTCACGTCGGCGTATACAAAGCCAATGAAATTATCCATTGAAAGGATAGTAGTTTCATGAAGATTCTGTTTTTGAATAGTAGTTTTAAAGGATAGTAGTTTCATGAAGATTCTGTTTTTGGTGCACGACCCGAGCCGATGGAACGCTCAGGGCGCATAAACGGGTATTGGGAAGCAAAGCAAGGCCACGTCGGCGTATACAAAGCCAATGGACTTATCCATTGGATATTGATGAATTAATTATAAATGGTAACCGATAGAGAGCACTAGCGGCATCAATTTATTATTATAACCCATAGTGTTATGTAAACTTCCATTTGACCAGCTGCTCATAATCAATGTTGACGGGAGTTTCTTTTATATTGAACATTTTTTCGAACTATGAAACAGCCTATATTACAATGCATTTTGTTTTTTTTTTTACTGCATTTCATGAATTTCTTATCTAGATACTGAAGATAGCAATAGCCATGCGGTTATGCAAAGGTTAACAGTTCAGACCTTCCATTTATAATAAATTGATAATTTCTAGTCCTTTAAACTTCGCTATTTCCAACGAATCAAGTGCGGCCATCCAGCGACAGACAAGATGTCTTGTATTGTCAGGCGAAGCAGTTTCCAGCCGTCCAATGAAGTTCGTTATGCAAGCTGTAGAAACTTTCACTGGCGTTACAGAAGTTTAGGCTTCGGGGCGAAGAAACATTGTAACAAACTCTCATAGAACTCTTAATAGAGAACGACCAAATGTTGCCGTCTGAGACTGTGATGGGAGTCTTATGCTCGTTTCTGTATGGGTATCGAAGTTCAGATGTTGAGATTTTGATTAAAGTTTCTTATGCGAAATGCTGCTAAATTTGAGTCAGTCATGCAGGACTCGAAATGAATTTAGAAACCCAGTTAATATGGTTACAATTGTTGTTACATTATGACAGTTATTACGTCAATGTGAAATCAAAACAATTTTTAATGAATTGAAAAGAAGGATGTTTGTCGGGATATAGCAATGAAAAAATGTATTAATCTCGCAACCGGTTTCACATTCTACGTTATAAAAATAAGTTTCGTGATCGTATCTAATTGTTCGCTAAGAAAGTACTATGAAGGGTATACGACTATGACAATTTATACTATATGTGTATTAATTTTTATCGCCGTAACTGATAGGTATAGAGTATAGACTTACCCATTATATTAGAGAACATTATTTAAAAACAGAATTTAACATAGCTGACAATTATCCAGCATTTATGCGTAGAACATGGTTGACATTATTTAGCTTTACAACTAATTCTGCATGGAGAATGAGTATTTGACAAAAGATTACGCAAGAAATAGGCAACGTAAAATTATGTCAAAATTGTTACTCAAAAGCCAACGGAGATTGGGAAGTCGAAAAATTCTTGCTAACAACTCATAGCTCTGTATCGTTCAACCTCGGTCAAAATAAGTTTTGGTGCATTATGTTAATGGCGAAAATAACGACGCTGAATCCCTTTCTACATCTACCTTTTTTCGCGTTTTTGCATGATTTTGTTCGTTTCACAGTAATTTGTTGGAATGAAAGTAGGTCGCAAGAAATCGCAAGCTTATATCGAGATATATAGTTTCCAGTAATTTCTTATATAAAAAATTTGTTCGGACTTTTCAGATTTCAACACTCCTTTAAAAATTGAGTAATATCGACTTTCTAGGGAATGTTATATGATATGATAGAGTGTTACCGCTGTAGCCGTGTCAGAAGTTAAATATTCGCCGGTGACAACTGTGATTAATTAAGAAATGTTCTAAAGATAATGTCTAACTGCAGAAAAATTATTACTTCGGCTAATATGTGCTCCCATTTCACTCTATTATATAATTTTTTTTTGTCCCGGCCATTTTTTTATTAAACATAAAATAAAATAAATAAGCATAAAAAATATTTTTTTTAAATCACGTTTTTCTGGTTTTTACAAAACTAAAAATAGTGAAATAAAACAAATAAAAAAAATTTTAAAAACCACGTTTTCTTAACGGACAAAAAAGAAAAACATTTACTCTTACATAACTTTACATAACATTTTACATAACTTAAATGTTATGTAAGAGTAAATGTTTTTCTTTTTTGTCCGTTAAGAAAACGCGGTCTTTTAAATTTTTTTTTATTTGTTTTATTTCACTATTTTTAGTTTTGTAAAAACCAGAAAAACGTGATTTTAAAAATATTTTTTATATTTATTTATTTTCGACTTTTTAGTTAGCAATTTTAGCAATTCAAATAAATTTCCAGGGTTGGCAAGCGTGGATGTTCGAGAAAAAACTCTTCCAAACCGTGAATTTTTAGTGTTTTTTTTTACTTAAAAAATGTTTTTAAAATTTTTTTTACATTATCATTACTGATGATCAAATCTTGAATAATTGTTAGGAAGCATAAATATGCATGCCAAATTTCAACTTACTAGGATGTTTAGAAGTGCTCTAAATTAAGGTTTGAATTTTTGATGACAGACAGAAACGAAACGTAGTCAAGAAAAACGTGGTAAATAGTCTGTCATTGAATCAATAGTTCTTTATACATCTGTGAAAATACTTTCACATAGAATATAATTTTCATTATTAGACGATACAACAGCGCAAATCCAATCATATAACAAATTTAATCGAAACGCCGAAAGCCAAAACTTTGTTCTGAAATTGCCTTTGACACAAACGGACCGAAAGCTGCATTGCAAGTTCAAAATCCATGCAAGGTTAAAAGTTCAACTTAAACTGCAAACCCAACGCTGTCTGAAGTTAGCAATTCTTCAAAGCCCGATGTTTGCCATTGATTGCACGTCACGACTAGGGGACTTCCAATGACACGCTAATTGAGTTCATGACTTTTAATTCGTCCTCTGCACTTTGTTGATCAAATTATACAGCGTGGTTCCATATTGAAAGTTGGATGTGCTGGCCTGGCTATGCTGCGTAGTGGACGGGGCTAAAGTTGGCGGTGACGCGTTCGAAATGAACGAGCATTTAATTTTAGTCTGCCTTATATATATAAAAGTGATGCTATTCATATATTTTATGAATACATTCGTAATTTTATTACCAGTAGAGTAATTAACACAACATAGCATAAATTTTATCTTAACAACGCTTACTGAACTTCGGAAGAATCCATCTGAAGCTTAATTACCACTAATGTTTGAAATAAAAAGGCGCTGACAAAACTGCAAATTAAAGGAGGTAGTTTGCTTGAATCGCTCATTACGGTAAGTAAGGCAGATCCTATGAGGCCAAAAGTTCTGTATCTCAGGAGGAGCGGAGAAAGGCTCCGACAATAGCGACTATAAGAGGAACATGAGCCTGAAAATTGAGCAATAACGATGTGAGTTGAGACTTGAGCCGGTAAACTGGATCACGTCTGCTCTGTTTGCCTCGATTACGGAGTTCCGTGCCGTGAACGTGAACGTTCAACAATAAATATTTATGAACAATTGCTGTAATCTTCCATACTCAGCGTACGACTGCAACGAATTAAACGTCGAATTAGAAATGAGAATGAGAAATAAATATGCCAGCAAGCGGAGCCTTTATGCTTTGAAATTTTTGCGTACGTTGACCCAGGAAAGTCGTTAGGTGGGTTTGGCTTCAGAGCGTTGGATTATGGCGAGAAAATTTTTAACACTTTTTGAATGATCTTGTCTCTTTAACATGCGTGAATTCCAGTGAAAATTTATTCGGAGGAGAATGTTGATGGACTCTATGTCTTTCAGCATTTTTTTATCTCAATGTAAGTTTGAGAATTTCAAATAGGTTGGAATTTGCCTAAACACACTGAAAGCAAATCATAGGACCATATACTATTTCAGAAAATATTGACATAGTTCAGACTGGGAGGTGCTTTCGACACCACACGTCCTCAACCCAATTAAAAAAAATCCAGAAGATTTCACCATTGAAAAAATTCATTGAAATTTGAAAAAAAAAACAATCATTTATTAGATAGATTAAATGTATACTGTGAATTTAAAACAGTTTCGTGCATAGAAATTTGCCCATGTAGCGCCTATCTGCTGATTCATTCTGTTTTTTCATATTCAGGAGCTCCATTTTTTGTGAAGTCAATGAATCGCATGAATTTCGCATTCACAAGCAAGTGAAAGCCCAGCCCTGCGTAAGGCTTGAAAGGTTCAGAAACCAGTTTACTTGTATAACAGCTTTTTAAATTAGCGTTATAATCGACGTTACATGGCACTAATATCCAGGAAACTTGTTATGAACTTTGTTATCATAGTAATTGAAGGATATATTTAATCCTCTCGCGTGCCTATATGTTGCATACAAAAATAACATAAAGAGAGTTTAATTTATATTAAGGTAAGGATTATAATGATTTTCTTATATTGGTACCCGCGCATTATTAATTAAGTAAAGACTATCAATTATCTATATAGTGTGCATTCCTCTCTCGTCAGTAGTGAACGTCTTATCAATGATTTCAAAATGATGCGAACTTAATTTCTATTGTTCATAAAATTCTCACAAGTAAGATAAATTTCAGAAATTCTGTACATAATCATGGAAATTCAACTAATCGGCTGATGTTTGCAAGCAGCGAATTACGAACACCTTGTGTGCATTTAGAATTTTTTGCCTTCTCATAGCTTCCCTCTGCCTCCTCCTCAACCATTACGATGCAAATCCTAAAGCGAACAAGAAGAGCATCCGCAGGGCAGGAAAAAAACATTTCACTTTCTTTGATGATGGCAAACTGCCCAACTGGGCCGGCCCGGAGAAAGCAGTCCAGACTGGTGAGCTTTTGTCTTACCCGCCAAACTATGCTCCAGGATTTTGCCAGGTAATACTGAGTGTGCTTGACCATCTGGCAACAGATTCCTTCTAGAATACAGCTACGGAACTGAAATGAAATGGAAAGGGAAAACTGCATCAACACGAATGCTGGAAAAGTTAAATATTGAAAACAATGCTAGATTTGAAGTAGCGAAGCGATTTAGGTCGAATATTTATGGAATCATGATAAAAAGCATAATTTTTTTAAAAGTCATGTTTTAATCAGCTTTGTCGAAATTTCGGATACCAAGTCGGACAAAAATTATTTCAAAAATTTTATTACAATTTAACCATAAAGTCTTATTATCTTCCAGGAAATACACAAAATTATCATGAAGCACGACCAGCACAACCCAAAAATGTTACACAAAAAATTTTCATCAACCATCTCCAGAATTTAAAAAAATATTTCTTAAAAATCTTCTTACAATTTTCGTCAGATATCGGCGAAATATTTTGCACTTTTTCCGCGATAAAGCTACTACATCGATTGCTCAATATACCTGCTTGTCACCTCGGAGACCATGCCAGGAAGCATGTGAAAATATATCGAAATCTCATACGTTTATGTAACAGTTTTTTTTAAGCAATTGATATTCGAGCTACGGCCTTAGCGATACACTAGCGCGCAGCCGACGCTTCAGAGAAACAATGGTTTTATAGCGCGATAAAAAATGTAGAGCCTCACATGAAATAGAATGTATTGGCTGGGGCTGCGACAAGGGAACTGCCGAGAAAAAGGGGCATGTGATGGAAATTTTTAGTGTATTGAAGAGGTCATTAAGGTTGTCTAGTCAAGTTATATTGGTTCACTGAGAGCAAATTACACTATAAATATGAAAAAAATTACACTGCATTGGTTCTGAGTTCTATGAATATAAAAAATATATTTTGAGAATAAAATAAAATTTGCGAAAAATTCATTCAATAAATTTTTTGTTCCATCACATTCGATAATTAGCCCACAGGAAATTTTATGCCACTTATTTCGTCAGTTCTTGAACATGAAAAATTTCCCAATATCTGAAGTCATATTTTGCAAAGGCCGCTGCCCAGCAATGTAAATAATGCTGGCAGCACCAGACTTGCCCCTTAATATTATTAATAAACTTGCAATCCTCTCGCATTATATTAAAGTAACATCACTTTCAATCCCTACCGCAAAAATTAATTTGTATTCAGTTAGGAGAAATTGATATGTCTGTTTAACCAGACACGAGTGAAGATTTTTAAGCGAAAATGTAATCATCATTCGTATCAGTAAAAGTTTAGAGCGCAGAAAAAAGCTAATAAAGCTTCAGAGGATACTGAAGTTTTGGAAACCTGTTGTAGCGATTATAAATGTTGATCAGCCTGATCATAGGATGACTTGCAGATTTCATAACCCTTTGGCATTAGCTGATAAAAACTCGCAGCTCTAAATACTTTTATTGAGTGTATAAGTAAGCTCAGGAATAGCAGCACAAATTATTAGTCAACATTTAGTTTTTTGGGGATTAATTTCTAGGGCGTTTTTTTTCTAGGGCGTTTTTTTAATTTTTAGGGCAAATTTTACTTCATAGCAATACGCGCTCAAACGTTCCTATTTATACAATAGTTGATCCTTGTGACTGAATGTGACTTTGTTGCGTGCTTATATAAAGACTATTAATTGGTTGTAGAGGGTTTTCTGTGTAAGTAATGACATATTTGACTTCAGCACTCAATATTGTTGTAAGGCATTTTATACAGAACAGTAGTAAACTTTAATATAACAATATAATAATTGTTGAAAATATTTAGAGTAAAATGATAGCCATATTTAACCTTAAATTAATCGTCCTTTTTGTCAAAAATGTACTAATATAACTCTTTTTGAAATAATTTTCGGAACACTTAATAAAGTTTTATTATATTTTTACAAAATTTTGTGAGTTTAGTATAAAGCACGGGTAGCTGAAGCTTATTACTTATGGGAGAAAAATTGTTGAAAAAATCTTCGAAGCAAAAATCTTGAGAAATATGGGAAAAATCTGCCCGACCTGAAGACGTTTCCAAGTTTACGGATGGAATACAGAGAACAGATGATGCCGCAAGTTTTCATTTTCATGCCAGTCAAGTTCTAGAACAAAACTTTGGCCTGAGTTACGGTCATCCACAAAGAAAACTACAAATAATGGCTACAAATAAGCAACATTTGTCTGGGCAACGAGAAAATACAACGCGATTGAAAACTATACGAGGCTTCAGGCTGCTTTAGAAAAACGCAAGAAAATACACAAGAATTTTTGGCGAAATAACAAATTAAAAATATTCTTAACAAGCAATGTTTGGGGAAAGTGATTTATTCTAAAAAAAATGTGGAACGAGATGAAAATATTAAGAAAATTGTTAGATATTAATGGCGGAACTTGAAATGTGTTCTTGCTAGTGAACGTATGCTATGTTGTAGTGAACGTCTTGCTATGTGAACGTATATTTGATTTTTGCTTAAATTTTAAGATATGTTTAGTCACAATTAAGCTAATTTGTGTAGAAGTTAAAAAAACGCTCATTACCCCGGATTTTCTTTCCAATCTATTTACAAAATAATTGATCCATGTTTTAGAGACAGAAGCCATTGCAAAATTATACAAAGTTGTTAATTCTATCTTGTCCATTATTTAGTCTTATAACAATTAATTAAGCATGTCTGGTAAATAATAACTGAGGTCAGTGCAAGGCACGCATGACAGGTCAGTGCCAGGCACGCATGACAGGTCAGTACCAGGCACGCATGACAGGTCAGTACGACGCACGCATGACAAGTCAGTACGACGCACGCATGACAGGTCAGTACCAGGCACGCATGACAGGTCAGTTCCAGGCACGCATGACAAGTCAGTACCAGGCACGCATGACAGGTCAGTACCAGGCACGCATGACAGGTCAGTACCAGGCACGCATGACAGGTCAGTGCCAGGCACGCATGACAGGTCAGTGCCAGGCACGCATGACAGGTCAGTGCCAGGCACGCATGACAAGTCAGTGCCACGCTCTGGTTTGCATTCATGGTAAATGCAAAGGATGTCCACTGCATCAGCGGAAGTCCCAAAACATCTATAGAGCGTCAGATATATTGATCGTATCCTGCATCGCTGCTCCAATAGAAGTAATTCGTTTGTAGTGCGAGCAACACAATAAAGTCTGATATCCAAAGCCCAATAACTCAGCGATGCCTCAGCAAACTGGTCGCACTAACGCTCATATTCATTTGTTATGCCCATTGAGTATTCGTCGTCTGTCTGAATTGTTCAGAATCCTATGAACCATTTGAAAATTGCTGTTATACATTCAATTCACTCGAAAAACATCAGAGTTAGAAATGTTTGAGGATAACATAAAAATATTTCAGTTCAATACTGAACGAGACACTGGGTTTTACATTTGTACTGCGATGGATGAATAGACCGGCGATTTGCTTTAAGACCGAAACAGAGTTTCGAGAATTTTAAAATGTAAAAGTTTTTTCTTAATATTTTCAATACTAATTCTGAAAAACAGAGTTTTGAAAGACTGATCTTTAATCCTGCCTATAAATTATGAAATGAAATGCCGTTAAAAACAATTTTTAATGCATCATATTTTTCAAAAACACTGTGCTTAAATTCAGTCACTCAACACACATCGATTTTTTTTTCAGAAATTATACTCATGCAGATGTGAGTGTTTCATGTTCAAAATTAATCTTAATGAATGAATTTTAAACACTCTTCCGAAACCTAACCTTGTAATTAAATAAAAACAATGTTTTGTTTTGAACTCATAACATTTCTTTTCTAAGAAAAAATACGTCAGAAATAACATGACGGCACAAGATGAACTAATACACGAAGTGTTATATACTACGAAACGCTATTTATGGTCAGACTAAAATAATAAATAAAATAAAACATCTAAATAACTAAGCGTTACTTGAAACATCAAAGATATCATAGTTTTATCTCTGAAGTAATGTCAGAGATAAAAAATATTACAGAGAGAGAACAAATTCGCCTCTAAATTAAAAAGTTTGTTAAATTTATTTCGCAATAATTGGATAATGCTATGTTTGTTTAACGATCAAAATAAAATTATGTAAATTGCAGGAATGATATTATTTTTCTGCTTCAATTATACAAATAGTTGAAGTTTGCACAGTTTTACAAATGTTTTAATAGTTTCCATGAGGTGTTACAAAAAATGCCTCACGCTATTCGTACATCAGCTATTGGGAAATGACTGAATCTTTCCTTCAAAGCATGACAAACTTTTCGAGATTTTTTCATTGCTTGGCCTTATTTTATTTACATACATACGTACTTATTTATCAACACTTCAATTTTACTCATTCAAACCTTGAAAGAAAAAACCTGAACTCGATGGAAACATTAGATATTCTGTGAACAATATAAATATAAACGATTTGTTTCTAGAAATTCAGACATTTCATATCGCAAGAAAAAATTCCAACGCTTGCTTATATACACTTCAGGCCAAAAAGTTTATGCCATTTTATTACGGTATAATCTAATTAAAAACGCGTTCAAAGTATGAGCAATTATCGGCAAAATTATTTTCTGTGGGACATTGTTATTTTACAACAATCCCCTTCTAAAGATGTTAGCAAAACTTTCCATTTGAATAAAAATTTTGCCTCTGGGGCATTTCTTTGTCTTCCATAAAGATAAACGCACTCTCCTTTGTGTTGATAAAGTCATTGAAAAGCAAAGCGAAAGCAGAGCGTCTTTATAGTCTGATAACAGTGTAGAAACTTTCACTGAAGAAGAATATTCACGCTTGAATTACTCAAACGAATGGTATTTAACGTCGCAATTGATAAGAAGATCTAATTCACTGTTTACGCAATATATGCCAATTTAAGAAACTCGTTACACGAGCGGTATAAATTTCACTCCATAATCTGAAAAAAAAAAAATTATCGAAACTTAATGAGGATTAAAAACAGATATTATATCTTTCAGTAACTGAATCCCATCGTTATCATCTTTCTACTGGTCAGAACATGTCATTCAACAGTAATACATGTTATGCTTATTAATGAGTTATATTCGTAAACCAGAATCACTTGACGACTGTTATCCACAACCCTTACTGATTCGAACTTTTATAACTAAATGTTCCCATCCACCAGAGTCATCTTCATCTTAACCCTTTACGCACAGAATTATGTTTCGAAAGTGAAAAAACAATCTGAATTACTTTTCATTAAGTGTACTACGAGTAAAACATTCGAAATATGACGCCGCAGATCCAAAGCCTTTTTTGCCACACCTTAAATAACTCAATATTGTGTGTCCGCCTTCAAGGGTTCGGAGCAATACCGTCCAATAAGCGCGTCGCTAACGCGATCCTTTCTTTTCTGTATAAGGAAATACAAGAACTTTCCGCCTTCACATTGACCGGTCGGCAGTCATAGGGCGTGGCGAGGTAAGGTTTCTCTTTGCCTTCTTTTTAGCGCATTTTCTCATTTATGGAAATAATGCAATATTGTGCTCGCCATGTCCGTCTGTCTGTCTGTCCGTCTGTCCGTCCGTCCGTGACCTCAAGTTTTCGTCGACGAGAAAATGCGCTCTCTGTCACTCACTGCTGTGAGTACTGAGTTATATTTTTATATCATTGATGCGCATCTGTACAAGCAAATAAGATTTGGTTGCAAGGGTTATTGATTATGTATATTTTTCATAGATAATGTTATAAAAAATGATAAGAATTTAATTTGCTAACTTTAAATCTTTTCATTTTAGTTTACATTCCGTTCATGAACTTGTAGCACAAATTAGAGACAAAATTACTTCAAGCATTTTAGGATTTAACTATTTTCTTGATTGAGGGATAAATGATATTTGTACTGTTCCGGGAATTATATATTAACTGAAGTATTTAATTGATAAAATGAACATGTTCATCTTATATCTCGGCTAATTTAAAACATTTTTTTATATCTAATAATGTTATTACCTGTTGAGCGAACAATACGCAGCAGACACAAGTTATACAGCAGATCAAGCGGGAGGTACACTATTTAAAAAATTATTCAATTATAAATTAAATATAGCAGGCATCACTTCAGTCGCTGATTCTCTCAAAACAACATCGTTAACATCATTGTATTGAAGTCCCCAGTTAATCTACATTGAACTTGTAGATTAATTATATATAAATATTTAAAAATTAAATAAATTAATCCCAATTAATCTACATGCGACTCTTGCTCACCTGATCAATAAAAATTATCTTTATGCAAGGAAAACAAAGAAAAAATTTTACCATGATGTTCATGAGAAATAAAAAAAAGCTATCGGAGTAATAATTTTATTCAAAATTACTAATTATGGAGTATATTATTTCCTGCAGTAACTTGTTATAGACAAATCCGTTTGAAGGATTACTCGCTTTGATTGATAAATTTTCTACTCGTAATTTCTATTGAAGACCATTTTTAAAACCCCTATTCTTGATTGTTACTGAAAATTTTCAGTGCAATTTCCCTTATACAAGCATAATCAAATTTTTTAATGAATGAACAATTATCATATAATCACATAAAATATTATTATATCATATAATCATGTGAAATATTTGTGTATAGCTCTGATAATATTTTAAAGTTTAAGGGTTTGTTTTAATTACAGCATCCAGTTTTTCGTTGCTCTGATTTTGTCGAAAATCTGATAAATTATTTTCAATTACATTCATAACAAATAAATGTTCAAGCAGTGACTGAATAATTTATCGGGATGATGTTCTAAAATGGAGTTCTTCCAATATTATATAAATTGTAAATGTTTATATATCTCGTCAAAATATAATATTGACATTTTGTTCTCCAATTTTGATAGTAATTAACAAACGCGTGTCTAGACATACATTAATTAATTAACAGAAATGTAATGTCTGCTCAATGTATTAATAAAATATTAAAACCTATACTAGATTATGGCAGGTTTATAACAATATTTATTGTATAACTCTAAAAATCTCCACATGTCTCCGCCTATACATGCGGAAGCGCAGCCGGGCACCACCAATTTTGTACACCAATAAGCCCTGAATCGAACGCCTTGGATCTCTCCGGATATCCACCAATCAGCCGTGCACCACTCAGCTTTGTCCTCCTCCGGCCTTGCATAAAACCTGCCGTGCACCATCAGGCCTCAGATCGAATATGAATTCCGGGCATCGTTAAATTACGTGATTTTACGTCCATCGCATCTGAGGTTATAGGTTTCAGATAGCATAGTTCTGTTCCAAAATGTATCGTCCATCGACGAGTGGCCGTTCGACCGAGGGCTGGTTCGACGCACGGCCTAGATACGGACGGCTTGAATTGTTAAAGGCTACGTTCCGGAAGGCAGGAATCATGATGGTCCATTACATCCAGGGCAGTGGTGGTGGTCCAGGGCGACCCATACATGCCAGAAGACATGCCTTGCAATACTCAGGATGACCGTTGAACTTTAATAATAATTAATAATCCATCGACCACATCATATTTCATGCTATTTTAACCATCAAAGTAAAGATTATAATAAATAAACAGGTAAACCATTTAAACCCAGTTTTTCAATTGTTTAGTAGACTGATTTTGATTTTATTTTGTGTGAAATTTTGGTTTAAATAATTTAAAATGGTATACATGTTTTATTTTTTAAGTTCACCAGCGTTTTGTTTGGCCTCAGAAATGCACGACTAAAATAAATTTCTGATCTCGGTGATATCCTTTCACGATCGCCATTGTGAATGCACATTCACACAATCTAAAATTTAAAATAAATCTAAAATTAAAAATAAATATACGATGTTCATATATAAATAGAGCTACAACACTGGCTGTGAGTTCAATGTTTTTTCATCGCCAATTAAAAATTTTTTGTCATTGTGTTTAAAATCTAACAAAAATGGAACGATGGTATAGTCTGAAGCAGGTTTCTCTACAGTTATTGAGGCTCTTCAATTTGTTCAATCTAATGCTTTTGATCACCACCGCAAATAAACAGAATATTTTTCTAACCGAATTGTGTTTACTTCCAACAAACTCTTGTGTTCGACGCAACAGAGACCGATTGTCAGGCGTCAAGGGACAAGCGATCAAAACAATGCGATGAGAAATGTTTTTAATCAACGGGTGTCATGCTAGTGCGAAGCCTCAATATTTGGAACCAATTAATAAAAATGATAAAAAAATATAACACAGTACTCACTGCAGTGAGTGATAGAGAGCGCATTTTCTCATCCGTCCGATAAATGCACTATTGTGCTCGCAATGTCCGTCTGTCCGTCCATCTGTCCGTCCGTCCGTGACCTCAAGTTTTCGTCGACGAGGAAATGCGCTCAGTGTCACGGACACGGACAAATACGGACATGAAGTCACGGACGGACATGACGAGCACAATAGCGCCATTTTTAACGCATTTTCTCTTTATAGAAAAAATGCACTATTGTGCTCGCCATGTCCGTCTGTCTGTCTGTCCGTCCGTCCGTCTGTCCGTCCGTGACTTCACGTTTTCGTCGATTTTAAGAAACGGGCATGCCTGTATCAAAGATACCACATCTCTAGCTCTAATGCACTGTACTTATCGCAATTAAAACTGATTTATGCACGAGAAAATACGCTCTCTGTCACTCACTGCCGTGAGTACTGAGTAATATTTTTTTTCATAAATGAGAAATGCGCTAAAAAGGTTCAGAAATAGTTATCATTGAAACTACGTTGAAAGCATTGTCGTTGAAACCTCATCCAGGGATAGCGAATGAAACTTCGTTCTTCAAAACAGGTTGAAGCTTCGATCCAACAAAAGCTGCGTTCTGCAGTGCAATTAAATCGAGAGTCCCGTAAAAAAGATTTTAAGTTGTTCACAAGCTTAAAATATTGTTTCAAGAAATGATCGTTCCAACTAAATAAAAAAAAATAAAAATAAACATCAAGATACCTTAGCTAAAGAAGAATAAGAAGTACAAAAATTTAGCTCCGCTTACCATTAGTAAGTGAAATAAGTGTCATGTAAAATGCCCTGAAACCTATTAAAGATTCGTAATTTGTACTTATTTGTATTTACATTGATTCAATAAATCTAAATGTATTCAGCAAAGAATCTAAAGTTTATTGGATACATAAAAAATCTTTACAAAATCTAACTTTGCCTAAGAGAAATGGCTACGCATTATTACAATAATAAACAAAATTTTGTTATGCACTATACATGATGATGCATGTAGGGAGCATGATAATTTCGAAGAATCATAAATAGCATAAGAATTAATTTTTTTTGCATTTTTCGTTCGATTTCTTGCCTTGAGACATGAAATATGAGGATATGTTGAGCAAATAAACTCGCATATTCTATACGTACATATAGCATTTTATTCTAAATTATACCTTTTATATATCCGCTAATATTACCTTACTACAAGAACTGCTTTCGCCAACTCAAATTTAGTACAAAAGTTAAACAAATACAAATGTCTGAGCCATGACTTCAGATTACCAAATTTGTATTGATTTCAATACATTTGATCCACGTGTTAAGCTATCAAATGCAAGCAGTCTTATCAATAAGTCTTTGCATCCAGAAATTGATAAATTTCGTCATCTGGGGCCATATTTTCAAAACTCGCTAAGTGAACGTAAGTACTTACGCTCTATTTTACAACACTTCTCTTTAACTTCACTTCTTGTCTGTCTGTCTGTCTGTCTGTCTGCTACAAATCTTGTAATCAAAATTTAATACACTTCTACTTATCCTATCGATCTGAAATTTTGCACGCTTGTGTAAAGTTGGAGACAATGCATGAATCAAATGTCAAAATGAAAGATTTTAAAAATTAAAAAAAAAATTTGTTTTCAATATTAAAAAAATTGAAAAAATAATTTTGTCAGCTACAAATCTTATAACTGATATCTGACACTTTTTTACCTGTCTGATTGATCTGAAATTTTGCACACTTGTGTGAAGTCAGAGGCAATGCATGAATCAATTGATAGAATAAATAATTTTGAAAAAAATTATATATTAAAAAATTTATATATTAAAAAAATTGAAAAACTAATTTTTTGATTTGAAAATTAGATGAGAAATTCATTGTACATTTGTAAGATTGAAGACACTGGATTCTTTAGAAGTGTTGTCTTTAAAAAGTAATTTTTAAATGTATATTAATCTTGTCTATGATTGGTGGATTTTGCTTGAAAGGCCGTCAATGATTGGCTGATGAACTTACGATCTCTTAACTTTTTTTAAGGTATAGGCTCTGTTCTTCGAACATTCCCCGTCATATCGAGAAGATGGGACCTCCATTATAAATTCTTGCGTTGTACAATAGAATTCATTCTCTTTTCAAGGCACTCGACTGTTTTTGCGCTCAGGATGCTGATCTGAAATTTAGAATAGATAAATAAACGGAAAGAAGATGGTCCTATAATGGAACCTTAATTAAAAATGGTACAAAAAATACGAGTTATATTGTATATATTTATTTTATATACACTCTTATTTATGTAGATTATAAATACAAGTGCACCATAATCAGCGTATGTCAGATTCGAAAAATGTTCTCGTTAAATTATTTATTAAATTCAAACATATCCAATTAAATAATCAGGATTAAATTTTGAGGGTTCGGTTCTAAAATAAGTCGAGTCTGTGAATTTTCATGCATTTTCGGCTGTTCATATATATAACTTATAGAACAACTGAACCATTAAGCCAAATTAGTTAATTATAGCCAAAGTAGTTAATTAATTATGCTGCTTTATATTTATACTATATTCGTTCATCCTCAAAGTAGTTAAATATTTTCTAATGATTGATTTCACTTTCTATGGACAGAAAATCATCTAATATTACTTTATCAATCATTAATTTTCAAGGTCAAAGTAAAATAATCATTGATATAATAAATCATTAATATAACAAATAATTAATTGTATAGAACATTAATGTAAAAAAATGTATATAATAAATCATTAATATAACAAATAATGAATTGTATAGAACATAATATAAAAATAAATTGTTTACCTTCTGTTTTTGCAGCACTGCGATGAGCTGTTGTTGCTTCTCCTGAATCATTTGCAGATGTTTGATTTGTTGTCGCTGTTGCAGCAGCTGTTGCTGATGTTTGTGCGCTGCTGCTGCATTTTCTCGCTGCAACGTCTGCAACATAAATCGCTTATCACAAATGCTATTTAATTGGGACGATTTAATAATATATTTCAGTTAATAAATTACAAAATGTCTTCCAGTCCTTAAACGAAATAGTCCAACTGTCAGAAATGGTATTTAATTGGGAAGATTTAATAAAAGATTTCAGTCAAGAAATTACAAAATGTCTTTCAGTCCTTAAACGAAATAGTCCAACTGTCAGAAATGGTATTTAATTGGGAAGATTTAATAATAGATTTCAGTTAAGAAATTACAAAATGTCTTCCAGTCCTTAAACGAAATAGTCCAACTGTCAGAAATGCTATTTAATTGGGAAGATTTAATAATAGATTTCAGAAGTTAGGAAATTACAAAATGCTTTTCAGTCCTTAAACGAAATGTTCTAACTGTCAGAAATGGTATTTAATTGGGGAGATTTAATAATAGATTGTAAAAGTTAAGAAATTAAAAAATGCTTTTCAGTCCTTAAACCAAATGTTCTAACTGTTGATAAAGTTGAAGGATGTTAATATTAATAAATTATATATGAAATCTTAGCAAGTATAGGAAGCGTAAAATTTATGGTTGAAGTCATGATTGACGCGGAGCAATCATAATAATGATAATAAAAATAATAATAATATTAATGATATTAATATAATAATATAATAATAATAATAATAATAATAATAATAATAATAATAATAATAATAATATTAATAATAATAATAATAATAGTTATAGCGTTTATTAGGCCGTAGGCCTGTCGCCTATCTTCACATCGCAAAACATTCACAGCATTTTGCGGTATATATTCATTATAAAAGAACATGAATAAAATTATCCACGGTACTGAAACTATAAAATTAAATTATTCATGTTACTGAAATTTTTGACGTGAAATTATTCATAACGGAATGTTACTGGCAGAACTTAACCCAAAACTGACACCAAAAGCTTATCCCCATTAACTTCAACCTAGAGTTTACAATTGTAGTTTAAAAGTGAAAACAAAAAGTAAACAAACCTGTAGCTGCTGCTGCAGCCGCTGCTTGTCAGCTGCAGCAGCAGCCAGCTGACTGTGCAGACGGCGTAGTGCAGCTGGCTGCTCCTCAGCCACCTGAGCTGACGTCGACCGCCGCAGGCTGGACAGCTCCTGGAAACGCCATGGAAATTATCTATATCATCACCATCTTTCTAATACACACGTACCTATTTTTACTTCATTTATTATTTTCAGGGAAGGAATTGCAGGTATTTTTGCATAAAAAAATTATCTATATCATCACAATCTTTCTAATGCAGACATACAAATTTTTACTACATTTATTATTTTCAAGGAAGGAATTGCAGGTATTTTTGCATAAAAAAATTATCTATATCATCAAGATCTTTCTAATGCACACGTAACTTTTTTTACTTCATTGATTATTTTCAAGGAAGGAATTGCAGGTATTTTTGCATAAAAAATTATCTATATCATCACCATCTTTCTAATGCACACGTACCTATTTTTACTTCATTGATTATTTTCAGATGAAATTGCTTGCATTTTCCCAGAAAATATAGTGAAATTTCACCAAATCATAGTTAACGTATAATAATTTCTCAACTGAAACGTCTTTTATTACGGCAACTCTTTGTACTAAGAGATTAAATTCATTGCATTCGTTGAAATGTAATACTTCGGTACAAGAACAATACTAACAGCTGTTAAGCTGCGGTATTTCTCCAGCTGCAGTTCATTGATTCTTCATTGATTATTATCAGGGAAGAAATGGCAGATATTTTTGCATAAAATGTAGAAAAATATTACCCAATCACAGCGTACAAAAATGCACACGTACCCATTTTTTAATTGATTATTTTCAGTGATGGAATTGCAGGCATTTTTGCATGAAATGTTGAGAAATATTACCCAATCACAGTTAGCGTACATCAATTCACAACTGAAACGTTTGTTATTTTGTCAACTGTTCGTACTAAGAAATCAAATTCCCTCTATTCGTTGAAATGTAGTATAATAATTTCTCAACTGAAACGTCTTTTATTTTGGCAACTCTACTAACTCAGAAATTAAATTTTCCTGTATTCGTTGAAATGCAATACTTCGGTACAAGAACAATACTAACAGCTGTTAAGCTGCGGTATTTCTCCAGCTGCAGTTTGGTCTGCTCAGATGCAGCTGCTCGGCGCTGCTCAGCTGCAGCAGCTGCGTTCTTGGCTTGACGCAACTGTACAGCTGTTCGTCTGTACTTTGCTTCAGTCAGCTGCAGCTGCAGCTGCTGCTCTCGCTTCTCTTCCGCCTGTAGAGGGAAAAATAAGTACGGGAAAGGGAAAAGTTAAACAAGCAAAGGGAAAAATAAATACGGGAAAGGGAAGGGAAAAATAGCAAAGGAAAAATAAATACGTACCCCTGCAATTAACCGAATGTTATGAATGCGAAATACTTCATTAAAAAATTTTCAGCGATGAAATCATAAATAAATTATATTCATTAGCTCTTTCAATACATCTCAGAGACTCATATAAACTATCGGTTTGCACAGCACTCGAAGCAAATAAACTACGAAAAAAGCGATTGAAGAATCATTTTAGGGATAATTTGGTTAAATAAATTTCTGCGATTTAAAAAGCAGGCAAAATTCCTTCTCAATAGCCGAGCAGAAATAAACATTTTTTGAATAATTACAAATTAAACAATTATAATATCTAGTTATCCATTAGATCTCAAATTGACATTTATTTGTGCAATTTTACCTGTTTTTGATTAACGTATTTGAAATGCTCCAGCATCGTAAATTGCGACTGAATTTTCTTTTGCAATCCAACGATACGCAGTCTGCTTGTACGGTCGAGAAATTCATCCAGCAAAGAATTGCTGTCAGCGGAGTTGACGGATTCTGCGGAATCTTCATCTTTTTCTGTTACATTCTGAACGTCCGCATTCCCTGAATCTTTTCCCTTTGTTTCAGGCTGATCGGTATATTCCTTCAGTTCACCGCAAATATTCGAAGAAACACTTTCATCGAAAGTGGAAGTGGATGCACTGTATGTGGAGCCAGATAGTTGCATGTCACTAATTAGCCCAGCGTTAATAGAACTGTCACTAGATCCATTGAAGATATTATTGTCAATGCATTCATTTGGCGTGAGATTGCCGCTGAGTGCAGAAGATTGATGTGGATTGGTGAATTTACGTGGAGTGGTGAATTTATCGTCATTCGTAATGTTACCGTTAGCTAACATTTCCGGGTCAACTAAATCTCGGAATTCTGAAACATAACTTAATGTTTGCTTATCATTTTCGAATGCTGGAAAAATAGGGGAATTTTTTGTTACAACGCTGTAATCAAGCCCATTTTTCTGACTGGTACGTTTTTTTGACGTAATGTGACATCGATCCTGTTTCACATTTCCATTATTTACTAAAAATGCATTATTAGCGAGTCGTTCTTTACGCTTCCCTTCCTCTTTGTGAAGATTCTTATGGACTCGTCCTGATGCAGAAAAAATCTTTTGGCTGCTCTCCCGCGTTTTAAATTTCTGCTCATTAGTAATTTTAATAGCATTTGAATCGTCTTCATGATGATATTCTTTCCTCGTAGGAACGGCCGAGTTTCGTTGACTTATGCACTTGGTGAAGCTAGAATTTTTTATCACATCAGTAGGACTGGGATTCTTAGTGGGAGAATTATTATGATTTTTATATGGAGCTCGGGAGGAAGAGCTTTTTGTTAGCCCCTGCTTTGAGTCGCATTTGGGCCTTTTGATTTCTGAGATGGAATTTTTGTAAAGGTTATTTACTCCGTTACTTTTTAACATTTCTTCGCTATTTTCCTCTGTCAAAGTGTCAATGCTTTTAGACACGAAAATGTCAGCCATCATCTCGTTTGAAGTCTCTGGACACATATTATAAGTCACTGAAGTAATATTTAAGGTGCCATTTCCACCGACAGAAACGTTCTTGTCGTATTTTTCTTTTTCAATATTTGTTTTCATCCGCGCGTCATTAGCATGAGATTCGGATTCATCGGAAAAATTTTCATTTTCTTCGATAATTGCCCCTAATTCGCCGTCATTGGCCAACATAGGTCGGTCTTGTTCATTTTCTAAAATATCACTGAACTCCTCGTAATCAAAAAACCCGCAGCCTTCAGCAGCAGACTCATGAAGCGAGTCTTCGTGAACAAAGTTCACAGATTGTTCAGCTTCAAAAAAGCTACCAGCAGCGGAAAAACCGAGATCATCGCCTTGGATCTCCCTATTTTCTAGCTTATCTCCAATAAATAATTTTTCCGATGATTGTTCCTTCAAGTATGTAGCGAACTTCGATGAAAATTCCGTGTTGGCGATAGATTCTACGCGATGAGGCTCATAATGAGTTGTTTCATTATCGTCGGTCTCTGTGCTAGCTTCCATTCCTGAAAAATGACCCGCGGTTTTATCGACTTTTGCAGTCAAATGAGCGCTTGACATATCAACTTCTGCAGTTAAGAAAGCGTTTGTCTTAACTTCTCCTTCAGTCTTATTAGTGTCCCTCTTATCGACTCCTGCACTCAAATTAGCATCTTTCATAAAAGAAATATCTTGATTGTCTGCAGAAATTCCATAATATTTCTTCTCTCGGTGAATTTCACGTTCGGCTTTGATGACGTGAGTTTGTGAGAAATCCTCATAAATATCAATTCCAGTTTTCATAAATTCACTGCATTTATTTCCAAGGCATGCATTGACGCAAGAGTTCTCAAAATCCGCACGTATTCCGGCGAGCTCATTCTGCTCACTTACGAAGTTCATTCTCCCTCCAAAATCTTCAACGTATTTTTCAGTTTCCGTGAATAGGACTTTACTACTTACTAGGCTACGCAAATCTTCTGAAGCGCGCGAACTTTTCCTGCAAGTCGAAGTGTTCGAAGCGCCGGGCCTGAACCTGACTGGCCTTAGCTGATGTTGGATGTTCTCAGGGTGGCTTAACTTTATAGGACAGTTTAGAGGTTTAGGGTTGAGGTTGGAGGTGATTTTACGATTCTGAGCTTGCGCCTCGGCTGAGATTTTAGAACTATTGGGGAATGAAGAGTGGAGCTCGTGCAGTAGCTTGCATTTCTCACCTTTAGGGCTGTAGAGTTCAGTTTTGGGGCTTTCTAAGTCTTCGAGGAGGATGACTCCATTCTTGTTTGATGCTTTCGTTAAGCCCAGTCTATAACGTTTGGAAAAACTTAGCCTCTTTTCTGTAGTTTGTGTCCTCGTTGGTGAGGCCTTACATGAAGCTGTAGTGAGTGTTGCATCCATTCTCTTACGTTTTTAAGTTCTCCAATTTCAATAATTTTTTAATAAATATAAATCTTCTTATAGGCAGTCGCTGGTTTTCAAGTCTTAAATGCCATGTTCAAGCAACGCTAGAAACTGTTTCGTTTTTTAATAAATATTTCCCTCGTATCTTGGATACTCATTCAGGAATGCTGAAAGATCCAAGTTAAACTGAAAATGGTGGAAGCACTTGAGCAATCATTTGTTCCCATCATTTGAACACGCTGGATGACGACCATGCAGAGACACGCGAAGTTTCAACACCCCTTGAACTGTCGTACTAAATGAAGCATAACATAACACTGTAACCACACCGCTGTTCTCATATATTCATTTATAAGTTACAAGTCCATGAAGTATCACAGGATAAATATACACTAAATCAGTCTAAATGTACAGATGGATCTTCACAAATTGACCGCACTGTCGTGACGTCAACACAGGCAGTGAAACGTTGCTTACCTTACCGTACGTTACACGACGTAGGCAAGGCTGATATTGTTGTAGTAACGAGAGAGATTATTTGTCGTTAGCATCCAATGACTGGTCGTTAGTTGCCATAACAACCAAATGGCCTTAGGAAAGTCACCTCTTATTTGTTGGATGTTGACTCAAATGTGAATATATTTATCTGTTGTCGAGTTTGATCATAATAATATTCTTAAACTTTTAGGGGACAATTGACACTCCCTATAGAAAATTTACGTTTGATTAATAGTTTTTTCGGGAATCTTTGATGACCGATAATGTTGCCATAGGAACTTCCGATCAGTGGTTGTTTGTTGCTATGGAGATCATGGGTTTGGTCACTCGTTGCCATGGAGCCTCTCCCAACAACGGACTCTAGACTCGGCATGTCTTCCTTTAGAAAAAAATACATGTTTGATTTTGATGATAAACTCTCCGATACTTTGTAGAGTGAATTATTGTCATGATTATGTACGGTTTCACAGAAGTGATTTTTTAAGGATAACTCTTATCAGAGAGCACTGCCTCGTATCCCAAGGTTGAATAATCTGCAGTCTTGATAATACGATTTATCATTGCACAAACTTACGATGGGAATTTTTATCGAATTGAGAACAAAAGTCTCTGCACAGACCCGGGATTGAACCGTAGACCTTTACCGAATCGACACTTCAGCGAACTCGCCTGCGAACTCGCCTGCGAACTCGAAAGCAAAACCTAACTTCATTTTCAACTCAAACACCCATAAATCCGACAATAAAGAACGGATTTTATTCAAATTTGAAATATAAGTAGATAATATCAGTAATTTGTGGACGGAATTTTTTTCAGATTTTTACATCAATAACTTTTTTGTTAATACGGAAAACCTAACTTCATCTTCAGTGTCTAAATCATTGTTGATAGAATAGAATAGAATAGAAGTGTCGGCGTTGAAGAAATAGGCCCATGGCCTGTTGCCGATTCTTGAACTTTTTGTGACTTGATTCACAAGGGATCCGGCCTTTGGAACCCGATCTTTCCATAACTGACGATTGATTGAGATAGCTGCTGGTCAACAAACAACTGCTTCATCGTTTCTAAATCTAGGAACTCGAAAGAGCGTCTGATCAGTCCAAGTCGTTGATTGGCTTTATTAACTTGACCTTCAATATGCTTAGAAAATTTCAACTCATTGTCGATATTAACTCCTAAATCCTTTTCCGTTGTCGACTTCGACATCATCACTCTGTCGAAGTCGACTCTCTGTTGATGCTCAGCTCTGATTCTGTCAAACAAAACCTGAGATTTATCGACCGAAATCTATCAATGACCAAACGTGCTCAAATATCCATTTATGGAGAATTTACTGGTAAACATGATATTGAGTCCAATTTGATGACTATTCAGTTCCAAGAACTTAACTCGAAGTGTAGAGTTTATTATTAGGAAATCTACAGGAGAGTATGGCATGACAGTTTTCTTTGTCACATCAATTGGATTAATAGAAAATGAAGGTAATAACATCAAGTACTAATATAAAAATGTGAACTATGCTATGTAAATAAAATAGTTTATGTTAGTACTGGTATTGGTATAATATGTAATAAAAAACTAACCAAAAGTGGCAAAATTACTTTAGGCTTCAAATATTACAGTAGGTTTCATAGTGGAGCCGGAGTATTTGGAATCCCGACACCAGGGGCCACGGCTATAAACTAAAAAAACAGCGTTGGAACACACGCCGACACTTCTATTCTATTCAATGTTATAAATGTACGCTGCAAGTCAATTGTGCGTGTCAGGAGGCATTTATTAACATTATTATGACATTATTGTAACTATAATCTCTTCTCGAATATCATGTGACTGAGAGCTATGAGCTCAAATTTGAGACTGAGCGCTATGAGCTCAAATTCGAGACTGAGCACCATGAGCTCAATTTGAGACTGAGCGCTATGAACTCAAATTCGAGACTGAGCACTATGAGCTCAAATTTGAGACTGAGCGCTATGAGCTCAAATTCAAGATGCCAGCAGCCCAACTATTTATGCTTGGAACTGAGCTTACAAGAAAGTTTTTATGTCATAACGTCTTTTGAAATTCGGACAACATGCATGTAATTCTGTTGGTTTTTAAAGCCGGGCAAAATGTTATATTTAATGGCTAATTTTGAATCATTTCATATAAAATTAAAGTCACCTATAGGTCAGGGTGGCCCAGTGGTTAAAGTTCAGAGTACCAAGATTGGAGCAGAGAAGTGCGGGTTCGATCCCAGCTCTGTGCGCCAGTTTCTGGCCAGAATCGGCAAGGAGGCCGGGCGGTTAAGCACAGCAGAATTGTAGCAGTGAATTGCGAGTTCGAGACCGCAAAATGCTGTGAATGTTCTGCGATGGTAAGACCTGGCGACAGGCCTACGGCCTATTAAACGCTGAAACCGCTGTTATAGGTCATTGATTTTAGTTACTCACATGAAGCAACCTAACAAAAAATTGGCAAATCACCATGACTGGCAGAGGCCGCGCCAGCATTGAAAGTCATTATACGGTATGCAAAAAATGGAACGAATAAAGAGCTCATGGGCACTTAAATTTTAAAACATTGAGATGTGAAAGTCATCTGGACATGAACTCGAAAATTTGTTTTATGCGGTTATGGGAAACTTAATTAACGATAAAAAATAACGATTTAGTAGGGGTTTTGATGGCTTAGACTAATTTAATGTATGGCTTTGGTACAGACTCATGCAGCTGCTACGAAGCTCTCACTAAGCAATGCTTATGGCCTCCATCAGCTGTCCCGAAGCCCTTACTAAGCAGTGCTTATGACCTCCATCAGCTGTCCCGAAGCCCTCACTAAGCAATGCTTATGACAGCAGTCAGCTGTCTCGAAGTCCTTACTAAGCAGTGCTTATGACCTCGATCAGCTGTCCCGAAGCCCTTACTAAGCAATGCTTATGACTTGCTTATGACCTCGATCAGCTGTCCCGAAGCCCTTGCTAAGCAATGCTTATGACCTCAAGGAGCCCTCACTAAGCAATGCTTATGACCGCCGTCAGCTGTACATTGTACATAAGACTTTACTGAGAAAAAACTTGGAACAGAAGTTCATGTTGTGCTGGTGTACTGAGAGGAGCGTTCAAGGATGACCGAGTTCACCTTTCTTCTCACTTTGGTTGTTCCAGTCACAATCAGCGGCAGAACATACAAGTCACTCTGCATTGACAGGAGAATATTTCTTAAAATAGTTAAAGCGACGACACGTGTTCACTTTTGAAGCTTTTAACAAAAAGTCTCTAATTATTATACTAAGTTCACATCCAATTCTGGGTTGGTAGCAAAACTGGAAAAAGCCCCAATCAGAGTTCAATCGTATATGGTTAGAAACTGGCAATCAGGATGGCTGAACATGACGGTAAAAGTATTCAATTTTTTGTCAAATCGTTGATATTAAAAACACTTGAGCCAATACACAAAATTTAACCGAAATCTTTAATCATGCTATTGAATGTAAAGAGAAATTTAGTCGACAGCAGCTGTATGTGCTGCTAAAATTATCTTCAGTAATACTATAGATGGGACAAATTAGAATAACATTCATTTATTGAAATTTCAGACAAGTCAATCCAGTTTCCCGATTGATGATCGTCGATAATCAATCATTGCCATTGAGCGTCATAGAGTAATTATAGATAAGAAGCATCCAGCTGGAAATTAAGTCCATAGGTCTAAGATAAAATGGCATCATGATATTGCATATTTGCCAGCATGGAAAGCAAAAAGGCATGCGCCGCCCTGAATGTTACCTAAGCATTCCTTCATCATTATATCAATTAGCAATGAGAAATGCTGACGAATATGAAATTCTTTAAACATAAACTTTTTGTGCAGAACTTTTTTCCTTAATCTCAATTTAGGAAAGTAGAAAAATTAAGTAAAAAGGGTTAAGACACATTGGAATGAAATTATTGTGCCAAAAATCAGTTCAAATTATTTTCTGTCATTGATACTATATTAGCATAATTATCGGCACTTACTTATGAGAAACATGGATATTTTGTATTTAGCATTATCACTTGTAAATTCTTGATTGTGTACTACCTATTTCCATAACAGTATATCAGTTAATTTCTCCTACTATCGTGTGAGCATAGTTTTCTCAGAAATGTACAGTACTTATCGTAACTTGTGCTTGCAGACGACGATACACTCAAGTTAGGGAAAGACAAATTGGTTTGAGGCCTTTTTCCTACCAGCTTTGTGGAAATCCAATAAGTCAGTGGATCAATAAACGAATTTTAAATGTGTAAATTTTCAATATAACAAAACACGTTCGATTTAATTTGTAATGTACGTGAAAAATTATTTACAAAACAAGATGACAAATCGGACGCAGGTGGCTGCTTGCTGTTTTTAATATCGAGCTTAAAATTTTGTTCGTTTCCTTGGATACATAGTCAAAAAATTGTTAGATTATCAATTATTACTAAATAAAAAAAATTATTAAAGCTCATCGCCATAATTAACTGCACGAACACTTAAAGGAGCATAGCAAGCATAGATTTTTATGAGATTTTCAGCAACAGGCAATTGGAAATTTATGCTTTGCCAATGTTCATAATCTGCGAATTATCACTCTACAAGGTTCTTTTTTTGCGACCTTTGATAGTCTGAAAATAACATTACTGCCCCCAAAACATGCTAAGATAATTTAATTTACAAATATATACGTATATATGGGTAATTATATACCTAAGCTATAATTTAAAAAATGTTGCAGAAGATCATCTTACCGGAAAAGTTGTCAAAAACTTACTTACTTACCATAAACTTACTGTTACAGAAGTTCATGGTCACCAGCGAACTCACTTAGGCTTGCGTGTTGCGTAAAAACAGATATGGTAATTGGGAGTCATGGTAAAAATAGCAATTCATTGTCACGGGACAAAAACTGGATTCATCATCCGTCCGTGTCTGAGAATTATGGTCTGAAAATTTCCCGAATAAACCAGCAGATGGTTGCATGCTTGGACAAAAGCGTGACCGAACGTGGACATTGAACGATAGCAGCGACTACTGTATTCAGAATACATGAAAACAAAATTTCGCCCAGGCGTTAAGGACCGTCAAGCATGAAAAACTTAAACTCACTTCGATCCTCATTGTCAATTGGCGTCATTATAAAAATTTCTCAATTAAATAGGTTGTTATGAAAGGTTTTATATTATATCAATTTTATTATATCAATTATATAATAAAACTTTTATATCAAATTAAATTTTATTTCTCAAATAGGATGATAAAAACTTTTCAGCTCGTATAAGATAAAAATATAAAATTTCTTTATTGAGGGAGTCGTCGTAAATCCATACATGCAATTTCTTCTCAGCTGACTAAATACGAGATAAATACCCTAGCAAAAATATCAGTCTGTTTTGTGAGGCATCATACTATGTTCACACAGCAAGTAATTGAGTTAGGCAAATTTCACACTGTACAATGTCCAAATTAAGAATACTCGTTACTTTGTTTGTCAAACTTATATAGCAACGCAATATTATTGAGCCAATACGTTGATTACGAATATTATAATTGATGTGGTAATAATATTTAACGTTAAATTTACAATTCAAGAAACTCTAAACAATACACCCTCAAAAGGTAAGAAATTCCATCTGTAACCCGCACGTGAACAGCAATAAATTTAATTGGTCTATTATTTGCGTTGTATAATTAATCGTCTGTATCATAAAAATTCATAAAATCCTACCTTTTGTTCTACAAACGTCCTATAAAAGGAATTTTCGACTTCGTGAAATCGTATAAATGCATTCTCTAGACATTATTCTCACGTATATAAATAATCGATCTGATAGCTGACGTCTTCATTGTCAAGAACTTCTGAATTCGTCCGGATGCTGAATTTATTTTCAGCGTAATTTTAAGTTTAAATTTCGGACTGTATCCACAAAACTCTATGTTATACTATACTGACATTTCTAAATTTCAATTTCAAGTGTTGCAAAACTCTTTACCTACTGATAATGGATATTGCCTTTTCGAAACGTCGAATTCTATTAAGATGACTTTTATTGGCCTGCTTTTATCTCTGCTTTCGCCAGCAAGAAACTTCGTTTCACTCATCGAGGAGACAGATAAAAAGCGTATTTTATAAAAAACCATTCTCTGGTCTTCAGTCAAACTTACATAAAATAATCGATCGTGCACGGACACACACCTTACGGAACATCAACCATGAAAAACTTAAATTAACTTTGACAATTGGCGTCATTATAAAAATTTCTCAATTAAATAGGTTGTTATGAAAGGTTTTTCATATCATTTATAAAATAAAACTTTTATATCAAATTTAATTTAATTTCTCAATTAGGATGATAAAAAACTTCAGCTCGTATAAGATAAAAATATAAAATTTCTTTATTGAGGGAGTCTTCGTAAACAGATTTTGTCTCTATAATAAATCAGGGTTTGAATTTGACAATTTATAGTTGTATTTTAGTGAGAATGCAGTGGTATAACAGTAGAGGTTTAAAATGACTACGATTAATTGAGGAGTTAAAATAGCCAAGTGACCACCAGTAAATTTAAAAGTTCATGTTCTATTTTCGATTTTTCCGACAGAGCAAAGCACCAAAAAGGTCTTCATGTGCATCGTTAATACTTTTAAATCAAATAATGCTCATTTTAAATTGTAATTTAATATATGAAAGACAATACTTTTATGTCAATTTTCATAGAAAGATAAATTAATGCAATTTGAATGAGCTTCAAACAGTTTAAGCACGTAAGACTCTTAACAAATAACATATCTTCAATGACTGTTTGCAGATAAGCGATTCTTAATTTTAAGTCTATAGAGACGAGTTTGGCAACAAAAAATTTTGTGTGTTGTTAAATGGGTGATATGTCATGATATGATATGATATGATATGATATGATATGATATGATATGATATGATATGATATGATATGATATGATATATGATATAACATGATATGATATGATATGATATGACATGATATAATATGATATATGATATGATATGATTTTATTTTATTTGGTATTTGATGAACCCAAAGCTCGTGGTGGAGTCCAATCAATATATTGGAACGACACGCATTTTAGTGAGTCTAAGTTCACTATTTTACATGACACGTAAATTCACGCTGAGATGACAATGTAACTCGATCTTCACGCTCCGTTTGCTGTTGAAATCCAAATGAAAAAATGTACAAATTGACGTGGGAGCAAATGAAAAAATTTCCTTCAGACTTCGGAATTCAATTGCAAGTCATGTTGGATAACATTCCCTTCATCTGTACATGTCGCCAAGTTATGGCAGACTTCATTATTTTTCACCCAGTGAAGGGAAAGGCATTGTTGCCTAACTGTAACGATATTGCAATGCTTATTTACTTTAACTTCAAATGACGTAAGAAAAGTTCCAAGGTTTAATTTTATTGATGTGTATTTTGGGAATTTTTTCTGACTTCCAATTTATATTGATAGGTTAAAACTCTGGTTTCTGTTTTTACGGCGTTTTTCTAATTTCTTGAGATATCTTTAGTAGATAAAATTAACGTGGCTATTTTCTGCTAATTTATGCAGCTAACAACTGATGGAATGTTATTTATCCTCGTACCATAATATTCAGGATGACAATCAGTTAAATATGATTGTCATCACCCTCATTGACGAAAGTTGGTTTCCGTTTTTTTACGGAAATTTTTTTGAATGATATACCGATTCTGAAATGTGGATAGGTAGATGTTGGATTTAAAGTTCTTAAAAAACATTTTTTAAATAAATCTTCCTCTTGGTACGCGTGTGTAATGTGCCACTTACGTATTTATAGCCGATTTTAATATACGTGTTTGATTTTAGTTCGATGCTGGCTCCCGACTTACCTGGTTGAAGGAAATATTTGGTACGTGTTATATTTAAATATGAATCATGTTCAGAGAATTTACAGTCGTCATTATATAGGTCCTTGATGTGTTCATACTCGAAATAAATAGTACTACTTAGTTTGTCAACACCTTGTGCGATATTAATTTAAAAACAATCATTTTGACCGTTGTATGTTTGTTTTACAGAAACCGATTTATGTTGAATGGTACGAGAATCTTATGTATTCATACCCTTCGAAGCGAATATAATTAACAATAATTATCAAATAATTGAAAGTTGATGTATAATTCATAATGTAAATTAATTTACACCATAGAAAACTGTAATCCACATAACATTGTTGCAGATCTAGTTTTCCGCAAATCCTGCGAACTTCAGTCGGACTTTCGATTTTCATGTAAAGATGACGAAGCAGTCTTAATTGGACGCAGCTTCCATTTGCCCCAGTTTCGGATTCTTCCGCTGCCGAGACAAAAGAAAAAATATCGAAAATATGCGATAAAAACGTGACTATTTTCCGTTAATTTATGTATGTATTCAACAACTGATAGAATCTCATTTATCAACGTACGATAATATTTGAGATCAGTTCATTAGTATTTACAATGATAAGTGAGCAATTGAAGGTTACTCAATTTCCGAATACCATGCAGTAGAAACACTTTTATTTTCTGCTCGTATTAGACGAGTGAACGGCACCTTATGGGCAACAAAAGACTACTCTGATTTAGCGATCTCTCAAAGTTGGAGATTTCATGGAACTATTTGTAGTATAAAAGAGCATTAAATTTTTTCATAAATGCATTAGCTTTAATAGTTAATACTTATATTCGTGACTAATTGAAATCTCTAAAGAGAATTGAATTGCCTGAAAAGAAAATTATTCAAAACTTTCATCGCAGCCATATCAAGAAGTAATAAGTAGCTGGCATCTATGTATGAATCAATATTATCAATTCTTTATGTAAACTGTCAGTATTGATGATGGGCAGATTCAACAGGTCTTTAATTAAATGACAAACCTCTGAGCGGTTGTTCACCTCAATAAGAAAAAAAAAACATATCTAGATGTTTCCTTACAGCAATTCTCCCCGTGATTTACACGGTGCGTAATTGCGCAGAATTTAAACGCAAACTCCAATTGCGCAAAATTTAAACGCAAACTCCAATTGCGCAGAATTTAAACAACATAACAAACACTGGCGTTCCCACTAAACGTAAAGAATGACGGAGCTCAGAAGCTGCGCGTGCTGCAGAACAAAAGTCGAGCACGGGAGCCCGAAGCAAACTGCAGAATAAAAAATTACCGCAAACATCGAACTCATTCCCTTGCTTTCGAGACACTCGACTTACCCGGCCAAGGCCTTTCATGTTTGACCCTTCCTGCCTTCACATAATTGCCAGACGGTCTTAATTTGGCCGGAAGGCGGACGTCTATGGTTGGACATAGGCGTCGTTGACACAAAAGGTGTACGTCTTAAGCTGGACATGGCCAGACGTATTAAGCTGGACATGGCCAGACGTCTTAAGCTGGACATGGCCAGACGTCTTAAGCTGGACATGGCCAGACGTCTTAAGCTGGACATGGCCAGACGTCTCAACTCAAAAAGCAGAAGTCTTCAGCTGTATATTTCCAAAATACCCTGTGGGTAAAAATTTAAAACAGCGTTGGTAAAAATTTTTATAGTAAAAATGTAAATTCAAGCATCACGTACATCATGTAATTGGTGTACGTCGTATTACAATTTCATCAACGATGAATGTGTAGAAATATATAACAGTTAAAATACACATCTATTTGGCGGGGAAACGCGGCCGTTTTTAGCGGTTATTAAGTGCTAAAAACTTTATTAATAACTGATTGTTAAGAAGGGTTATTAACTGCTAAAATCTGTTACCAACAGCTAGGATTTCCAGGTAATAATACAATAGAATATTACAACAATACAATACTACAAAATTGCTCACCCCATGTATGCGCATGTATGTCCATATGTCCAAAAAATCAGCAATTAACCTGAGGTCTGGGTAAGTAAAGTAAGATTAATGTCTAAGGTCAAAACGAGGTATGTAGCAACGAGCGTTTGAAGATAAATTGAATGATATATTTAGCTCAGTGTTTAAGGCGCGTCCGGTAGACTGTACATTGTGATGTTTTATGCATGCAATATCTACTGCCTAGCGAACACGTACTACATGCATGAAAAAATAAATCCTTGATAAGTTCCTTGTAAGTTAAATTAGGCTTCAGGGGACGATATTCATAGCTTAAATAGAATCTAATAAAAAATTAGATGACAAGGAGGAATTATTGAGAAAACATTTACAAAAACTCGTTCATTTTGCACATTTTATGACGAAATTCCAAGTCGGAAGTGAAGGACTTGAAAACAATAAGAAATAATTAATTAATGCACAATTAAGGAATCAAGCAGGTTTCATTGAAGACCAGAGAATTTGTTTTATTCGCAATTTTCTTATTAGTTTTTTCAATATATCGAACAATATCTCAGGAAGTCGGTCCGGTGTTCCATACTTCGTGAAGCTTGGCCGTGATAACACTCCTCTTATGAGCTCAAAACAGGAGATATATGAGAAAAATGAAAAAAAAAATTAAAAGGGCAGCCTCACGCTCGACTTGATTAGGAGGAGCTTATTTTTCTGCCCAAGTCCATGGAAGGCGAAAAATAGCTCGCGGACAGCCTGACGGGGAAGGCAACAACACAGCCGCCGATGACGGCTTGTGTTTCTTTTTGGTTGCGGCGACGGTGGAATTCGGTTCAACATTTTGGAAAAGACCGCATGATGACACGAGCACATGACAAAACAATGTAGATATTAAACGGTTGGAAATCCAATTTATGGGCAGGAAGTTGTTTACGTTCCTCCATAGGTCATCTAAAACACAGCCACAATCTTAGCCAAGAACTCTACTCCTCCGGACGCTGCCTTTGTCTGTGCCAGAGTATCGCATTATTATCAAGTCCTCATTTCAACACGTCAGTATTATAAGTAAATTTCTTAAAAGAAAGTTACTTATATCAGAAAATTAGTAGGTATAGGTTGGCAGAATTTCTTCTTTCAAGCAGGTTTCATTGAAGACCAGACCCATCATCTCTCAAGTCACGTCTCCAATCTACAAAACAGCCAAAGAACTGGATACCATAATAAAACCGTATATTCCGAAGCAATTCTCCTTAAAATCTAGAGACGACTTTTTGGACATCCTCCGTGCTGCACGCCCATCTGGCCTTCTCGCGTCACTTGATGTCACCAGCCTCTTCACCAACGTCCCTACTGAAGGGACGTTAGAAATCATTGCCAAGCACGTATATTCTCATCCAACTCTGCCGGCTCCACCAATACCTAAGACAATTCTCATCGATCTCCTTCGACTCTGCACTTCTGAATCCCCTTTCCGGGCTCCTGACAACAAAATTTACCGACAAACCAACGGCGTAGCCATGGGCAGTCCCCTTGGTCCTACTTTTGCTGAATACTATATGTGCGAAATCGAAAATCGAGTGCTTTCAGATGAACAGATCAAGCCTGAATTATACTGCAGGTATGTCGATGATATCTTCTGTTATGGTTCGAGATGAAGAACAGCTGAGGAACCTGCGACTGGCCTTTGAGATGAATTCTGTCTTGGAGTTTACATACGAGCTCGGCCGAAATAGTACTTTGCCCTTTTTAGATATAGTCGTCCAAGCTAAGAATAATTCATTCGTAACCAAAGTATACCGGAAACCCACAGATGCCGGGAGAGTCCTTAACGCCGCCAGCGAATGCCCAGAGCGCTACAAAAGAAGCGCAATAAGTGCTCTCATCCAACGAGCACTCAAAACCTGCTCCTCTGAAAATGATTTGAATACGGAGCTGAAAAATTGCAAAAGAACCTTAGTCAATAATGGATTTGCAAATAGAACAATTGACAAGGAAATTTCAAAGCTTCGATCGAACCAAAACAGACGCAACCATGAACCAGAGACTGACGCAAACGTCACAACCATCTACTATGAGAACCAAATGACCAGCGGTTATAAAGCAGATGAACGGATCCTTCATTCTATCGTTCACAACAACATCGTGAACGTAACTAATAATAAAATTAAACTACTGATTTATTACAAAAACAAGAAAATACAGAATCTTGTAATGAACAATAACCCCTGCAAAAAAACGGGAGTTTTCCAAGAGACCAATGTAGTCTATAAATTTTCTTGCAATAGAGAAGGTTGTAGACTTCTCCCCAATATGGACTACATCGGGCTCACAACTACGACATTAAGCCGACGTCTCACGTGCCACCTTCAGTCTGGTGGACCAAAGAACCACCTGATGGAAGCCCACAACGAGACCATCACTCGTACGGTGCTGGAAGAATGCACCAGCGTCGTCATGAGATGCCCCGACGCCAACCGACTCATGATAGCTGAGGCCCTCATCATTAAGGATAGGACCCCAGCCATCAACCTTCAAATTGCTGGATTTGTCAGAACCTTGAGACTGTTTTCGGAGTAATTTTCGGTGCTTTGATTCTAAATTATTTTGTGATTTTGTAATTATTCCTAACAATTTTGATTTTTGAGTAGTATCCTATTTACTTGATTTTGTACTTATGTCGACGCTAATTTCATCACTCAATGCGCCTTTTAACTTGATAATGAATGATAGAAACATTCGAAACGTCGTTAACGAAATAAAAATGTCCATCGGTAACCTGATTTTCGATTTGCCAGTTCAAACTAAAAATATTGTTCGATATATTGAAAAAACTAATAAGAAAATTGCGAATAAAACAAATTCTCTGGTCTTCAATGAAACCTGCTTGAAAGAAGAAATTCTGCCAACCTATACTAATTAAGGAATCGCAAACAATGATGTACAAGCACCCAGAGTAATAATACTCATCATTTCTTTTTGTAGATAAGTTGCACAACCTGCACCCAATAGACAAGAGAACGTAGGATCGAAACCCACAAAAAATGCATCATGATGACCCGTTTATTCATCTGCCTGAACGCGCGATGAAATAGCTAGCGGTCTCTAGATGACTGTCATGACTGTCCCAAAAATGTTGCGATGCCTTGCTCTAACTTGACCCATCTGTATTGGTCTTGAAGAGGCCTCTTTTATCCTGAATATTTTGAACTTAAATGCTCTAGTTGTTAGAGATTACTAAGATATGTTGAAGATCATTCACCAAACTTGCTGGTATACTGTGCGTTTCAATGCTAAGTTAAAAACTGGTGGAGTGTCCAGTAGCCCCACAAGGGGGAGGAGTTTGTCATGACCAAGACGATTCAACAAAACTTAAATGCTCTAGTTGTTGTAGTTTACTAAGATATGTTGAAGAACATTCACCAAACTTGCTAGTATACTGTGCTTTTCAATGCTAAGTTAAAAACTGGTGGGGTGTCCAGTAGCCCCACAAGGGGGAGGAGCTTGTGATGACCAAGACGATTCAACAAAACTTAAATGCTCTAGTTGATAGAGATTACTAAGATATGTTGAAGATCATTCACCAAACTTGCTGGTATACTGTGCTTTTCAATGCTAAGTTAAAAACTGGTGGGGTTGCAGTAGCCCCACGAGGGGGAGGAGTTTGTCATGACCAAGACGAGACAAGAAAAAGGCCTGCGAGGTCGCGTGGTATCTTCAGTTCCCCTTGGTAGGTTGCTTCTATAACACGTCGCCTCTCACATCAGGTGAGCCACTGATCTTTAACTATTGAAGGAAATTTTGGTTTGGGTTCAATAATTTAGTTTAATATGATGCGAAATTTTTTATGGGACTCACCTCGAAAGATTTAATCATAACGTGCAATATACATTTTCTGGGAACATAAGTTTTTGGTTAATTCCTCTTTGCGAGCTTATCAGTTTTAGCGTTTGCTTGCATTTAGCTTTGCTGATCATATAGCTTATTGAGTTTCTTGCATTGAAGCTTTTAGCGCTTGCTTGTGTTGTTTTCAAAGTAATTAAATGTTTAAACTGATGAAATTTCAACTCCAAGAATTTTCGTATGACTCATTTGCAGTCAACCTTTGATCTATAATCATGATGTGCTGCCGGTAATGCGCAACATTAAAAATGCAACAGGCATATCATCCGTCATCGTTAACATAATTCCAACGATCCGCTATCAATAATTATAAATGGTTATAATATATTGATATTATTGATTGATTATTATTGTACACAAACGACTACAAAAAATAAATTACGTTGTCTTTTTATTAGAAAGCGTTGACCAGTCGCTTACAAAGAAACGTCGGTAATAAAACTTGAAAAAATTACTGACTATTTATGAAGGAACTTCATCTATTTATCTTGTATTTATCGATGATACGCCCTTAATTTTCTTCAATGCTGCGAAAGTTCCTAGAATTTAACAATGGAAGATAAGTGATCGCGTCGCTTTCAGCTCTCTCTTAATTTTTTTTTAGCCACGCTGTCTGTTTCTGCCTAGTTATTTGAGAGCCAACATGGGCACCGCGAAATTCTGGAATAAAAATATACATATAGTTTTATAGTATATATAGTAGAGTATAGTATATACACAAAAATACATGGCATTCATGAGTTATACATATACATATAGTTTTTTGTATAATAAAATATAAAATATATTTTATATTTTCATTTTATTTATATATTTATATTTTATATTTATTTAAACATAAAATATTTTATGCATAAAATATGCATAAAAATATACATATACTTTTAATTTCTATCACAAAAATAAATGACATTCTTGAATAAATGACATTCTTTCTGCCGAAATTTCTCATTGATTCATAATAAACTTATGTACAAATCTTACGCCAATTTTAGCATAAAAAAGGTTTATTACAATTTCAAATGCTTTTGTTCAAGTAAAGTTTAAATAATTGAAAAATTATAATTATTATTTTCGATCTTAATGAAATTCAACATTTAAATTATTAGATGTAATTTTAAACATTGTGCAGGCTTATCCAATCATGTAATAAACGCAATAATTTTTTTTTTTCATTCTGGATGCGCACCGAAAAAATAACTTCTAAAGAAAGTTTAAACAACACAATTTAAACGAAAATGACTTCCCAAAAACCCTATTCTTCATGAATAGGGTTTTTGCAACGAATTCTTCGCAAGATAAATTGTCCAAGTACTCAACGAATTATTAACTAATTTTACAGGTTAAATTACGCCTGAGTTGATTCGGTGCCATGAAAGTGAAACAATGAAATTGAAGCTGATTATTATTTCACGAATATTAAATATTAGCAGGAATTAGTCCGGCGATTACACGGGCTTCAAATTTTCTGCAATATTGGAATCCTGTTATCCAAAATCCCAGCATTCCTTTAATTCCTAATTCTATTAATAATAATAAAAAATTATGTTCTTATGTGATAAAAAAGATTTCAAAACTCGTATTTTACATAGAAGATAGGTCGATCACTTTACTTTCGCTTCAAAATATGAAAGGAACACATTTCGTCCCCTTTCCAACTGAATTTTTATGTGCTAGTTGCGAAAACTAATTTATATATTTCATTTAATCCTTTCTTCATTTTCCATCAATCCTTTCCTATTCTCCCACGAGGAATGCAATCTCAGGTAGTGACAATATCCCGACACAAGTATCGTGGACCCCCATAAATAACCCATTTACACCCCACATAAATAACTCCTTTGCCAGACTTCAATCACACAAACCTATCTACGCACGCACAAACTATGACAAATATGTATAAGACCGATTATGGAATATGTATAAGATCGATTAATTCTCCATTGGTTTTAAATAAGCAGTTAAATAACATCACGGTTACGGTCATTTAAAGTTCAGCTAATATAGTCACGTAGGCCCAAACTTGATCGGAACAAAAACAACGACTGAGTTTCTTCTTGCAATCGAGAAAGTCCCCAGAAACGGATCACTCTCCGCCACCTAGGGCCGGGTAGAGAACTTTTGGGGAAAAACTCGAACCTTTTTAGGGAAAAACTTGAACTTTTTTAGGGAAAAACTTGGAGTCCGGGTTTTTCATGACGCGAGCGACGTGCATTAATGTATTTTGGGGACAAAATAAAATCATTGAACGATGCTTTCATAAGCCTTTTTATTTGTGAAAGTTTTCGATTTATTTGAGGCGTATGATTGTTCTTCAGTTAGTTATTCTTCTCTGATCTGAGAATTTTTTCTTCCATACAAGTGGAACAAAATATAAATATAATTTTGAAAGCAGTTAACCCTACCATTGTGTTAGAAATACTTCATATATAATAAACACAAAAGCCCTGGTAACAAATAGACATAAATAATACACCCTTTTCATAGCGATCGCGACTATGGATAAGAGAATGAATGACGTTAACGTTAGAATTATATTACGATGGCTTCAAGTCCAGTGATTCTTGAAAAATATTTAAAATAATAAAAACCTCATTTTTTGTTTAACCCTTTCATTTTGATCTTAACCTTTTAATCTTTCTTTCACTTTCATTCATTTAAATTGATTAATAAGGTCAACCAAGATAGTCAGCGGGTCACACTTTCCTAAGGAATGACCTGATATATCCTGACCTTCAACAGTCAGGGACAAAAAAACGGAAGCATCCAGTCAGCGGCTTTCAAATGTTTCAGGTCAGGGGTAGATGCGGAGGGTTTAGCGCAAAAAATGCATTTAGTATGCGTTGTTTGAATAAAAAAAACATATATTTCATGTCAACATGTAATTAGCGTCGCGAAAATGGCGCGAAAATGGTATATTTATGTTTTTTTTACTGTTACTAAAGGTTTTTCACAGGAAGAATGACAAACATCTTTTGAGAGACACACATATTTCATGTCAACATGTAATTAGCGTCGCGAAAATGGAATATTTATGTTTTTTTACTGTTATTAAAGGTTTTTAACAGGAAGAATGGCAAACATCTTTTGAGAGACACACATATTTCATGTCAACATGTAATTAGCGTCGCGAAAATGGAATATTTATGTTTTTTTTTACTGTTATTAAAGGTTTTTCACAGGAAGAATGGCAAACATCTTTTGAGAGACACACATATTTCATGTCAACATGTAATTAGCATCGCGATAATGGAATATTTATGTTTTTTTACTGTTATTAAAGGTTTTTAACAGGAAGAATGACAAACATCTTTTGAGAGACACACATATTTCGTGTTAACATGTAATTAGCGTCGCGATAATTGAATATTTATGCTTTTTTTCTGTTATTAAAGGTTTTTCACGGGAAGAATGACAAACATCTTTTGAAAGACACACATATTTCGTGTTAACATGTAATTAGCGTCGCGAAAATACAATATTTATGCTTTTTTACTGTTATTAAAGGTTTTTACAGGAAGAATGGCAAACATCTTTTGAGGAGCGCTTGAACGGATTTTTTTTTAATTCTTCTGGTAATCAAACTATTAAAATAGGGGAGTGCTCTACAACGTTAGTGCCTTCGATTAGATTACAAAGCCGCTAATTTAATACAGGTTTTGGAATATCTACGTTTCATCACATCGCAATTTCAAGATTTAAAGGCATTGGAACTGTTAAGATGGCAGTAAAAAATGTTTTTAGACCGGCCAGTTCTAAAAACATGGAATTTTAAATTAATAATAAATAAATTAATTAATTAATAATAAATAAATAAATAAATTAATCTTCAGTTAATCCGTTGGCTAATCTGTCAAACTTGCCATAGATAAGAACCTCATTTTCAGTCCCAAAAATAACTTCTGGTGAAATTTATCATATTGTATTTTTTCTTCTACGTATAGCGAGTACAATCACTTCTGCAAGAATGCTATGTTTATATATGATTACAATCAATATTTGCTAGTAATAAGATTTATTCAGGTGTCTTCATGCGATACCCATGTCATTACGCTGAAAATTTTTACGATGAAAATCCAACTAAGCTTGTTCGACTCGAAACATACATTAATTAGTATTTCATCCTAGTTTTTTATCATTCACAAGAAAACACAAGTGAGCGCGCAACTATGCGAGGTCTTTAAAAAGTTCTGGTACTACCATTCCACTCTCTAGCATTTGAAATGTTCAGATAATGGTTGCCACGCTTCAAACAAGTTTCGATAGATAAGAAAATAAGAAATAAAATGGAAGAGAAAAATAGCCAGTCTACAATCCTACGAAAAATGGTTCATTTTTCGTAGGATTTCTCCTGATTCATATCGTGGATTTCGTGTTTCAGATTAGAATCATCCAATTATCTTCACCGCAAAATTGGAGGTAACTAATTTTCATTGTTATTCATCGAGTATAAATAGAAAACTCGTAATTTAAATGACATTATTTAGAAACAATGAAGATCGAGTCAAGTCTCGTAGACAAGCTATCACACTAAGGTGCCTTGGAGACTCATCCAGTTTTTTATGTGATAAAAAGTAGTCTGCCGCAGCCCGGGTGATCAGGTAAAACTTTCACTGAAATTTACGGGTGTCTGGCAGGAGAAGAGTCTCTCGTGGTAATGCCAATACTAGACAGAAATCGGAGTCATAGAATCTAAAATTCTTCATGACCGCCGAGAACTTTATCGGGAACTAAGGAGAGATAAATTATGGAATATTTTGTATCGAGAATAGGAATTTTATAAAAAAAAATCCTCATGTGCGTAAAAAAATTGATAAAACTTTATGCTTAACGTGCCGGGTTAATAGATTATATACACTTGAACGTTCTTCCATTGTCAAAATAAGACAACTCAGTATCTAGTCATTGTTAATTTATCTTAACTGTTAAATTAACTCAGAATCTAATCATTGTTTAATTTATTTCAATAACTACTGTTAAATTTGTCAACAGGATGGTTCACGCGTCCCCACCACTGCTAATCATCGTGCTGCTTGCGGCAACCGCCTTGGCTGAGTCAACACCGTTCTTCTTCGGGGTACGTACGGGGATAGATCACAAATACCACTCCGTATAGCCATTAATTTGAGATATATTATGGAATATTAAACCTTTGCTTCACAAATGTGTTTCAGACATCCAAACTTTTTTGAAATATTGAACCTTTGTTTAATAAAATATGTTTCAGACATCCAGTTCAAGAAATTCGGACAACAGCAAAGAGTCAAGTCGGTTCTCTTCCCTGAGCTTCGACGACGATGACAGCGATGAGGTGCCAGGTAATGCAACAGACTTGGGCCATCATGCATTCCATTCCCAATCTTTGCAAGCTTCCGTGTTAAACTCTAATGATAATAATACTGAAAATTCTGTTATAGTTATCGGCAAACCCATTGTTCCTGTTGTTTCTGAGAAGACATTGAAGGTTGTGACATCGGCTAGCGGTCCTGACGATAAGACGGATTTAAATAAGAGCAGTGAAGATTTTACAAGAACAATAATTGGCGACGAACGATCGACGAAACGTACACGAACGAACAACCTAGGTCGACTTGCGCTGCTACGTCAGGGCAAAGAGACGTTAAAGCCAGCGTTCATCGAAAAAAATTCCCGCGAAGATGATATAAATTTAAGTGAATTCGATAAATTGGAAGAAGTTAAGGGGAACACGAGTGACCAAACTGACTCCACCGTTTCCAAAGAAAAGAATGGCAGCCAAAATTCTAGAGAAATTGGAGGTTCTCTCGTCCGGCTTCGCGACTTTGTCCCTCGTTTCCCACCAGAACTGCCAGTAAAAATCAGTGTTTCTCGTACAAGTTCAGTTAGTTCGGTGGTTGGTAAAGCATCACGAAATCTTTCACAAAAATCAAATGCGAGCCAAAATTCGGATGGAGCTGATGGTGCGAAGAAAGTCCTAACAGCTCCGTTCAAACTGACATCCAGCATAAAGGACTCAAAAAACAATGAGTCTGAGGGAAAAGATAAACCAATTAAAGCTGTTAAACAAAATAAAATTAACACATCACGAGGTCGTCGAGTTCGACCTGTTGGGTTTTCTTTGAGGAAAAGAGTGGAAGAAATGCAAAAAACAGCACGTGCTACTGTGAAAGGCCATAGTAAGTTAGAAGAAAGTTTCAAATCTGAAGTAGAAGGCAATCATTCATTTGAATCTCATGAAAAAAATGGCGGAGAGAAAGACAGTGTCGAGTCAAGTCATGATGTGGACGATATCAAAGAAAGCATCGAAGATCACAATGACGAGAGAAAATTGGAATTCATTTTCAAATCTGAAGCAGAAGTCAAACATTCATTTGAATCCCGTGAAAAAAATAGTCGAGAAGTGGACAGCATTGAGAGAAATCGTGACGATAAAGTTGATGTTGACGACATTTTTCATGTTCACGGCGACGACAACGACTCCGGAGCCAGTGACGAAGAAATTCATATTGTTCAACATTTCACTCCGCCATCAAACGCCGTGCTGCTCGACAACGCAGTATCACATGCCACTATACACAAAGACGTTGTTCGACTGGAAGACCACCACGACTCAGTAGAGCACAGCAAAGAAATAGTGTTCCCAGTTCTTCCAAAAATTGTCCTCCCGGTCCCAACTCCAAGCCCAGTGGACTCCATAGAAATCGATGATAAATCTGATAAAAATTCTGATGAAACCCTCATCACAGTTAGTTTACCCCATGAAATTGAACCCGTCTTTCCAACTGAAACATTGCCCATAAAAAAACTTCCTCAGGACACTCACAACGGTCCACAGAAATCCAAAGTTTCAATATTCGATCTGACAAAACCCTCCGAAAGTGAACACATTCCATCATTGTCAGGGCAAACAGTCACTCACTTTCCAGAAACACAGCTTCTCTCTTCTCGTCTGCCTTCAGACTCCGTTGAAATTGATAACGACTCTGATGAAACAGTGATAGAAGTTTTGCCTGCGACACGTCTGTCAGAGACAAATGTTAAGTATAGTGTTCAACGACCGTCGTCAAAACATACTGGTCCACCAAGAACAACAGCAATTCTAAAGGTCGATTCGAATTCGCATAAATTCAAGTCTTCCAAAAGTTTAGAAAAATTTGATTCTGACGAAAATCACCAATTGATTCGCTTAACAAAAGCGAACCCAGTGAACACACTTACCTCTCTTAAACTTAAATTATCGTCTGTTACCCACTCGCCCCAGGCTCCAAAGTATTTACCTACAAGAAAGCCCACTACTACATCCCAACATAATTCTCCTCTACAAGGAAGTTCTGTCACGACAAACACGAATGCTTCGTCTACGCCGCTTCAACCTTTCTTACCCACATTGACTCATGAAATTCCAACTCTTAATCAATATTTAGCTCCTCTCCTAGTTAAACATACGCTAAATCAGCCGGTACCAATTAGGGACACTCAGGATGCAAAAGAAATTGGAAAGGAGTTACCAAAATTCCAAATACGACCACGCCAGAAGGCAGCTCCACACGTGTCGCAAGGAAAGCAGAAGTTGGTATCACCTGTTGCACCGAACAATGCAAACGGAAAAGATTCATCTAATAATCCTGTGAAATTTATTGCTTCAGGACCATCAAAAAATATTGGTTCTTTCAGAACCACTGTAACGCAAAAGCTAGAATCTAATAGGCAGCCTTCGAATCGTTCGCCTGCATTTCATGTTATTAAATCTCATAGAAGCATCGAATCATTTGATTCAGATGAAATCAAACTCAGTTCTGGCGAAGAGCTCCATTTCATTCGTTCACAGAACCCAATTCCAGTAAATACAATAACCAATTTAAACTTCAAACCAGCGTCAGGTCATCACTCCTCACAAGTTCAAAACGGAAAGGACTCATTTAACCCGTCTAATACATTTTTTGTGTCATTACCATCAATAAATATTGGTTCTTCAAAAACCACTGTAACTCAAAAGCTAGAGACTAAAAAGTCACCTTTGAATCAATCACCACCATCGTTGATATTCAACTCTCACAAAAGCATCGCATCCTTTGGTTCTGATGAAATCGAATTCAATTCTGACGAAGAACACCACTTTATTCGATCTAAGGTACCAACCCCAGTGAACACACCACCTACTCTTAAACACAAAGCAGTGTCTGATCACCACTCGCCCCAGGCTTCTCAGTACTTGTCTGCTACAAAGCACACTACGCCATTCACTCGTCATTCATTTTCACGGGGAAATTCTAAGCCCACAACAAATACGTTTACTTCATCTCCAATCCATCCTTTGCTGCAGCCACAATCTGTCACCACGTCTCAAACAATTCCTACTCTTAACCAATATTCAGCTCATCTTTCGGCTAAACATGGATTTCGTCAGCCTGCATCAATTAATTTTGGCCAAAGTGCAAGAGAAATAGTAAGGAATCAACCAAGTCACAGCATAAGACAACACCATCAAACAGCCCTTCCAAAAGTGGTCTCGGGTTCATCTCCTTACGTGTCACAAAAACAACAGTTGACTTCAACTGTTTCACGAAATCCTGCTAACGGGATCGTTCTTTTGAATCCTCAACAACCTCTAAGATACGGAGGAGCAGCTCCGGTAAGTATCCATCAGCCGGGTAATGCATTCAACTCCATACTGCTGACTCCTCACAATAGGGGTATTAACCCACAACTTCACGGACGAAATTACTTGACGGGAGTTTTCGAACTTCAACAGACGAAACTTCCGCAACAGACTCACTCCCTTACGACAAACGCCAGACGACAACCATTCAGAGGACCGTTTAACAAGCTCACACACCTATACTCACCCAATGCTTCTTTACGCGGACCTTCAGGTTTCGTGAATACAGGTTCACTTCAACCAGCCAGAGTTTCAGTTCAGCAGAAGAGTTTCCCAGCTGCCGTTGATGTGGTCTCGAACTACGAAGCTCCGGTGCAGCCACAACCGAGCTATCAGGCACCCGTACAACCATCCTACCAGGCACCACAACCAAGCTACGAAGCACCAGCAGTGTGCGAGCCTGTTGTTCAATACTCCGTGGTGACCCATGACATTTTCGTGCCAACAACCCTCGAGGTCTACCGCACCAAGTATCTGCCCACGACCCAGTACAACCAGATCATCGAGACGAAATATTACGCCCAGCCTCAAGTAAACGTTGTCACCGTCACTAAAGTTCCCGAGCCACAGTTCATAACGAAGACTCAGGTGAGTGCAAACTAACTCTAATAACAATAGAGCTCATAACTCCTACCAGCAAAGGTTGTCTTTACTGGAAATTTCTTTATCTCGTGCATGATTTTTGAGAATTTTGACCAGAATTAGTGTTGCAATTGTTTACGCTAGCCCAGCTTTTTATAAGGGAAAATATTGCCTCAATGAAAATTATGTACTATCAAAGTTACTTTTGGTACTACATCAATTCTCTGACACTTTATGACTTCCATCTATATCTTTGTATACAGATCGTAACTCTATTTACCATACCTCTAGATACAATAGATTCCCGTATCTGAGGAAAAAGTGTTTGAAGATACCGTTTTTCTTTCACAGGTGGTGACCAACCCAGTCTACGTGGCGCAGACCAACTACGAGACCATCACCAAGTATCTGACGGCGTCACAAGTTAACCAAGTCACCGACACGCGTGTGCTCTACCAGACGCGCTACAACACCGTCACCGCTACCGATATCCAGTACAGAACTCAGATCCTAACCCAATACCAAACACAGGTAAGCTTTAATGGTGCAATACGGTTTATAAAATTATGTAAATTTACCAAGACCCAAGAGTGGTTATTGATAACAAGGGCCTAAAAATAAAAATAAATTCAGAAACTTTTATTGCAATGTTTAAAAACGGACCTAGTCAAGAATCGAGAACCATAATAAATTACCCCGAATAGACAAAAGAAATTAAAAACTAAATATGTGAATGAATGAAATCTAATAACCTTGTTCTCCTCAAACTACGCAAAGTTAATCCAATCTTCATCTTACAGACCCAGTACCAAACTCAGTACCAGACCCAGACGGAGGTCAGGTACCAAACCCAGACCGAGTACCAGCCTCAGTACCTAACTTCAACCGTTTCAGTCCAGGTGCCGGTATACAACACGGTAACCGAGACCAAGGTAAAGAAGCTGCTGCTCACACAAACCGTACCAGTTTACCACACCAGAATTGAAACTCAAGCGCACTACGTCACGCAGACGGTCACGTCACAGTATCCCTTATACACGACCGTGGTAACAACCGTGTTCCAACCCCAGTACGTAACAGTTACTGTCACACAGCCGTGCAGCCAAGCGTACGGTTACTATTAGTATCATTTAGTGACTTCAAAGACACCAGGATATTTTTTAATGTAGTTTTTGGTGATAAAACCATCAATTGAATTTCATCGAAATATTCACCTTATTTTGTTTGGCTCTTTAGCTCGACGCACAATATCCAGTATATTTCCGAACGATGAAGTCATCATATGCAGGCATAGCTTATCTATTGCCACCCAATTATATTCCGGGGTCAAAAATAAATCATAATCACCTATTGAAGAATACGTGATATAAGTCGTACGAATCGAGTAAAATATAGTAGAATGTCTTCAATCAAAACAGGAGATAAATATAAATGTTTAACTCATGTTTTTGTTTGCTATCTGGTATTTAGCCGTTTATGTTAATGATAAGTACAAAAATTTCTACTCATTTCCTGACCCAACCGTACTCACTAATATATTATTAAACAGCAATCACAAATATATTTTTGAGATCAAACCAGATTTTTTCGTCGACCCATCCTTCAAAACTGACTTTAAATATAAAAGTTGGGAAATTGCATCGGACGATAAATTCCTAACTTAACCTGAACAATAACTAATTTTTTGCATAATTTTGAATACTTGTATCTTCAATCAAAATACTGAAAACTTATTTCCGTAAGTACATCACAGAAAAAAGTTTTTTAGATGCGCTGAAAAAATGTGCACCTCTAAACTTACAGCAACCTTACCGAGACGAGTAAGTCAAACGAAGCTCAACGAGGATACTCAATTCCACCAGTGAACGTTAGGCGGGCAGAAGAGTAAAAAAAAAGTTCATAGATAAGGCGGCCACCGCAAATAAAAACGAAATGAAGCTCCCCTGCTCAAAAGCAAGCAGTGGCAAAATCAATCGCAGAATTTAAATATTAATAAAAAATCAATCGTAGCGCGAAGTACCCAGCAGCAAATGAATAATTATTCTGTCAAATCACAGTTCAGCAGGATGAAGGAAATTCGAACGCATGAATTTATATGGCTTCCCTACCAGCAACATCGTTGAACCAAATTCAAGAAATACTTTTACAAAACAACAGGCACATCGCAATACTTTGAATCAGCTGGGAGTTCAACGTACATTTTTTCAACCAAGTCAAGTTGAGCAGAACCAACCAAGTAAAAAAATGCGTTACTGAGCGTTAAATGGAGCATAGAAGGTACCTACATATTCACCAGCAAAAGTGTGGAACACTCTAATGTCGATACGGATGTTAGAATAGAAGTCACAATCATTTTACGTAAATCTCTCGGTATTAAAGTTGCAGAAGTATTCAGACAAGTCCCTTAAAGGCGATCAGCGTTAACTATTGCGATACACAGTGCAAGTGGCCATCAACAAATCCAGGAAAATCACAACTAGTTAATACTCAACCATATAGACATTTATTTCTTCTTGGCATATACAGCGGCATTAGCTTTAATGTGATGAGTCCTAAAGTACTCAGGAGCGACTTCATAGAGCCATTCAGGTGCGACCCATGACACGCAGTGCATGTAGGAGTTGGCGGTGTGAATGACCTCGTTGTAGAGTACGTATGAGGAGTGGCTGTTGAAGAGCACGCTAGAAGGATGGATTTGGGCTTGGTCGTGGTGAGCCAATGTCAGGTACTTGCGGTCAGGCTGGAGCTCTGCCACGTTCATGAACATGCCAGTCAGCAAACACCTGTCAACATAAGAGTACGTTGTAGCTTCACGATTGAATTGTATAACATCATCTTGCATTACAAGAATACATTAGAATATCACAACTCGGATCATAAGGGTATGTTAAAGCACAAGATTTGACCTTTCTTGATTACATAAGAGCATCACAGATATGATAAAAAAAATCTTGTTTCATAACATGCGTACAGGAAGGAACAGCATGAACACAAATATCGTTTCGAGTTAAAATATAGGTAGTAAATAATATACATACCGTATGGTAGATGTTTGAGAAAAAAATCAGCTTAACCATTCCGGAGCAAGCATTTCAGTAAGTAATTGCAATACAGCGACCACAAATAATAAAAAATAAACTTAACATGAGTGAAGAGTGTAATGTAGAAAAACTATACTTCTAGAACTACCAAGATCATTAAACAGCTCCTAAAAGTTAACATTCGAGTGAAGTAAAGGCAGCAATCTAAGCCACGCCCTGACACTTGTTTGAACATGTTGCTATACAAGTTAGTTAGTTAGTTTAGTGACCCTATGATTACTAGCGCTTCAGCTGCTAAGCTATCTCGCGCCGAATGTCACGTTGGGCATTATGGGCTAAGAACATATTGCATCATATATATTCAGCGTTGACCAGATCACATACAGTCGAACATGTTTAATGCTCTCAGATACTCTACGAGGCGGTTGTTGCTATACAAAATATCGATCCATCGTCAATAACCTAAGTATGAAAAGGAATATTGTATTGACCGTCTGATGTCGTCCATGTTGTCGCTGGACGAGAGCATCTCCAGCCCAGCCTTGACACAGAGTTCTGACAGCTGCTTCCTAATGGACGTGATGTACACAAGGTTGCGGTAGTTCAGGAAGTTCTCATGACACCAAGCCTGCACAAAATAAGTTCAAGTCATTAACAGAGAACAAAAATTATGATAATTGAAAGAAGGCAAACATTTGAAAAATAAACTGCGCCTCTTGGTCTGTGAATGAATTCCTCTACAACAAGTACCAACAATCTTCAGACGAGTAATTTTGGATATAAAAAAATTAAATAATAAGTCATGTGATGAGAAATGGGTGAACCGTATAAGCCACGAAAAATACAACACATGAAAGTGACTTTTCCAAAAACTGTGAATTGATCAACGTTATAGCAATCAACATCCTTATAATTTGTATTTTTCCCGTTAAAGTGACTTCAATTTTTCTCCTTATGAGATAGGAAACGAATGACTTAGTTACGTACCTAGTGACTGATAAGAAGTATTGTGGCTAGACTCCAATATTTTAAAAGCAAAGAAAATGCCAAGTAAATTCGTCATATCATGCACGAAAACGTTTTCTCTTAACATGTGACTAGTTTACTTAGCGTTTCCAATTATTGGTGATTTTGCTAGTCAAACTCACCTTATTCTGTTTGGATGCCTTGAAAGCCTGGTAAATTTTCAGCATGGTGAGATGATCGCCTTCTACAGAGGCAAGCTTCTTGTGTTTTGCAACGGCAACATGTCGCATCTTGCCAGAAGGAGTGGTAAGAACTTGCTCTCCCGACAACATTGACACAATTGATAACACCTGCACAATAAGCCAGTAAAAAAGTTTGTGCATCGTGATGTGTGCAGCTGACACTAGAAAATTATAAAATAATAGAAACAAGTTGACTTCAACAATTAACAGAAAATGAGCTAGATAATGAAATTTTACTAGCATGTTTACCTCAACTATCAAGTTTAAATCGTTTTCAGAGACAGGATTTTCATAATGTGGCACATGGAACTTAACTGCAAGTTCCTAATGTAGCTAAGGGAGTCTGAGGAACAATATTCTTCAGCCTAAGCAAAGATACCGATACTCAAAATGAGATACACGATAATGATAATCACGGGGCAACAATAAATTGTTAAAACGTTTTATGACGATCATTAGGACCCCAGTAACCAAATTCAGTCAGAAGACATTTAAATAAAAAAATACTTGAAGCTTGATGTTGAGAAAAACTTGGAAGCATAAAGCTCACTAGCCTATACAAATTAATCTATATATACTGAACACATTGTTCCCACAAGTTAAGCAAGCTGACAAATAGGCAACTCACCTCATGTGTGCACTTGTACTTGGGTCCCATGAGGAGAATTTTTGAATAACGAGGATCGATGGGGAATGATGCCATCTTTCTGCCATCTTCAGTGAGTTGAAGTTCCCCAGAAGGCAGTTTCTTCACCGCCTCTAGCAGAAGCAGCTGCTCAATTGCCTTTAACAATGAGTCTTGACGTGGTCGGTCCATAAAATCAAATGACATTACATCAGTAACTCCAACTGACAACAACTGAAGAACAACAGTAGATAAGTTTGATCTATGAATTTCAGGAGACGGCATCATCGTCATTTTCTCAAACTGAGCTTCAGTGTAAGTGTGATAGCAAGTTCCATTGGCTTCTCGTCCAGCCCGTCCAGCTCTTTGCCAGGCCTGTGCTTGTGATATCTGTCGAACTTTGAGTACATCAAATCCAGTACTTGGATTGAATGTTCTTATTTTTGCTTTGCCTGAATCTACAACATAGCGAATACCAGGAATTGTGACTGAAGCTTCTGCAATGTTGGTGCTAAATATTACTCTACGTTCCTTGAGAGGAGGAGCTTGGAAAACATCCATTTGTAAATGCTGAGGTAATGATGCATACAAGGGGCATATTTTCATTGCTAGGCAGTTTTGCGAATCCATTCTCTTGACAATTTTGCTCATTGCCAGACAAGCATTATCTATTTCTTCTTGCCCTGTCAAAAATACCAGAATGCCATCAGACACAGGAGCTTCCTGGTGTATTTGTACAACTGTGCTGAGGCATGATAGTACATAGTCATCTTGCTTTTCATTAGTGAAGTTAATGTCAAGTTTATGTTCACGGCCCTCTGCCATAAGAACAGGGCAGTCATTGAAGTAGGAACTAAATTTTTCTGCATTCATGGTTGCAGACATGATCAATATGTGCAGTGGTTCTTTCCCTTTTTCTTTACGTATCCTCTGTGCTTTCTTCACAATACCAAAAAGGATATCTGTGTTGATAGTTCTCTCATGGGCCTCATCTAGAACAACCCATGAGTAACGTTTCAAAAGTGGATCAAGCATGGCTTCACGAAGGACCATACCATCAGTGGCAAACTTTATTCTGGTTTTATCAGAAACCATTTCTTCAAATCGTACAGAATATCCTACCAAACCTCCGAGGTTACAGCCTACCTCTTCAGCAACTCGGGTGGCCACACTGATAGCAGCAACTCTTCGGGGTTGTGTTATAACCACACTGCCGTTCTTTAAAAGAGCTTCTTCATGCAGGAACTGTGGCACCTGGGTGGTTTTTCCACTCCCAGTTTCTCCAATAAGGATATTAGTTTCATTTTTTCTTAGATAATTCACAAGATCCTTTTTCACTTCATAGATTGGCAAACCTTTTCTTTGTTTCATTAGCTCCTTGGACTTATCACTTAATGTTTTTAAAGACTTTCCATTGTTCGTATATGTTCCATTAATACATGTGTTCCCACTTTGAGTCAGCTTTTTCAATGATATATTGCTTGTTGGTAATACCACTCCATTCAGCTGATTGACAGAATAGGCATTTTTTAAAGGGTTTGAAGAAGGTAATTGCTTAGGAATCAATCCATTGTTGTCAGCCCTGAACTTCTTGAATGGCGGTCCACCTTGAAGAGCCATTCTGAAAATACAATAAGTTAATACCTTATAAATGGATTGACAATGCTTGTATATTAGGCTAAGAAAGTTCAGTATTTACTTCTCTTCTCAAAGCCAGTACCGGTATTCCAAAGCATCTAATTGATATATCCATATTTTGTTAATTCAACCATACCTAGTGTGGAAAGATCTAGGTACTTTCCAAGCTGTGACTGTAATTTGAAAGGCAAGTTATTGAATTTGCAATTATGATTCCAGATTTTGAGCCGAGAATGTATTTTCTGAACTGTGAAAAATAAAATCAAAAACATAATGAGTTTTGCCTCATATCACAAATTTTACTCTTTAAGTAGAAACAACAAATTTTGTTCTAAGTTAGAAGCAACATAGCATTTTACAGTGAAATCTTTTTATTTCATCAGAGATAATATATATGTTGCAGTTTCATTGCTGTCTGACGGGACGCTGACTGAAACCATTAAGCAAAATATTTTGCAAACAAAGGATTTGAGAGGGATGTCTCAAAGGCTCAAGCATGATGGCATCTATGAGACAAGTAAAGCAAAAAATTTTGTGTGTGGAAATTTTTGCAGAAGAAAGGAACTAAACTGCAAGACATAACAGTTAGTTTGAATGATTCATTAGTGAACCAATCAATTTTCCATCAAACCAGAATAAACAACTTTGGAACTAACAACAACATTTCTGATTCATTGAAAGGAGAATGGCTTTGGAGCCAAAGATTTAAAAAAAAACTGCATCATTCTACTTGAAAGAAATTTGTTAAAATTTGCATCAATCAATATCAATCTGTCTATCTGGAATGTTGGGTAGAATTTTCCTATATTTATATTTAGTTACTTAGTTATTTCAGGTAACTTGATTAAATTAAATTAAATTGTTATGCTTCTAGTTTTTCATTTGCATAACCTGAATTATAATTATAAAGAAAAATTTTGTGTACTGACCGCATTTAATAAATTCTTCAAGTGCAATTTAAACCTTCAACAGGCAAAATTTGTAAAAAATACACACGAATAAATATTTTGTATATTATGTAGGTATAATAGGAACTTCTTACTTTCTTGAAATGGTTTCTGAAATCGATATGGTTGGGTATACTTGGAAGAGCAGCAAAAGTGAGAGCGTGTAAGTATGAAGTATTGAGGGAAGTGTGGAAGAGTGTAGCAGTGCCTAGTATTATGTATGGATTGGATATGATAGCATATATTGATGGTGAGCTGGATAAATCAGAATTAGTACAGAATAGAGTGGCGAGATTGGCCCTAGGAGCCCCCAGGTGGACTGCGGTAGAGGCCCTGAGAGGAGACAGGGGTTGGAGTACCTCTAAGGAAAGGAGAATGGGAGCAGTTTTGAGGTATAAAGTGAGACTGGAGCAAATGGACGATGAAGGACGAACGCTGGGCATGAAAGATGCATATGTGGAACATGAAGGTGGGCAAATGGGGACATAGATGTTGTGCATAAGTGTGGTATATCATTATATGCATGAAGCATGGGTGCGCCAAAGGCCCGCTGGGCCAAAGGATGAATAGGTGGTGACAGTACGGGGAGCAATTGGGATAAAGTGGGATGAAAAAGAGTGGAAAAGAGAAATAAATTTAGCAAGTGAATGACTATGGGCTGAAGGTGTGGAAGCAAGGAATGGAGGGAAAGGACACTCTAAGACTGTATCAGATGAAAGCGATGCCAAAATATGAATGCCGTCAACCGGGGCTACTTGGGACGGTTTTGAGCGTTTTTTTGTTAATAACTTCATACCACGAATAACGGGTCTACTCGGGACACTTAGAATAAAACTTCATTTTAAAATATTTGAAGCATGCAGAGTGTACTCATCCATTACTAACAGTACTCTGAAGTCCTCCTCTTTCATTGTAGATGATGTAGAGGTAAAATAATGACATTTTCTGTGATTTTTACTCGTTTTTCCTTTATTGATATGATATTACCATAAACATTAATTACCGTCAACTGGGGTGACTTTGGCCACATTTTTTATTTTGTTTTGCAAACAAAAACGGGGTCGTAAACAGGATGGCTTGTAATTTCACACCATTTTAATTGGGTTAAGTGAATTTACTATAAAAATATATACCTAACTCAGTAAGTACTCACTGCAGTGAGTGAGAGAGCGCATTTTCTTGTCAACAAAAACTTGATGTCATGGATGGACGGACAGACAAACGGACATGGCGAGCACAATAGTGCATTTTTTCCATAAATGAGAAAATGCGCTAAAAAGCTCGAGAAAAACATACCTGAAACAGAAAAGAATGTTTTAGTGACAACCATCATATGTTTTGGAGAAATTAATCATAGTTTAGGTCAATTACTTTTCATTCTATGATGCCTGGTGCACAATTCTAAATAAGACATTCTATGCACAATTTTGTGATGACCAATGATGCACTAATTTTTTGATAAGTGAACTTTTTTCACTCAGCGAGGTAAATGTGATCAATATTCTTTGTTTTTAATCAATTTTTTTCTTAACTGGATCCTTTGCTAACTGAGGTTCTACTGTAAATGTGCTTTTGGGTGTGTCCCGAATAGCCCCGCCTGCCCCGGGGGGTTGTCCCAAGTAGCCCCGCCATGCAGAAATGACCGCCTTTTTTTTTTTTTTGGAATGAGATAGGCAAAATCTGTCAATTACATTTTCAAGCTGACACCTGGGTGCAACTTTAATGTAAGTAAAATTTTACAGTCATTTAATATTAAGTGTTCTCCCTCAGTCTCAGTGGTCAGTGCACACTGTGCACTGTTAGGGTAAACGCGGTATATTCCGACACTTTAAGGACGCATCGAGAAATGAAAAACTATAAAAAAAACGTATGCGTTACGTAAGTTCTGTTGCCTTCACATGACTCTCAAAACACTTCATTGGAAGTGATGGAACTAAAACAAAGCTTAATATAAAGGAAAAACTAGAGAAGTGACGGAATTACCTACGATGTCGGAATATACCGCGTTTACCCTCCTAACCTGTTTTGGCAAAAAGAAAAGTACCTATTAAAGAATAGACTCCACAGTCCACTAATCTTTATACTAATAAAAGTTTAGAGTTTTCAAACCAGATAAAATAGTGATTTGTGTATGCTATCTGAATAGTGGCAAAGCAGAGAGTTTCTTAGACTCTTTAAGAGTTTAAGTTTCAAGTTAAATTTTAAGTCCTATAGTACTAGTATAAGTAGAAAAGTAGACCAGCATTGACTGCATTGTATCATGCGTTCAGCCGGTTCAGGCTACTGCTATCACTAAACTCATATCGTATTTGGAACCCACCACGCACTTTGCTAGGATTAGCTACGAGCCTACGACGTATCACCATGATTGGTGAACAGGTCTCTAATAAGTAATAAGGCCTTCAAGTGTTCAACACCTCAACCCTTCAAAGTCAAAATGTATTCTGCACTTGGTGTCTGCCACAGTCTGACTAGACTAGTCACCTGACATATTTTATAGGTAGTCATCGTTTTATCTTGTTAGTTAATAAATATACGGACATGCATTCGTTAAATTGAAACCTAGAGAAAATATGAGTATGCTAGTCATATTTGTACCTTTAACACCAGAATGTCGTTTATACCAAATAGATGAGGAGAGTCCCGGAGACGTAACCGCACCCCACGTGCCACTGAAAAACGCGCAACGTTGATGCTGGAACACACCTGAGCCTGAGGCAGAGTGAGGCTGAGCTATTTTTTTTTTTTAGATACGTAAAGATTTGAAGTTGCTCCTTTTTGAGAGCTGCGCCTCTGTCTTATATAGACAGAGTAAGCTCTACTTCTTCGTTGGAATTTCAAAGTAGCCAGGTTGGGAAATTTTCCCAACACAAAACGTTCGTATCCAATACTCACATGTGAAGGCAAGGTGCTGCTTTGAAAGGTAACCTTGAACATAGAGGTCATGATGGGCTCTCGTCCTTTGAAAATTCTATCAGCAGTAGCTCCCTGAAATCCTTCGGAGGCCAGGGCTTGTGAAAGTTCTTCATTGGTGACTCCTTTGCCAAAGGGACCAATAACTCCCACAGAAGTTGTTTGGTTTGCCGGAAGTCTACATTTGACTTTCCACGGCCCCAGGCTCTCTATTTCTAAAAGGGATGAGATATTATCTGAAGATTTCATGGCAATAACTAGTAAATTTCGAGCAGTATTCTTCGTCATGCTTGCAATGCCGGTCTTCCCAAATAGAGAGTTGGCCAAGGCTTTACTGCCCCTAGCATCCCACAGCGGAGAATAGGCATTAAAATCTCCAACAGCCACAAAACTGTCACCAAGTTGAGATTGATAAGTTAATTTCATCTTGGGCTATATTATTACCTGGATTATAAAAATTGCCAATAGCAATCCAACCTAGAGCTGTATTGACCTTCAAAGACTGGAATTCAAGATTAGAACCTCCTGGAAATACAGGCATATCAAACTGTTGTCGCTGAATGTCTCTCCGAAATAAAATTGCCATGCGACCTCTGAAAGCATTTTCCCGATGTGACCACATTCCAGAATAACTAACAAAAGAGGGCTCATGGACTCCTAGCAAAGTCTCACAGAGGCATACAACATCTGGCTTTTCACTATATAGATAAAGCTTTATTTCTGTCAGTTTTCCACGCAGGCCATGACAGTTTAGTTGCACAATCTCCAAGCCTAGCTCTCTTCTAGGAGGACGGTTCAAATGCTGAGACTTCAGAAGGTAACTCATTGAGATTGTTCTCTACCACTTGCAGTCTTACCCTTGCCTCGCCCCTTAGAACGTCCACCTTGTTTAGAAAGCACACGGTTCAACTGCAAAGATGCTGATCCTACCAGGGGCAATAGACTCCTAGTCTGTTCAGTACCTGCCACTTTCTTTGTTTTCACAATGGTTGGGACACAGTCTTCTGAGGGCTTTCCTGGGGTATGGCCCTGTCCAGAGGCAACTCCGCTGGCTGGCAGCCACTCTTCCTGTAGCGCCTCACTGACATCTGGCCCAAAAGCATTCCTCAGTAAACTAATAAGTAGCAGAGATCTCTCCTTTGCACCCTCACTCAGTAAATTCATATTAAACACTTCATTCATGAATTGACCCAATTTGATAGAGAATCCAGTAAGTGATGCATGAATAATATCATCCACTCGTTTCTCGCTAGAAGCAAGCTCTTCCCTCATGATCCCTCTCAATTNTTATGCTGCAGTATCTTGCAAGAGCCCAACAGCTACCAAACTCCCCCTCCTGCCTGAGCATTACTCAGCAATGGCCCACGACCTGTCTCTTATACACATCTAAACAAACAAACAAACAAACAAAAAATAATAATAATAATAATAATAAAAAAAATAAAAATAAAAAATAAAAAAAATAAATAAAATAGCAAGACAAAAACTAAATAAAGTAGAAGAGCAAGAAAAGAAAAAATAAATAAACAAAATAAAAATAAAATAAAGAAAAAATAAAAATAACAAGGCGGACCGGCAAACCTCTGAGGGAGAAAGCCAGTCGGGTTAAAGTTAATGAGTAAACAAATCAAATAATTAAGGTTTTGAATACTTATAACTTATAAGAAACTTTGAGTCACAAATTTACCGGTTACTTTAGACGTTTAGAGATCGCAATTCACACACGTGCTACCACGGCAAACGCAACTGACTTTCTCCCGAGGCTGAGCTAGTTGGCAATCACGACGATCCAACATCCGCATTTGTCTCTCCAATTGTTGAAATTAGAAAAAGTTTCCAATTCGTGAAAAATGTTGTTGCATATATAATTGCAAATATTTCTTAAAATATTTTCGTTGGAACTTTAGCCCTTTCCTGTGTTTCATATCTACCAGCTTACATTTTTTTATTTCAATTTAAGTTTTAATCCAAAAGCGGTTAGAAACTAGAAGCACGTTGTTAGGCAGTACGCAATTGATATGGAGCACCTGCCAAGCAAAAGATATTCTCAATCAAATTGCATTGTTGGTGTATAAGGCATACTACGAATATCATAAATGGGCACACAAGTTGGTCTGTATTCACAATTTCTCAGGCGCTTTGTTCTTTCATACAAACATGCATTCAAAATATTCATAATATAATATATAGGTGTCGGCGTTGGTAAGGCCGTTAGACCTGTCGCTGATACTGAACATCGCAGAATTTTCACGGCTTGTTGCGTGTTTCGAACACGAAACACGAACTGTGTTGCGTGTTCGTAATATTAATGTACTTAGCCGTCCGGCCGCCTCGCCGATTTTACAAGAACTGACGCAGGTAGCTGGGATAGAACCCTCGCCTCTCTGCTCCAATCTTGGTACTGTAACCACTGGGCCACCCTGCATAATATAAATACAAAGAAAAACTTTGCACAGTATTAACGCTATCTTCTAACCTTCTCAGTATTAACTTCTCTGAGCTTTTAACTTTTACATGAGCAGATAAATAGAGCAATCACTCTCAATTAAGTAGAATGATCTGATCACTCAATGGTACCAATATTCTTACCTGTTTACGCTGCGTTAGAAATAATCCCACGAGTTCAGTTCAGCTCACTCGTAGCATCAATTAATTCTAAAAGCCTTTTAATTAAATCTATTTTTTTCTTCAATCGCTCAGTTTTTGAGTTCTTGGAAGCTGTTAGAGGTCAATAGTTCAAAGCCATTTAGAGGACACGAAAAAATTTATTGTTGCTTTACTCGAATGGATTATTTATAATCTACTAGAACACGATCTAACATCACGAAACAATACTTCATAAATTAAGTAAATCAATAATTAATCTGAACTCTATTCAACGCGTAGTTAGCTAAATGAGAGACATAATCGAATAATAATTTCATTTTGAACACTCTTCATTAAATCATGGACTTGAACGCGTGCAAATTATGTATAACAGCCGTGGGTAGGTGTTCCGAAATGTTCGATGCAGTGCCAGCCATGATGAACGTGTAGCGTTATGCTGTGTGTTGATCTTGAGAGTCTTTGGCAATCCTTGGCGTTCTCTTAGGCTACGATATTGGATGTCAGCCATTTAAGTGCTATGGTGCAACACCTCTTCTCAAGCTTCTCTGTAGTGTGAATTGCGAAATTTTAAAATAGACAATGCTCAAAGCTCGAAATAAAATCTCTTGGTAATGAGACATTTTTGGTATGAATCAGTAATTACTCATCAACGTAATACGAGGACATTAAGTTACTGAATCAATCGTCACTATAAGCGTTTGTGAATAAGCAATTAACTTCACAAGAAAAATAATCCTTTTTTACATGAAACTTGTACGCAATTTAGGTACACAATTTTAACGATGCACGAACGGCGCTAGTGTACAAGTTAAGCACATCCAGTTTGCTCTCAGCTAATGTGTTGGTCCAATAACTGTGAGTCAACGAGTGATAGAGTTACGCTGTTGAAGTGTCTTCAAATATCAAGTTCGAGAGATGAAAGTAGGATTCTTTTAGATGTCAAGATATGTCAAATTTAGAAGCTTGATCTGCCTAAATATACAATTTTACGATATGACTGATCTGAAGAAAAAACGAATCAACAACCTTGGATGGTAGAATAGAAATTCACGTGTGTGCAACGCTTTTCAGTGAGAAAGTCACCACGAGGGCACAGATGTGGGCTATTTGCTTCATTATCTCACATTTTAATGTTTGTCTGCGCAGGTATAGTCTATTGGCAAATGCACTCAAATCCAGTAAAGCTTCAACATTGTCGATAGCGACCGCCGTAATCGTTGAAAACGAGTACGTCTTTGTTGTCAGTGCTCAATTTATTCCATGTTTATTAGATTCTGAGACCTTTTAATCACAGAACTTTGAGAAGAAGACTTCGAACTTGGAGGGGCACATGTTGGATCGATTAAAGTTCCAGGATCTGGCTCGCCGCTAGAAAGGTTTATTCAGCAGCGGTACTCTAGTGTTGGAACCCAGTAAAAAGGAACCCTACTCACGAATAATTTGCATACGCATTACATATAATTTGACACACAAAAGTAAGGCAAACGGTCCTTCACAAGCCCAATAGTCTGGGCATAAATACCCCTGCCCCGAATCAGCTCAGAGTCGGAGTTGGTTTCGGGTATGACTATATTGGCTCCATAGTTCCGGTCGTAACTTCAATCGTAAAACTTTCCAAATGTCAACTGTTTCACACTGGCTGCAGCATTTTAGATCAACACATGGTCCACAGACCGATCATTCGGCACACTCCCTGAACCTGTATATACAACTAATACAAGGCATGCTTGATCAATATTGCCGTACGTCCGCACATAAAACTCGTTGCAGCAGCAGCAGCAAGTACCGCGTTGTCAACGTTGTTTATGCATCTCCATTGCGTTCACCAGGGAGCTGAGTAAACGGATGCGGTGCCCAGTATACTGCACGCCATCGCTGTCGTGCCACCTGCCATCTTGCGCTGATGGTCTCGGTAAACACAACCAAGGATTGAGCATCAGGTTGCTTTAAACAGAGCGCTGCAGTTGCTCGTAATTGCGGGCATATCTACTCGCGTCGGTCAGGCGTAGTCTCTGCCATAGCTCGCTGGCAGATCAGAACCGTGGTTTCAGCCCACCCAGAAACTGAATTTTTTCATTTTTTTCACAAGCGTTATCAAATAGTTCATGTAAATGACTGGATCACGTAAGGTATAGAAATCTGTAATATTAATGGAAATCTTATGAATTTTGGAATCATATTGAAACCATTGAATATTATAGCATTGCTTCCAGTAAGCATATATTCCATTAAAATTGTTATTAGAACAATAGATTGATGCAAATGCACAAAAAGGAAGAAATTTTTCATTAAAAACTTGCTTCTAAATAGAAATCCCCGCCAATTCACTCGCTAAGTCTCCAAATTTATACGTGATAGACCAAAATTCTAATTAACATGGATTCATTTAATGCAAGCATTTACTGAACCTATGGGATGGATAGTCGACTTTCAAAATGTTCATATAGAAGGCTTAGTAATGTTAGTTTTTGTCAGCAGACAAAATTTTAACCATTAATCTTTGGTCGAAAAAACCGTCGCCAATTCTATTCGTACCTAAAAACCTATTAATGATCGTTTCTATCGATAGACAAAGCCCCAACCCTCATCATACGAATTCGTTAACAGCCATCAATGCTATTCGTACCCAAAGGATTCAAATTTGTACCCAAAGGGTTCAAAACCGACATGTGTGCAGCGAGGGTGTAGCTCGCAGAAATCGTGCTTTCGCCATGATCTATCTTGGGTAGGAGTGACAGTCTTGACAGTCATGCGCTCGTTCACACCTTTAATGAACATGATCTATTATTCTGGCTCCGAGTCTCGGTCATCACTGAGGAGTGTTCGGGTTCAATAATTGAATTCGATACGTTTATAATATCTAATATTCAGACTTACTATTCTTTAATTTAATATTCTTCCCTGGAATATTCTATATTTAAATATATACACACATATTTCAACTGGGAAGTTATTGTATATATTTTGGAATATGAGTTTACTTAGGAGTGTTCGGGTTCAATAATTGAATTCGATACGTTTATAATATTTAATATTCAGACTTACTATTCTTTAATTTAATATTCTTCTCTGGAATATTCCATATTTAAGTATATACACACATATTTAAACTGTAAAGTTATTGTATCTATTTTGGAATGTGATTGGACTGTATTTCTGTATCTATTTATCAAATAATTTTATGCTCAATACCTGGGTGATTATGCCCTGATAAAATAGACCTATAGTCTCATTCTCTATTTTCTAATTTTAATCGCAGGAGTATAACATCAAAGTAAGCTTAAAATCTTATTTCGGTTATCACCGCGATTTAATTTTCTGTATTTCAACTTATTTACTTCCGCCTTCAGCTGGCAACGTTCGAATTAAACAATTTTTACGAATTAGGCATGGGACACGTGTACATTGTCAGCACAACTTTCCCAATGGTAACGATACTTTGTATTTAATATCACGCAGCCTGTCTACCAGACTACCTTTTGGTACCTCAATTCCTCTGCAATCAACGCTTTTTTGTAGGAAAAAATTAGGGAAATTCGTTTCTCTTTCCCGTTACTCGTAAATAATCTATTTTATTTTTAATCACCACACACATTTGCAGTCGAGCACTCTGCTGACGTTAGGTGTTAGAACCGAACTGAGTTATTTATTGTAGTTGGGACTTGGGTCAGCAAAGCTTCTCGCAGCCTCAGTGTGTTGTGAGATGTGGAGGTGGGAGGTTGTGTCTTCATTCCGCTGCCGAAGTCACTTGCCGGTCTCGACAGCAACAGAAGCCGTTCATTTTCAGAGAATCCTTTCAATTACGTGAAGGATTTCAACTACTCGTTAATTCTTACTGAAAATTTGTATATAAATATTCATCAAATCAAAATATATTTCTTAGAACCTGAGATCATGCGAATATTTTGTGTCTGTCTTTTTCATTCATTTGAAGTTCTATTAAATAAATGTTGAATGTCATCATTGCAAGTTCTAAACATTGCTGGCAACTTAGTAGCTATTACGTGTATTCACATCTACATTTCAATTGTAAAATAATTCACCTGGGTAAAAAAATTACCATTTCAGTTAAGAATGTTTTATTTAAGAGAACACGAGATTAGTTCACCTTTCGCTATACCCGGATTTTTTTTTTTTCATAAAGCGAACTAATTCCACTAGACGCTTTCAATATTTGCGTTCAAAAATAATTCATTTAGTATAGCACGAAAGCTCGCAGATCAATTTTCCTTATGTTTGAAACAAAAAAATATAACTCAGTACTCACTGCAGTGAGTGACAGAGAGCGCATTTTCTCGTCTACGAAAACTAAAGGTCACGGACGGACGGACGGACAGACAGACAGACAGACATGGCGAGCACAATAGTGCATTTTTTCCATAAATGAGAAAATGCGCTAAAAAACACATTAATTAAGCTTAAGATAGAAAGTTAATGATCGGAAAACCACTAGTTATAAATTGTGGAGTTAATCCCAGGTCAACGAAGCACCGGGAATGTCAAAAGCTCTCATGCTTCATGTTTTTTTTCCTATGTATCATATATTTTTTCTGCATAAATAATATATAGTATGCTACTACAACTGACACTATGACACTACTGGGATTATCGACGTTACTTAATTATTACGTACATCTCGTTACGTCCTGATAGCGTCTTACATTTCTGTTAATCTTGGTAGCTACATTAAGTAACAGCTGTTGCTATAATAAGGCTTGTCATTTTATACTACATATTCATAAATAAAGAAAATATCTGAAAATATTGAAGCAAAGAAAACTGAATGGCGTTTTTTTAATCTTGGTGAACTTGACGTTTAGCAAAATTATGATATTCGAACATAAGTATAAATTTTGCGAATTTTTTAAGAACATTTTTTTTCTGGCGTGAACATTTTGTAACGATAGATGCCAGATAATTAAAATGTTGGTACATAAAATGAAATTGCGAAGCTATTTCGTATAGGAAATTGCATCGTTAAGGCAATTACGATGCAATTCTATTAACCAGGCATTGTGACACCTAAATTTTGACCAGTCTTTTAACCCTTAGTTTTTGAACATGCATTTTGAGCCTTAGTTTTTGACCATTCACACTGACCTCTAGTTTTTAACAACACATTTTGTACCCTAATGTAGAACATACATTCAGACCCTTAGTTTTGACCACACTAATTTGTGTGGTCAACTAAATAAATTAGTTTTGGCCCCAATAATTTTCACTAATAAAAATATGAATATAATGTAACGAATCTGTGATCGCAATGTCACATGTACTCGTCATATGGTCCTTTAGTTCAGACCTTCAGTCGTCCCCCCGAAGTTTACCTGGCGTATACTTTCAAAAAAAGGTAAGAGATCGTAAGTTCATCAGCCAATCATTGACGGCCTTTCAAGCAAAATCCGCCAATCATAGACAAGAAAATAGAGCGTAAGTACTTACGTTCACTATACTTTCAAAAAAAGGTAAGAGATCGTAATTTCATCAGCCAATCATTGACGGCCTTTCAGTCAAAATCCACCAATCATAGACAAGAAAATAGAGCGTAAGTACTTACGTTCACTTAGCGAATTTGGAAAGTATGGCCCCAGCTGGAAATTAGTTCGTCACTCGCAGCTAATAAATGTCTAAGGGGCGAAATATTTCGGTGCGTTAACTTAATAGTGCTGCAACTTAGTAGTCGTTCATAATTAATTTGACGAAAAATTTTCATGGTTTACTTGTAACTAATTTTGCTCATATTTTGTTTTTCTTTTGTCAAAATTTATAGTAGATAGCTAACATTTCCCACGTCATACCTGCCGAAACCGTGGTTTCAAAAGACTCTTCAATAAAACTCTTGTAAATCTGAGTGTCGAAAAATTCTCCTAAGCCTAGGGCTTAACAGAAACTCTGGTAGCACTACTAACCCAATTGCCTTTAAATATTCTAAGCAAAGAAGCACTGCGTAAAGAATGCATTGCACTACTTTTCACAAGGTATTGCATTTCTTTTAATTTTTCGTTGCCAGCGTCTGCCTCAGAGGCAAGCGTTACTCAGCCTCGCATTAGGTCATTGATAGAGAGATTACAACAGTAATTTTGATAATAATAAATAATAGATTCGAATGTGGTTCCATTTTATAGAACGAATATAAAAATTTGCAGATGTGTACGTGATGATATGATTTTGATTTTTCAAAGCGTATTTAATTTATTAATTTGCTCCTATATACAACGGAAGAATGCCAGACTTTCAAATATTTAAGCATATTTACGGTGTACCCTGCATTTAGAACGCCCAAATGAATTTCTACTCGATGGCTTAGTATAATATGAAATTTCTGTAGGCAGCCACACTCAAAGAATTAAATCTCTACTTTCTGCACTTGAAAGAAACAGACACTGTACGTAGCCACTTATCCACACTCTGAAGGTTAAATCTCAACGCTAGCTGTGCCTTATATTCGACAATCTCTTTGCATATCCTCATTCTACACCGACTCTGATAGAGTTGCGTCATCATATCAGCACTTACGCCACTCGTAAGATGATTTTGCGTACTTACGAAGTTTTGATAATACGGCCCCTGGAGGCTTCTCTAATTACAGGTTACCTTGATTGTATTTACTATAACTAAATCCAGAGATAGCTTATAGGCTTCGTCCGAATAGTCGCTATACTGGATACATGGCGTAAAGTTATACTGGGTCTGTTCGACCACCCAATCGAAATAAATTTCCTGTCAGAATATTTTTTTTCCGGCGAATATTTTAGGCGCATTTTCTCATTTATGGAAAAAAAGGCGCTATTATGCTCGTCATGTCCGTCCGTCTTTCTGTCCGTCCGTCCGTCCTAGACCACGTTTTCGTCGACGAGAAAATGCGCTCTCTGTCACTCACTGCATTGAGTACTGAGTTATATTTTTTTAGCATGAGAATAGTTAGCCGAGCCGTCATCCCGAGCCTAGTCATCCTTAGCCTATAAGCTAACCAGGGCCGATATTTTCAAAAAAGTTAAGAGATCGTAAGTTCATCAGCCAATCATTGACGGCCTTTAAAGCCAAATTCACCAATCACAGACAAGAAAATAGAGCGTAAGTACTTACGTTCACTTAGCGAGTTTTCAAAGTATGGCCCCTGAGCTGACCAGAGACAGCGGACATATATGGAGCGGCTGATTCACGTGCTTCCCGAGTCCAAGCTAGGCGGCGCCTGATTTAGATTCGTGCTTTCATCTAAATTGTGTTAGAGTAGCAGTCACACTTAACGTACTGCATTATTAAGTAACAAATTGATGAATGATCAACGAAGCATGAGCTGATAATTCCATTACATCAATTAACATTCATATTTTGTAGCAGTAACGTTCGGTTTCGTGATACAGGTACTTTCTTGGAATAACTATTTACTATTTATTTTTAGGTATCATACACTAATTTCCTTCTTTGATATCTATTTTTCAAGTCAACTAACCTCTGTATTTAAAGTGGAACTTTCATTGCAAAGGCTACGATAAATACGTTCAGACTGCAGCGTTCAGCTTTACGCGTTCAAACTCGAAGTCGCTGTCGTACTTTCTGACTGGCTTTTTCATGTTTCTAGGCCTGGGGCCATACTTACATAACTCGCTAAGTGAACGTAAGTACTTACGCTCAATTTTCTTGTCTGTGATTGGTGGATTTGGCTTGAAAGGCCGTCAATGATTGGCTGATGAACTTACGATCTCTTAACTTTTTTTGAAATTATAGGCCTGTTCAAATCAAATTTCTGTCGTCAGTTCTGCTTGTGAAAATCAATTTTTATTATTGTCTTATCAGTTAAGAAACGGGATATCGTTACTTCTGCATATCTCTCACGATGAGCGTCTTAACTACTGTGAAATATTTTATTTTCAATTGCACTCTAAATTCTCAACATGAATGTGCAAATACGTTGGTTGCATATCCTATTATTTTTATTTCGTCTTCCCTTTTGTCTTCCATTTCTGTTTTTTGTATTTTATTTATGCTCTAAAAAGATAGACTATATCGGATATGTTTTTTGTCTTCCATTTCTGTTTTTTGTTGTTTCGACTATGTTTCTAAAAAGATCGACTATATCGTACATGTTTTTTGCCGTGTGACAGCTATAAAGCCATTAGAAAATTGCGCACAAAGTTGTTCGAAGCTCCCTAAGGGCGCACGGAAACCCCTTACTTTCTGGTAACATTTTGCTGTGCCATTGGCAAGTTTGAGCGTTTTGGACGTACGTAATGGTCGGAAGATGTGTGCTTAGTCTCAAGAGTTTCCCCTTAAATCTACTGATGCTCATTTGAGCGAAAAATGTCACTTGCCGTCTCAAACAGTGTCTTCTTTTAGTTCATTCCTGGATGAATATTCGCCAATATTTGCGTAAGCAACTACTTGTACAAAGGAAATATTCATCTCTTCTCAAAGAACGCGTAAATATTTATTTATTGGCCTCATGCACTATGGAATTTTATTGAAATTTTTATCATTCACATCCATTCAAGTTGCAGTCAGTGAAACGCCAAAATATTTTCGAAATTAAAGTTTCAAATAATTTTTAGTACAAACGGACCATCGGAAAAAGTAAAACGAGATTACCTCTTTATTATTGAATGCCTATATTTGATTATGTTTGTGCCCGTGCAGGTTTCAATTGTTGATCCGAGTTCACTTGAATTGAATTTGTCGGAGTATTACTGGTTTGTTGGGAAACCGGAGCGTTTCAAGGAACATACAATGAACTAAATTACATAGAACCAAGGAAGAAACTCCAATACTCGACTGTTGTTGTATGGAAATCATTATTTACTCGGAGCTGCCGCTCATATAGATGCAGTACACTCAGACAAATAAGCAGACTTTGTCGAAATAACGATGCTTTTTAGCGCATTTTCTCATTTATGGAAAAAATGCACCATTGTGCTCGCCTTGTCCGTCCGTCCGTCTGTCTGTCTGTCTGTCTGTCAGTCCGTCTGTCCGTGACCTCAAGTTTTCGTCGACGAGAAAATGCGCTCTCTGTCAGTCACTGCAGTGAGTACTGAGTTATATTTTTTTGCCCTTGTGCATGTCGGTCGTTTTGCCCGGTAAAACTCGGTATTCTGTAGCTCCAAGTCAGCTTTTTGCTCGATCTGTAGTTAAGAAAGTGTATCACTATTTGGACAATAAAACCCAATTATTTTGTGAATGTATTCAAATGAAAGAGAAGAATAAAAAAAGACGTTGCATGCAGTGGCCGAAGAACAAATGAACTAAATTTAGCTTTATTTTGTATCAAAATAAAATCAGTGTTATTTTGTTCTCTTCAACGCCTCGATTTTATGGTGCCCAGTGAGTGTACACAGTGAAACTTGAATTTTCGGCTGGCTTTATATCAAACTTGTTTTATTTTTGCTGTTTCGAAAAAATTATCCTTGTATTTTATTTTCTATTTCAGAGCTTAACTTAAAAGTCATCTTGTGCTGCCCAGGCAGGAACCAAACCCGCATCAAATCTTAACCTTAATGACATCAAGATAGCATAACTCTCCTTGTTTAAATTATGTGTTCGTCCTAGACAGGATATGGACAAACCGTGTGTTCAATATAGTGTATTACACAGTGTAGTGTAGCATAACTCTCCTTGTTTAAATTAGGTGTGCGTCCTAGACAGGTTATGGACAAACCGTGTGTTCGACATAGTGTATTACACAGTGATTCATTATAGATCAGAACAAGAAACTATGGGGCTGTGTGGAGAGAATTGGAGGTGTCTCCATCCATACCATTTTTGGGTGTTGCTGCTGCTGCTTCCGGTTACTCCGTCTGCGAAAAGTGAGTTCATATTAACGCTTAATTTTGTTTCTTTTGTACAAATTTATAAGTAATCATATCTTGAATTAAATTGTCCCCGTATGCGAAAAGTGAATAGCGAAAGTGAATAGCGCAATTGTCCCCGTATGCGAAAAGTGAATTTTTCCAGTGGACAAATTTATACGTAGTTATATTGCGGATCCAACAGTCTTCGAAAAAAGAGACAATTTTGCTAATTATGTCTTAAATTGTGTATTTTAGGAGGCAATTACTACTTATTATTCAGTTTGAAGAGTACAACATACGTGGAAACATATGCATGACTGGAATAATTTCTTTGCCCATTTTAATGGATTCTTTATAGTCGACTAGTTTCAACATGACGTACATTTCCTATATATCGTTTATTTTTAGTCGTCTCTTTGACAATTGTAACTATATTATACACAATATTTATTCCAGTATTTTCCTTATGCTATTTATTTTTATTTTTATAATATTCTGATCGCAAAGTCTCGAGTCCCTGAGCTTCTCTAAGCCGCTCCCAGGCTTCGCTCGGTTCCTGTTTTATTGTGGGACTTTCTTCCCTGCAGTGCATCAGGTGTTACTGTGGGACTTTCTTCCCTGCAGTGCATCAGGTGTTACTGTGGGACTTTCTTCCCTGTAGTGCATCAAGTGTTACTTTCTTCGCTTAATACGAATCCAAAAATATTTTATTTGCGGCATTCGTATCTCAAGAGTTATAAATCCTGCTTGAAAGCAGCGACGCAGAAATGAAACGATTATAAATTCTAATATATAACTTATTTTTACATGCCATGAATGATAATTAAAAGCTATAATTAACCGTTATCGCATCTCTTCGCACATCCAGTTGAAATATTTCCCAAAATATTTCAGGGTATTCCCGTCATTCTTATTATACAATATCCCAATTACATCAGGATTTAGCATATACATCGCACTTCAACTCTAAAATTAAAGACAACAATTGCAGTATAATTTCATTTAAGCCGTATTTGTTTCCCAAAACAGGTAATTCGAGGTTCAATCTCCAATATTCTCATCCTTTCTACACTAAAGATCCTTTGAAGTGTTAATTTTCTTCATATTGTGCACACGAGAGTCCCTAATATTCGTGCAGTGGATGCATATACCAAATGAATATGTTCACTACAATGGAAGATCATTTGATTGATTCTATAGTACCTATAGTCATCGTAGTTATTGATGAAGCCGCGCTGTCGGGTGAGATTGCTTCGAATGATTTATTTTGTAAACAACTATATACGCTCTCTATTACTTATTACAACCATAGTGAATGAAATATCAAAATATCGCATGACCCATTTATCGCAAATGAGCGATATTGTCCATATAGTGACACGATTATACCTACCCATATAGACCGAGCAGAGAAGAAATATAGTAAGATACAACCATTTGTCGGGCAAAACTGTTAAAAACAAAAACTGTCCGAATTAACCACTCACTCAAAGTAAATAACTCTTTTGACAAATTATCTCTCATTTCTCTGCGTGTATAGACTTGAATATCTACGAACTCTATTGCCGATGCCGCTTTTCACAAGCATGGCGTGGGAAGAGCAAATAGATTGAGTGCGATGTTAAGATTCATCGAATCTCGACCTCCATTCACGGCTGGACCGCCAAGCATACCGCCGCCGCCGCCGCCGCCGCCGGCGGCGGTTATGGTGGTGGTCCAATTATTAATTATTCACGTCCCCGGCGGCGGTCGGTGCGGTGTTCCCGCCAGCGATTCGGCGATCGAGAATCGTTGGTTTATTATCAATGGCTGTTCTTGATTCGGCCGCCTCGTATTCGGCGATAGGATTTCGCCCTTGAGCGTTGAATTCCGTGAGAATTTCTGGGATTGGTGGAATGATAGTCCTATGTACACTTTATTGATAAGTTTTAATCCTTTAACTCCAAATTGAGTGAGAATTTCTAGAATTGGTGGAATGATATTCTTATTCTCACTGATATTTATTTAAAAATGATATTCTTATGTACACTTTGTTGATAAGTTTTCATCCTCTAACTCCAAATTAAGTGACGATTTCTAGAATTGGTGGAATGATATTCCTATGTACACTTTGTTGATAAGTTTCAATCCTTTAACACCAAGTTAAGTGATGATTTCTGAAATTGGTTGAATAGTATTCCCATAGTATTCTATGCATACACTTTGCTGTTTAGGTTTTATCCTTAAACGCCAAATTTAGAAAGAATGTCTAGAATTGGTGAAGTGTTATTCCTATACAAACACTTTGTCGTTAAGATTTAACCCTTGAACGCAAAATTTCTTAAGAATTCCTTGAATTGTTGAAACGATTTCCCATCTACACTCTATCGATACGGACACCCATGATACCCGCGAGCTAATTAGTTAGTTACGCTTGAGCAACACGCACGCGCAGGTCCCGAACTCCAATAATGAGATTTCATTTAATTACCAAAACAATTCCGTTACGGCATTCAGTTGCTAAAACATTCCAGTTACGACATTCAGTTGCAAAAAACATTCCAGTTACGACATTCAGTTGCTAAAACATTCCAGTTACGGCATTCAGTTGCTAAAAGTTGACATCCAGTTGCTAAAACATTCCAGTTACGGCATTCAGTTGCAAAAACATTCCAGTTACGACATTCAGTTGCAAAAACATTCCAGTTACGACATTCAGTTGCTAAAACATTCCAGTTACGGCATTCAGTTGCTAAAACATTCCATCCAGTTACGGCATTCAGTTGCTAAAACATTCTAGTTACTTCATTAAGTTGCTAAAACATTCTAGTTATTTCATTCAGTTGCTAAAACATCCCAGTTACGGCATTCAGTTGCTAAAACAGTCCAGTTACGGCATTCAGTTGCTAAACATTCCAATTGCCGCATTAAACTGCTAAAATATGAAGCGTGTCTAATAGCATTGTCCAAATACGATTTAAACATGGCAATTCAGGCGATTTAAATGAGGAACTGTCGTTAGAATTTGTGTTACCACTTCCGTCTATTTTGCTTGCTGGTAACCTCATTAAGTTTCTCGAACCAATTGATTGCCCCAATACTTTCTCAGTGTCTCTGTTGGCCGGGATTGATCGTTCGGTGCTTCGTTGTGCAATGGCAATCTGGATTGTCTTTTTCTTCTGGCTTATCTGTTCATTAATTGCATCGCTGCTTAACGCAGTCTGTCCTTTACGATGAGCTTCCAAGGTTTGCAATAAGGCAATTAGATCGCTAATGTCCACATAAGTTGCCAGTCATTGGATCTAGATTTAATTTCATAAGGTTTATTGGTCAAAAATTTCGACCCTTGTACTATTGGTCCTATATGCGATGAAAAGAGCAACTTGACATGGTAATTAAATATCATATAAGAGAGTTAGCTCCTTCAACACATAAAATTTTCTTTTCAACTCAGACGTACTAGAAATCTTCTTTTGTTCACATTGCCTAAATGATATTCTGAACGTAAAAGGACCAAATTTAAAACGTTATCCCAGCATGCTTAATTAGAGCTAGAAGAACATTTTTTCGTGCTAATCGTGGAAAAAGCGTACGGATCATAATTATAATTCACCCTGTAAATTCTACTGCCTTTTAGGTACTACCGTAATTCATGTGGAGAAATGGTCCCATAAAATTCATCTAAAACCATTTACCTAGCCTTATACAGAGGATTATATAGTGTTTCTAGGTTCTAGTTACCGAAGCATGACTAGCGGAAATAAAGTGTTGCCGTAGTTCTGTCACCGAACTTTGGCAGCCCCCTGATCGAACTTGCGTCCGCACTCGTCCTGAACTCCGGACCGACCGCAAAGTCGCTCAAGTCCGGGTAACATTTGTTCCCTTGAGCTCTCCAATCATTGCATTACAAAGGGAATAAAACCAAGCTCGCTGCCTCTAGTTAGTGCGAGAGCTTCTTCTCTTTCTGTGGTTCATTTCAACTTAACTCACAAGGAATTTCAAAGCAAAGAGAAGCGAAGAAAAGCAAATAAACGTTTTCAATATCGATATGGTGAATTTTCTTGTCGTTTTCTTTGCTTTTAAATTCCTTGTGAACTTGCGATATAAGCAGGCTAATAATATAAGAACTTAACTCACGTGATTTATCTGTTGTTGTAAGAGCTCCTTCCTAGACTTATGCTGTGGGTTATTGTAAACTTTACTCCCGGATTTTGAACTTCAAAAAGATTGAATTGTTTTGTTTTCAAGAGTTATTGGGTACTGATATCAAATAGTTTTATCAATTCAAAGAAAACTTCGCGCTATGCAATGACTTTTTTAATGTAAATCGCTTGGTTTTCTTGAGAAATAATAGGAAGATTCAAGTGTAAACGAAATCTTATTGAATTATATTACTGTTTTGAAGCAAAAAATGTCGTGTACTGTTTCGAAAAAATGAAATTTATAGAGTTTATTGTTGGAATAGATAGATCTCTCAACAACTTGACTAATCGATATTGTATATAGAAAATGCTACTATAAAGTTATTCTGAGATTCATATAACACCTGGAAGACATTTTCTACTAATAATATTGTTTGAATAATAAAAAGACTATTATTTTTAATTGCTCTGAAACAATAGATTTCTTACACTGCAAATTGTTCGTCAATTTCTATTTTTTATTTATAAAAGTTTTTTATTTTTTAACGAATGTATGTTGTATTTCAAACCGGGAAAGTGAGAACTTCGACAGCATTTGGAAATTATCGCAATGTATACCATATCTTTTACTGATAAATAATGAAACACTCACCACAAATCCCGTGTTAAAAAAGTGTCTCTAAACTACGGCGTCAAGTGCGTGGTATGAACAGCAACCAGCATTTCTGTTACGACGCCTCGGGGTAATTACGTTATGATGCAAATGGGCGCACGTTAAACGATCCACTTAACGTCATCATCCTTATACCCTGTATTGTGTCTTGCGTCTCTATGTCTTCATATTGTACCAGCTATGTAGAGCGCACGCAATTATTTTTATTATTGTAACCATAGGCTGCGCACATACAGTATATAACAATGGGCACAACCGGATGTATATTTTCCCATCTTTTTACGTCTCTCTCTACATTTAAAATTTTCCACCTCATGTTTAATGCATAAAAATTTTTTCGTGTTGCGCGAGTATCATTTATTTAACCCATTTGCAACCAATAAATAGTTCCCTTAAAAAATATAATTTTTCCGCCTTATTATGTTTGATGCGTAAAAAAATTTTGGATTATACGAGTATCATTTATTTAACACGTTTGCAACCAATAAATGACGCACTCACAACCTGACTTCCCATGCATTGGTTGATGTATTTACTTTTCTTATATTTAGTTACATATGAACGTTGTTTTCTTGTACTCAGTTTACATAATTACGTGTTTCTGCTGTATATATTTACATAGTTATTCAGTTCTCCAGTGTCTTAGATTATGCGACTCCATGTTGCGCTCACTTTTGCCGTAGTCACACATACCATACCTTGGGAAGTCCTGCTCTATTTTTGTAGGTTAAAAATTCTGGTTTTCAGGATTATAATTAATTTAGAATTTTTCGTCTTGTTGGATTCATAAATCCATATATAGAAAAAATTTTCAAACACATTTTTATTATCCACGAATGGCATGCTTTATCGTGTACAGACCTTTGCAGTTTTATTAACGATTTCAAACGAACTAAAGTTTGTATTAATTCAGGAACATTATGCTCTATTTGACATGCTTTGTAGGTATTTTCCTTAGAGCAGCTTTGAATTGTTAATGATCTAGTGCTGCAGAAATGCAGGTTCAGTTCATGATTATCTCATGCAATGTTTCCACGACTGTTTCTTCGTCTCCATCTCGTGACGAAGACTAATTTCTACTTGAGAATCACATGCAGAATTATCTCGACTCGTTTCTGCGTGATGTGTGTAATCAGATTAGCTTCTTGCCTGCCCAGGAAATTCTGTAGTGTGAGAATTGTCTTGTCGACGAGCCGCCATACTTGATGACTCATAGTTGTGTGAAATGTTACTTTAAAAAAAGGAAACTCAGGATTTATTTTCAGTAACCAATTATTTCGCTTCGTTTGCCTCAATAAATTATTTTGTATAGTAGTTATTTATATGCAACTAAATAATTAATGTGTAGTTATATTATATTTATTTTAATTACGAAAATTTTTACTTATCGTAAACTGGACAAAATAATAAATACCATTTTGTATCTCCGGGTCTATGCCCTTTTTATAGCGGACCTTTAAAGTTATTTTGAACTGTAAACATTTTAATTGAAGATCGTTCCGTGGTTCTTCTATCATTTTAGGTGTTACATCTGTTACTGGAAATAAACGAGCTATTATTTTCCATAGGATCATATCATTTTGGTCGATAAAGCTCAGTTACTGAACATTACCATCTATTGTGGCATTGAGTTGTTATGTTATGTTAACATATATATTATGTTATGCTAACATATATATTATATTCCTCACGATGCTCGATGAACTCAAATATTTAAGGAAATGTATTGTAAACGAAAAGGAGTTGCAAAATTTAATTATGTAATCACAATTATTAACTATAAATATTCAAAATACTGGTTTTCAATTGAAATTACATCAAAATTCTAATACTCTTACAATGTAAAGGAAGAAATGTATCAGTAGAATTAAATAATTTTACTAAATTAGTAATATTAATTATTAATATGTATTAATATTTTAATATTATTTTGTATCATTTATATCAATGCAAGTGTATTAATAAAAATGAATTAATGTTATTCGGCAGCTGGGTATTATTTAAACGTTATAATGTTGCTGACCGTTCATATTGACAATGCGTGCTCCCGCATGCCGCTTCGTCGAACATAAACTAAACGAAAATCTTACTCATTATATCGTTCGCCTCTTATTCATCATGCTGCTTTGAAACCTGAAGACAAATTATTTTTAATTCAAATCTTTTGTTCCACTGGATTTTTTATTCAAATGGTAATTGCCAATTCCAGTTTCCACAGACCAGGCTTTCTAAGACGCCATTGTGGACGATCTCTTAGCTCCTGTGGGGTGAAAAAGAGGCTCGGGCCCAAGAAAACCTAGGGTCTATGGTCCCAAAAGGGCTTTGGTATCAATTTTTTTAATATTTTAGTATATATTATATATTATTTATCCCGGTACCTACAAAGAGAAGTGGGTTCCAGGATCGAAGAAAGGCTGTGGGTGAAAGAAAATAAGTGGAAAAGGGTACGAGAAGCTTAATTGAGGGGACAAAGAAGCTTAATTATTGAGGTCCCGGGTCCAAAAAAATCTTGGACCCGAAAAAATCAGGGACCAGGTGCCAATAAATGCTTAGACGCAAGAAAACATGGGGTTCAAGGTTCAATAAAGCTTCAGGTTCAAGAAAACTTAAGTTCCGTGGGACAATAAACAATTTATTGTAACGTTTATTCTTTTTAAATGCACGTTTATAAATATCACGATAGACTGTCTGGAGAGTGAGAAAATCATTTAAATGAGATACTTATCCAATAAACAAGAGGATAATGGAATTGAAATCTTTCGTCAATATGTCCATTACTCTTGTCTTAAAATTATTATTATTAATTTAAATAATTATTATTGATCAGTATGAATAAAATTAAACCTTAAGTGGTCATCGGGCATCAATCCCTAATTCACCGTAAGGATTCCACACCACGCTGGTTGTTCACAACATTCAATGATGTTTCCCAATAATTAAAACAATCGCGTTGACTTTAATTTGCTCCTCGGCGCATATGATAATGGCCGCTTCTTAATTAGGTTTATTCAGGTTTATTTATATATTATTTATAATATTTTTCAGGTTTATTTATATATTATTTGTTCCGGTTTCAAAAGCCAGCTAACGGGCAAATTCAATCTTCTGTATATATTAAAAACATATACACCGTCGTCAATGCTATTCGTACCTGAATGCCTGGAGACGAGATCTACCGTTTGTAGACAAATGTTTAACAAATTGTTGTCAATTTCGTGATTCCATTTTAGGACGTATATCAATAAGCATTAAATATATATTAGATTTATAATTACAACAGCAAATTAAAAACAATGACTTATAGTACAGTTGAATAATGGATATGATTGTAAGTACGGGGCATGACGCTGTTACAAATAAGCATGAGAATGAGATGTGTGATTAACGCCCGAATAGACTTGCAAACGGTTAAGATTAAATTTTAAACAGAATTGTATGAAGAGTTTCTGCACTAAAACTGTATTACGGATTCTAGAAATCATTTGTACTTTTTTTAGAGATAAGATCTATAATTCAGGGAGTAATCTTCGCGGAGGTTTCTCGCAATAGAAATTCAACAGCTTGCGGGTTCAGAAATTCTCCAGACAATGACGGTTGAAAAAACATTCAAGTTATATCTCAAAATATATTAACATTTGTATGAATTACCGGTATTTGGCCGAGTTATATATGATTTGGTCTAAGATTAGACAAAAATGATGTTCATGCTTACCTACGAGGAACATATTTATTACTTGCTATTTTTCGCTGATTCAAACGTATTAAACATGTATATAGAGATTAGAATGTATGTAGAGATGTGTACGTTATTCATATGACACAAAATTTTTCGTTTCATATGAACGTATGAAAATTGCATTTTTGAAGGTTTTTTTCCAGATCAAACTTCATTTTTAGTCATCCGTAACTTTGCGTAACAAAGTTGGACTAATAATTTTGCGTGAATATATTTAGTTGAGGTTCCGGATTTAATTATTATAATTTGAAGAACTAATTTTCATTTTCGTAAATTTTTTTTACCATTTTGATTGTTTATAAAATTCCAGGTTTAAGCCAATGCAAAGAAAAAATAATAACTGACAAATAAACATTGAAAATAATCACACAAAACCTCGTAATAAATTGCTGTTTATTTCAAACAAGAAATTAGGTATATTAGCTCTACCTAGCTGTTAATGCTGTATCAGTGTTGCCGGGCAAAGTGCTTCAAAGTTAGCAATTTTCGCGGAACCCTTTCGCATTTTGCTGTTGTTTGGCGATTCGTTTACCGAGAAGTTAAGGGGAACTTAAGATGAACTGTGAATAAATCTCGTCTAAACTTCTGATTTGAATTGACCAAGGAGATGGAAGTCATTTCCGGACTGTTGGTCTGAAGGGATTTTTTGTCCAATGTTTGCCATCTCAGAACTTACAAAGATTTGTTGACTCTTAAATCAGTCGGAACCAACAGAGTCGGATATCTTGATGAACAGGTTAATAATTTTCTGTTTTTCTGTTTGAAAAAGTTTTCTGATACATCTGTTCATTAGGCAAATTATTTAATTATGATGATTGTTCACTTATTACTACAATGTGAGTTCGCAAGCAAAAGGAATTGCTGAAAAAATCAGCAAGACAATAGTAAAATTTCTTATGCCTAAATTTTTTAATTCGGACTTTTTTTTACCGATTGAATGTCCAAATTTCAGTAATGATAATTTCACGAATAAAGATAATTTAGGCACTAAATCTTTCAAATTTTGGCATTTTAATATTGTTTAGCCAGTGCATTTTGTTCACTATCTTATCACCTTAAAGTGAAGTTGAAAATAAAATATTTGGTTCACACAAAACATAAACAATTAAGATTTAACAGAGATCAGGCCAGGGATGTACCATGCATGGGAGGTGCCTCTGACACCACTAGCCCATTATTCTCTTTAAGCCAAATATTAAAAAGTAACTACTATCAATATAATAAGTCACGCTTCATTCAACGTTCTGAAACGTTTCTATTATAAATTAGATGCAGTTGGAAATTATTGTTTTTTTTTTATTGGATCCGTTTTTCGGATCCGTTTTTCGATCCTAATATTTTCGATCCTCCTAATATTGGATCCGTTTTTCGGATCCTAAGTTTTGTGTTGGATCACAATGATTTTCCTCAGGGATCTCTGCAGTGATGAACCTGCTTATGAACCCGCTCTGATTTTCACTTCTGCAACCGTCTCAATTATATTATTTCCCAATCTCCTTTTGTTTCTTTAAAATGAAACAATTTTTTCATATTTGTGAAGTGAATTTTTTCTGAGATGAAGTTTTCGATCATCTCGTAATATTTAAGCATTTTTTCATCATTGAACTAGCATGAATTGAAGCATGTCGGCTTCCTTTCGTTGTATGATTCCTAACAATACAGTGGATGATATTTTCACTGTCAACGTCAGGCCTATTAAATATTTTTCCATTGATAAAAATCCTTTCTAAACAGATGCACTATACATTCTCTCTTAATTTTTTCAATATTTTGATTTTACTGTTTTCACTCACTAGCGCATCGATGGAGTCATCAGAGTTGAAGTGTTGAGTCCTTGACGTCGTGTTGACTTCTATGTTTCAACACGGACAAATTAAGAGTTCCATCCTTGATCAAATGGCGTATTGATTTTTATGTTTCAACAGAAATAAATGAAGTGTGTAGATTCTGATCAACTAACGTGTTAACTATTATGTATCAACACGAATTGAATCTATGTAACAAATCAACACTGCTGAATTTGTGCCAATGTTTGCTCAATATCCCACAAACCGGGACATTGCATCGCATTTTAGGCAGATGCCTAACATATTTTTTACAATGCAATTCATATTGTAAAACTTAGCTTGATTTTGACTCTTAAACTTCAGTTGAGTTAACCCTTTACATTCGAATATAGAATACACAAATTTCATAATTAATTGTTCACTATATTTCAGTTCAATTAATTCTTGCATCTCTCAACAATGTATTTATTTTCCCTACTTACATGATTTGTCTGGTATAACATATATGATTCACTTCATACGCTTTTCAATTTTAATAACTACTATACACCCTGTGTGATTTGCTTTATACAAATATTCAGTTCCTAGAACCGCCACACACCGCAAGTTATTGTAAAGTATGAATTTCTAAGATATGTAGCCCTGCAAACGTAATTTAGTTCCCCACAATTTGCACTGTTCGGAAATTCAATACTGCAGGAATTCGCACGATATTTCGTCCTCTGAATGAGGAATTGAATGGAGCCATGAAACCACAGACTACGCCCTCGTCCGTCGCTTTATTCTTCACTAATTAAAAATCAAACCTTTGATCGAATTTGCATGTATGACCAGCACTGTAATAATATCATAGAAAACAAGTATTCAGGGAGAGAAATGAATAGCTGTGCAATTCATGTCTATTTGACATGATTCAATATCGAATGATTTTCATTTAAATCATTATTTATTTTGTTGAAACATCATTTATTGATGATGTTAGAGCCTACTATCTTTCTGTACATCATATATAGTATTTTGTGAATGCTGATTAAGCTTCATAATATGTACCCACATCCACAATTTATTGTTACTTACTAAGAAGTCCACATTTTCAATTATAATCTCATTGTCATAATAAAACCAAGCCCATTTGATGATTCTGATATTTTATTTGAGTAATTTAATCACAAGGGATCTTAATTTCTGACCGTTAGCTAATCATTTGGCGAAATATTTCCATTGAACTTCGATCGAGTACCATTATTATATTTTACATCGTTTATGTTGAACTCTACTAGTAAGTAAGAAATAAACACGATACGTAATGAAAATTAGACAGCAGATAAGAATTTTTCTATATGTAAATACGCATTTATACAATTTACATGTTAACATGTAATTGGTAATATAAAAAAATAAAACAGTTTGACTAATGAGGCTGTTTTTGTGAAATTTATCGCCAAAAATCCCAAACGTTTTCATAAAAGCGCGTAACATTAAATTTTTCTAAAATTAAATGGATAGCTGATGACTTACTTTGTTGGTGATCAATGACGCGAAAAACATTATACTCACGTTTATCCGCGTGCTAAAATTAAAGAGTTAACGGTCAAATATTCATAAATAAGCCGAATAAACTGTATAACTCTTTATAGAGGAGCTACTTAACTGCACAAACTCCTACAACCGTCGAGTTTCACATTAAAAAGTCTTTAATCAGGCTTGAATAATTGCTGTAGATTTGGGGAAAATTAATTTTTATGGTACTTTATTGCAACTAACGAATGCCATTTTTTCCTTAGGTCACTCTGATTCGGGCGAGGAAAATTTTAAATTAAAGTTTCAATTACATGTTATGATGTTGAATTCAACATGTAATTGAAAAAAAATTTCAATTACATGTTGATATTAATGGATCGTGGTTAAATTCAACATTCGTATCCTCCGACGGTATGTCTAATTAATAGTTTTCAGAGTTATTTTTAAATTGCAACGTAATCCTTATTATAGGCGAACTAAATTTTATGACATCGTTCGTAATCCATCATTAGTAATAAGTTCTGAAAAATAATTACAATGGAAGTGAGAGGCAATTACCTCTCAAAAAATTCTCCGTTAAAAGAAAAATATGCATAAATTTTTGTCATCAAAACGCCAGCGTGAACCATAATGAACCCTATTTGTTAACTTTTTTCAGATTTAATTGGAGTCGATGTAGTTTGATAAATCTGGACGGAACTCGAATTTTTTCAATCATAATAAATACTTTTTTTGTCTTCATATTTTATGCTTGAGGATATATAATTTACATATTATTTTTTATGTGTTAGCCAAATATTTTGTAATTATTCTGATAATAATAAATTTTCTCCTTGAATTTCCTCAATCTCATTGTATTCCACAGCGGCTTCAGCCTACACTTCCAAGTATAAAAGCGCTGTCTTTTTTTTCCCGTGAACACAAGCACCAAAAATATACCTGTTGTAAGCCGACAAAATCTTGATGCCGGGATAAGGCCGAGAAAAACATGTGCTGACGTTCGCGGGTAATGAGTGTTGACGCGTGCTCGTGTTTTTGGGGTATTTTTACTACGCGAATTCACAGTGTTTGGTTTTTAATGGGCATTTTGGGTAGGCTAATTGCGGACTGTTCTGTGAAACTTAGATTTTTGGTCGTTTTCTCAAAGGTTTGTGTTAATGGTGAGCATGTGTGGATGCTAAATGTGGTTGGAATTAGCGATGCTTGAGGCAATTTCGTGTTATATTATACTCTGAGAGTCGTCTTTAAACGTGTTTTCTTACACTGCGCTCATCTAATTAGTGTTGCATTAATGAGGCTGAACTCTTCAAGTTCAAGTTCAAGGAACAGAAACCTGGTGCACAAAGTTACATGAATGTCTGCTAGATGGTAATTTCGATCGCTTCTCTTTCAGATAAATCACAAAAGGAACGACAATCTATTCTGTATTTAATTTCTTTATTTTTGTATTGCTCCAGATTTGAGAAATCAAGAAAGGATCAAAAATCTATTCTGTATTTAATTTATTACTATTTATTTTTTTATTGCTCCCGATGTCGTAGATTTAAGTTTTGTGTCGCTGAGGAGTTAATTTTCCAGCTAACAATAAAATAAAATTCAATGAAATCCAAAGAGTTAATCGCAGCTTTTATTTAGGTATACGGCCGTATATAAGGTCGTATGAGATCATATCTTAAGCCGTATCACCGCAGCAGGAGTGCTGAGGGCCGTATCACCGCAGCAAGAGTGCTGAGGGCCGTATCACCGCAGCATCCGCCGGCATCTGTAACATTAACTCTCTAATTACAGCCTGCGCGTTGCAGTGTCGTAACACTCGAGGCTGCACCGCGGCAGAGAAGAAGATGTTACTGCGGCCAGAAAAACGCTCGTGTATGACTGGGAGTGTTGTGCAGAGCATACGTGTATTAGTGAAAAGAATTATAGTTCATTCTATAGTTCCTATGTGTTATGCAGAGCATACGTGTATTAGTGAAAAGAATTGTAGTTCATTCTATAGTTGTGTTATGCAGAGCATACGTATTATTACTGAAAAGAATAATTGTAGTTCATTCTATAGTTTCTATGGGTTTAATCCGAACGAATAGCTATTTGTATACGAAGTTTAATGCAAAGTTTTGAAGGTTTTTTGATTTTATCGTTTGGATGTGTAGAATCTGAATGAATCGTTAATTTAAAACGCGGTTAAATGCGAGGTTTGAATCGGTGCTGGCGAATTTATTTATGTCATTTTTAGCGCATTTTCTCATTTATAGAAAAAATGCACTATTGTGCTCGCCATGTCCGTCTGTCCGTCCATCTGTCTGTCCGTCTGTCCGTCCGTGACTTCACGTTTTCGTCGACCAGAAATGCGTTCTCTGTCACTCACTGCAGCGAGTGCCGAGTTATATTTTTTGTATATAAATTGAATCAAAAGTTAAACCAAATTGTTGCTTTGTTTAAATAGAAGTTAAACTGGATGAATCGCTCAATTTCCACATGGTTATTATATAAAGTTCTCTATTTCACAACGTTTGAAGGGAATCGTGATGTGAAAAATTTGAAATACATGCTCAGCTTTTAACGTAGGTCATTGCACACCGCATTTAAAATTAATTCGTTGCGCTAAAGAATATGCGTTATTTTGTTTTTGCTCCTAAATCGTTAGTTCCGTATAAAATTTATTTTCAAAGATAAGAAATTCCTCTGAGAAACAGTTCAAGGTTCAAGGTTTCACCGCGTTCCAATTCTTTTAATTCAGTTTAAACTTCACCGCTGTTTCTTGAAGCCTCTTTGTAGTACTTCAGTGCACCCTACTGCCTTCAACTTGAAGTCAATTGAAAGCTTTTCCGCTTGAGTAATTAAATTGAATTCAGTTGGTAACTGGTCTAATGGGAGCGTAGCCGTGCACCACCAATTTTGTGCACCAATAAGCCCTGAATCGAACGCCTTGGAACTCTCCGGACATTGCAGGCGACCCGGTCTAATTATTCTTCCTGTATAATCCTCCTGCATAAACCTGTAAAAGTTCCAATCGTTTTAAGTCGCATTTCGTAATATTCCCGTGCAGCAACAAATTTGTGTGTTTAAACTGAACTCAACTGAGCAATGAGCATGCATCGTCTATTTGTAATATTGTAATACCTATAATTATTAAATTTCACTGCGACAGTGATAGATTCCATTCTTATCCGAGTAAGGTTAGCAAATTTCACTGCGGTAGTGACAGATTCTACATACTACCAAATTTCATAGCTAGGCGTAGGGCTACAATAGGACTATGCCTTGCTTGGGTCGATAAATACTTAGTGATCGATTTACTGCAAGAGGGGAAACGTGAGGTGAACTTTAGGGGAACGATAGGGTAGGTTAACATTAACATTATTCTTATATTCTGAGAGAGTTAAGAATGTTTGAAGAATGCAAGAAAAATATTAGAGTAATTTTAGGAGTACTTTCTGCTTTCACGGGTCTTGACTAGCGCTAGGAAAGAGAGATAGGGATAACATAACAAATCATAACATAACATAACATAGTGATCTCGGCGCTGAAGCGTAGGCCTGATGTGGCCTGTCGCCGATTCTTTTCCTTTTCGTGCCTTGTTCACAGAAGATCTAAAATCGTGTCGATTTAATGGCCGATTTAATGAGAATGTTTGTTTATAATAACCATATGTTTTTTGAGTATCTAAAAATTTCCATCTATCGGACTAATTTCAAGTAAGTCAGCTTTCTGATCACGAATTTTCTGGTTTATGTTTTCCTTTATTGTTGTGAGGCCGTTATTGACTGTCATTATTCGTAATAATATAATATTATTTTATTCGTAATAATATAATGTTGTTTTATTCGTAATATAATACTATTCGATTTCTAACAATTAAAATTTTCATTCCTCTCATGGCCTTCTTATTCCACAGTCAGAATCTGAACTTCGCGCTACATGTTGGTGTATATAAATATAAGCAGACGCACGAAGAAAAATATAAGTAATTTTGCCCTCATTTGTTTATGCTAGNTAAGCAGACGCACGAAAAAAAATATAAGTAATTTTGCCCTCATTTGTTTATGCTAGGATCATTTTCGTTACTACGATGAGATCGTTACCACGTTACTAATACTCCCATTACCGTAATCATATAATTATTGCTCTGTATATTATTATTTCAAAAACATATTTCATCAAAAATATGTTTCAGCATAAACATATTATTGCGAAAAAAATAATTTTCGTCATTTTTCCACCACATCTCACTATATGGAAGTCAAAACTCCACGGAAAAAGTAAGCATGTTTCGAGCGGCGTGTGGGCGGGCAGAGAGACGTGGCCCGCGTGTGTTAATTAAGATATTATCAGGCTTCTTCTTCCCTCCTGAGAGCAGCTGGAGTGCACAGCTGGTGCTAGTAGCCTGCACAGCTGGTGCTAGTTGCCTGCACAGCTGGTGCTAGTTGCCTGTACAGCTGGTGCTAGTTGCCTGTACAGATGCTGATGGTACTGACGACCATCACAGCTGGTGCTAGTTGACATAGTGACAGCTTATGAAAAAAATATTATATCAACAGAAAATCATTGAACTTAATCTTAAATCCGTACGTACATGTCAAGTTCACGGTATACGTATTGTGCTTCTAGAATCTTTGTTAACAATAGTACCTTAATCTTCTAATTCGTATACTATCGTTAATTATTGGCTGACTTTTAACAATATTACAATACGATACAAATTTGAACAATATTAATAAACTTTCTTGTGAAGCGCGCATATGGCCTTGTCAGCGTCAGCATCAACACGTTTTATTTCTTCATGCGCTAGAAGGTTAGTTCGGAGCTGGGTAACCTGACGTACGTTGTATGCGAGGTTTTGAGTGCAACAAGCATCAGGAAAATCCAGAAATATTTTTAAGTGAACGGTAGATATAGGAAACTTTTGTATTAGGTTTCACCCGAAAATTTTATACACAAGATGACACAAAATTTTGAACACAGTTGTGTCATCAATGTGATTTTTTCTCAGCCCCAGCCAAGTCAACACGAAGGTGAAAACAACTCGCGATCTACCAGGCATCTGACGTTGAAATAACGTTCATTAAACGTCGTTTCAATTTAATAAACTCTTTATCTATGATGTGACCGAGGTTTAAGGTATAAAGGGCCAAGTGAGGTGACACTGTAGTGGGCAGAGCTTTATTACGAACTGAGAACACACTGTACAACGGGTTACCACAATGACTTATCTTGTTGCCATACAGGTAGGCTAAACGCTAAATGGTGATTACCACAGTTTTGGCGTAATTTTCCTCGAGGCTGAATTAAATGAATGTTTTACTGAGTCCTATCCTAATAGTTCAGTTATCCATCAACTACAATTTCAGCTAGTAAGCGTACATGTCGCTTCCTGACCATTTCGTGGTATTATTTTATAGCCTGGGCGTGGCTACGAACTATGGATCAATTTCATACTTAGGTAATTGAGTGACGTACACTCAAAAAAATAAACGGACCATACCGTCGAAATATTGACACACTTTCTTACTCACAGCACAAGCAGAGAACGAACGTAGCACTGATACGTGCTTTCGCAGGACCAAACTAGATCAAGATGACCCACATAGGGACAAAAAGGTTCATCGATATTTGGACAAGACACTTATTTTTCTGTGTGTTGAGTTGGTGCTTCAGATTTTTCTAACATTATACGATGCGCAGAAAAATTATTGGGTTGTGTAGTCTAAACACTGACAAGCTTTCTTACTCGCAGCGCGAGTAACCCTTTGCGGAGTCAAACTAAGTCACAATGACCCACAAAAAAACGAAAAGTTCATCACTATGTAGACAAAGTTCCACTCATTGCCTTGAGTGCACCATTTGTTTTCTTCTCTTTGTCTAAAACTTATGAGGTCAAACCCATTGTCTTCAGAAGTGATATTGATTTCGCGCCTCTGTGTTCATCATTGTCATCCATCCATTGTGTAAACAGCACCATTGTCTCATTTTTATCTTGTTCATTAGGTAGCATTCAATTCGTTCAAATAATAATTAGACCAAATTTGTCGTCATTTAATGTATCGTCTACTGCTGAAAGATGTTGATGAGTCTATAATTATAGATTTAACAACAACGAATCGGATGTAATATTATAAAATATTTCTGAAATGCCTTGAACACAAATTCAAAATTGTGATCAATAATTGCCTGTAATTGGTGCTTCGATTGTTATTAGTTCGATGGTAACGGACAAGTTTTGTTGAACCGCCGAGCAAAGTCCAGCAAGGCAGTTATTCTGTAAATTATTTTGATTACCGAAAATTTTAATGGACGTTCAATCTACACGACGTTCTCGTACTTAAATAAAATGCATCCATACTTATACGAGTAAGCATGCAAATCTTTTGAATCAATAATTCTATTATCATCATCATGATTATCGTTTCTCTCAAGCAATTCATGCAGTACCGTGTTGGATTACCCTATAAACAAGATACTCGTTTTCTCACAACTTGTCTCGGGATTCATATTACATGGTTTAACTCTTTTCAGGGTGCATACACTGTTAGAAAAAATATAACTCATTACTCACTGCAGTGAGTGACAGAGAGCGCATTTTCTCGTTGACGAAAACTTAAGGTCACGGACGGACGGACAGACGGACAGACGGACGGACAGACAGACAGACGGATATGGCGAGCACAATAGTGCATTTTTTCCATAAATAAGAAAATGCACTAAAAACGGTAAAAAACGGTCCCACTGGCATTCTAGTGGCCGGTCGCCCCGTGAAAATAAACTGTTTCCCCGTTTTTATCAGATGTTTTACGGATTTCTAGGGTTGAATTAGAATAAAAACGGCGTCATATGGCGATCCTTTTCACGTGCCGACCGGCCACTGAAACGCCGGTCATACCGTTAACGGTAATTTTTCTAACAGTGTAAGTTTACAGCGATATAATCTTACAGAGTGTAGGTACAGTTGAACTAAACAGCGTGATCAATGGTTATGGTTGAACGTCAGGAAAGTTCGTTTTACAGCACATTTATGGGTACAGTACGTCAGAAAACTTTGTATCACAGTCCATTTCTAGGTACAATTCGACTGATTAATTCTTTTCACAGCCCATTTCTGAGTACAGTACGTCAGAAAAGTTCTCTTTACAGACCATATCTAGGTTACAGTACGTCTGGAAAATTTTCTATTCGTAAGTTTTCTGCGTATATTACTTCTTAAAAGTTTCAGTTTGTTTACCTGTAAATTTGGGGAGGTTTCGCATTACAGTCGCATAACTCCTAGTTGTCTGGCAGGATTTAAAGCACTGCAGTATGCCATGCAATTAGCGCCATGAGGATAACAGTAATTCAGTAGAACTGTTCACCGTGTGCATTCTGATTAGCACCTTTGCGGATGGCTTCATCGCAAAATCCGCTTGCGCCTCTGTTCCGCGATAAACCCTATTTAATATAAATAGATTAAAATTGAAAAATTATGAAATTTCTATACAAAGATTTTGTTCGTTGGAGCCGAATGCATTTGGAAGCAAATACTTTGCTGCCGACTAGCATCAGTTCAGAGGCAGTGACGAAAGAAATGATAGAATTTATGAATATATATTTAAAAATATGCTTGAAAAACATGATTTAAAAACGGCAAGAGAATTAGAGAATTTCGTTCTTTATAAAATCGCAAAGTATTAATTTATATATTTGAGGTATATTTAGTATACCTCAAACACCTCACTTCAGTTTTTCTTGCATATGAGTCAGAAAAGTGATCTAATGGTCAAAACCCATTCACGCCGGAATATCATGTGAAAAATTTTTACAAAATGAATGAAGGTTTTGTTGAAAATAAAATTTCTTGGAAGGATAAGGTTCAGACCAGCACTTAAATATAAAGAATCCACCGTTCATACATGTTAATTTAAAAAATCCCGCTGACACTCTGGCTATTTTCAAGTAACAAAAGAGAGTGTTCGCATTAAGGTCTGACAGGATAATTGTAGTTTCCGTCAATCTCTTTTACTTGGGACGAACAATTTTATGACTTCGACGATTGAATTCTGTAAAATGTTTAAGGTCGCAGATTAGCTAATAAAAAATGTTGAGGGATTAAAATTAAATTAAATATTCGTCGCTAAATATTTTAAAAGATTTTCTCTGTTGTATGAAAATATTTCATACACTAAATCGAGACGCTTGCATTTCACTCTTATAGGACACAAGCCCACGAATAAAAACGGCAATAAATGAAGTTTGAACTAATATCGTCTCTGCTCGATTTCAGTATAAAAACTGTAAAAATTCATGTTAATCCCATGAATATTTTCTGCGATTAACTTTAGCGTTCCAAGTAATAACACAACGGAAATTTTTGTTGGCCTTGCAGAAGACAATTGCTACAGCACAGTTATTGCAGTGGCATGTGTGGCGACCTCGCTTATTGGATGTCCCGAGCCAAAATATGTATTAAAATTATACATGAATCGGATTACGTTAACGCTAAAATGACGGGCGAAGAATTTCTATTAAGCTTAAGTGCTTACATTGCGAGTTTGGTACTCATAAATAAAAAAATATAACTCAGTACTCACTGCAGTGAGTGACAGAGAGCGCATTTTTTCGTCGACGAAAACTTGAGGTAACGGACAGACGGATGGACGGACGGACATGGCGAGCTCAATAGTGCATTTTTTCCATAAATGAGAAAATGTGTTAATAATATATAAGGTATTGTAAGATATTAATATATATGATATATATTCCTAACATATATAGAGATAGGTTTCGTTCTTAATGAAATGTCTATTATAAAAATTGTATATCAAACTAGTGTTAATTAAAAACTTTACTTCAAATATGCGAATATATGGCGATATTATTTATACCTCTATTATAAATATATATACCTATTCATTTTCATATTTCTACTGCATACATTCTGACTTTTTAACGTCTGATGTATGGAAGTAAGAAATTAACCCCGACCTGTTTTAACGTCTTGTTTTGTTTATTTTTCACAAGTTAAAAATTTAAAATTCGGTTGTATGCTTGTAAAACCAATTCAGAATTATTATGTCCTGATTTTCCCGCCAAGCAAAGCTTATTGTTAGTATTTATAATGAAATTTTTTCCAACTCAAGGATAAGTTCACTGTTTCAGTTGTCAATTTACCAAATGTTCAGCTAGGCCTTGCATGAATAAGAAAGATTTAACTGCGAAGCGGATTAAAACTGTAACACAATATATAATAAAAAAAAATATATATATATACGTATATAATAACTACATGAAGGTAATAAATAATAACTGCAGTAGTATTACATTGAAATAGTGCGACATGAATGTAGAACATTATTAAAAGTTTTATTTTAAATTTAAAACGGAATAAATGAACATAAACTGTCATATATAATAAACTGTCCTGTAATTCATTAAAAATATATGATGAGAGGTCTCGAATATTTATGTAGGAAGTGATACAATAAATGGAACATTAGTGTAAAACCGCACAGTGCAATAGAAACAATCAACTAAATACTTCGAGCGAACAAAAAAAGAATTGAGAAATTAAATTTTGTAAAATCCTGCACAAAGAAATAATGCAAATGCAGGAAACTCATCGTTCAATTACTACTAATTATCCAATAATTAGTAAGTAATTTACAATAAGTAATACTAATCTTAAACTAATTTTGTGAAAATTATGAAGATTTTACTACTTGTAAATATGTTTAAAATGCAGCATTTTACGTGACTAATTGTCCTTCTTGGCAGTCATTTGCTGTAATTGCTTCAAGCTGCTCGTGCTGCTCTACAGCAAGCGTTGTATCAGGATGCTCGTGCTGCTCTACAGCAAGCGTTGTGTCAGGCTGCTCGTGCTGCTCTATAGCAAGCGTTGTATCAAGCTGCTCGTGCTGCTCTATAGCAAGCGTTGTATCAGGCTGCTCGTGCTGCTCTATAGCCAGCGTTGTATCAGGCTGCTCGTGCTGCTTATTTTTTTAATTTTTAGCTCTGGGTAAGTTTGAAATTATTGAAATTATCGATATTGCCTTTGCTCTGGCACGAACTTGAATGTCCTTCCGACGCATAAATTAATTGATCAATAGAAAGATATGTGAAAATTTAGAGCGTTTAATATGATTTGTAATGCAGTTCGAAAAGAGAAACATTCTTTAGCTGCTTTATAGCGATGCATGTTCTCATAACCCTTAATGGCAGTCACAATTTGTTGTTGTGTTTTTACGATATATTGATTTATGTTTTTTTTAAATATGTTATTCCGATCTGTTTTATAACCATTTAATTTTCGATTTAAATTATTGCAAGAATTTTATTGTTTGTTGAGATAAGTTTATGAATTCTAAGTACTGATTGATTCTCGAATATAAAATATTTTATTATTCTAGATCAAACGTACGATCTATTACCGATTGCGCAAAACTTCATATATATATTGACAGATTCATCAAAGATCACTACTGATATTCGATATTTACGTAAACGAGTACATATATTTGGTAAAATGTATACTGCAATACAGCATGAACTGCCGAACAAGTTTTTTTCATGTGAACTTCGAAGCGAAATCATCGTGTTATTCAAGGGCATAAAACTCATCGTTATGACTGTATTCTATCATGTGTACATAAAGAACAAACTTCCTTCAGGATCAGAGGTTCTGCTGTCATGTTTGTACCTGAAAGAGACGTCGATCCCCATCGCCTGAAATATTAAGTACATCACCAAGCTTCGAGTCCGAACGGAAATTTTTCGCTGTTTTTGACTTGATGAAATATCTACACAGAAAAATAATGCAAGATAATTTCAGTCCTGCTGCCGGGTGTTGACAAACCTCTAGTTATATTTTCAATTTGATCGTAGGCTGAAATTAAATTCTACATTATTTTCAATTCCGACCACATGTATTGTTGGGGACTAGTCAATAAATAAATAAGCACTCTCTGTCCCCGGACACTTGGCCAATGATCGCAATCAAAGGATGAAGAAAAACTGATGAATTAAGAAATATAATAACAAATGAAAGACAAATCCAAGAAAACAAAACTTTAAAAACTATAAACCGTGTGTCTAGCAAGCTTTCACTTTCAACTCATAAGAAAGTCCTAAGTTCGGAGCCTCGCTGAAAAGCAAGAATAAATACAAATTAATGACTTGAATTAACGTAACGCTAACGAAATAATATATAACACATGAATAATAACTAAATATAAATATTCAATATCACCAGACAAACCACCACGACATAAACACGATAAACAATTCAGGTACCAACCTCTGCGGTGGATCACTTAGCAATGACAAGTTATATGACTGATCTAGACGAGGTGACGTAATAGTTGACTTAAAAAGCAAAATGACAAAACCCGTAGCCTAACTATCTATGAAGTTATTACATTGAAAAGCTATCCCTAACAGTATCAATTGTAATACAATCATGTGCGTAAAACTATAAAATGAACTTTATACGTAGTACGTAACCAACGTTCCTTAATTGATCCCCTCTTCTCCAGTTCTCGCTGTAATTTATACATGTTCAGTCACACCTTCATCATTTTGTCTGGCATTAAAAATGTTGTGCTTCTTTAGTTCATCCATATAATTAATTCACTCATCTTCTTTCCGTATATATCGAGCTATTGTTTAATTGTTCAGTCACTGTATCCATCTCTCACTCGTCCCTATGCTACGGTCGCACATTTCTTCTGAATTTGCCATCTGTTTCATTGATTTGAGTATATCCTTCACTCTTACTCTTAACTTGCTTCCATATGATACAGTATGTATGATCCCTAGGCATTTCCCGGTATAATAAGATTTGTATAATTATATTTTAGACTTCCAACAGTTTCAATCTCACAATTTTTATACAAATATCACCTAACGTTGACCGCGGCATTTTATTTATTCACCTCAAGATGTCTTGATGTTCCAAATAAAAATCTATAATTAGCTAGTATTCAGTTCTTCTCTCTTTTTGGATGTTATTTAATTCTTCTCTCTTTATTTGCATAGTATTTAATTCTTCTCTCTTTATTTGATAGTATTTGATTCTCTCTATTTAGTTAATACTTACTTTCTTGATGGGGTACGGTGCGAAACGTCAATTATTTTATACGCTAAAATATAATATTAAACAACAGTTTGAGTTAGTTATAGCAAACAAGTTAGTGCATTGATTAATGTGATGGAACGAAAATTTTGTAAATGCGGAAGAACATAAGGACATAATTCTAATCTGAAATTTGAGTATTATTTGCATGATATCATAATTAGGTAAAATGTACAAATGTACCTCCCGGACACTCCCACAGTACCACGGGCCGTGATACTGTGGGACGTTATATATCGTTTGGTATTTTTATTATTTCTTGTCAAATGAAAAGTTCTGATCTTTGCTTATATAGGGACAAACAAAGGATTTGATGCTTAGTTTTATTTTGAATTTGGTTTTTTTACGAAAGAAATTAATCGTGTTATTTTAAATTTAAATTTTTAAAAATGTTTTTTAAATTTTAAAATTTTGTTTTAAAATTTAAAATTTTACCCCACTTTTCCCTGTTCACCTTCTCGTCCGTTATTTAAAAAAACATTTACTGATTCTTTCTCCTTGAAAGGCAAAGCCTGATCACGCGCCTCCAATACCAGACGGGAAGCAATGGGCTCCATTTATTTTGAACGGAGTGAAATGAACTGGCTGAAAGTTACGCTTGTTTCGTGTACTTTGAGCAGAATCAGAGCATAAGAAGCGTTTTAATCTGAAACTGTAGATAACTGTATATGAAACTGTAGCATGTATTTATCTGAAACTGTAGCATGTATCTGTTCAGATATATGTATCTGAAACTGTAGCATGTATCTGTTCAGATATATGTATCTGAAACTGTAGCATGTATTTAACTGAAATTTTAGCATGCATCTTTCAGCGCAGTCCGAAAACAGTATGTAATGATAAGGGATATCTTCGAATTCTGAGTTATTTCATATTTAACATAGAGTTTATGTCTTAGAGCATTAAAATATCTGCCTTGGCACATGTGTCTTGCAGCATCAAAACATCTGCCTTGGCACATGTGTCTTGCAGCATCAAAACATCTGCCTTGGCACATGTGTCTTGCAGCATCAAAACATCTGCCTTGGCACATGTGTCTTGCAGCATCAAAACATCTGCCTTGGCACATGTGTCTTGCAGCATCAAAACATCTGCCTTGGCACATGTGTCTTGCAGCATCAAAACATCTGCCTTGGCACATGTGTCTTGCAGCATCAAAACATCTGCCTTGGCACATGTGTCTTGCAGCATCAAAACATCTGCCTTGGCACATGTGTCTTGCAGCATCAAAACATCTGCCTTGGCACATGTGTCTTGCAGCATCANACGTGAATAATACCTGTCTCTTATACACATCTAGATGTGTATAAGAGACAGCTTTCAGCCTGCTCGCGATCTCGTTGCAAGTCAAATTCTCCAGCCAAGATAATTTCAGAGTTGAGTCAGAAAAGCTTAAAGTTAATTTAAACTATGTCTTCTAAATTCTTTGGAAAAATAAGCACGTTTGTCTTATTCATGAAGACTATGTATATGCCATATTGGGAAGTACAATCGAGTTGAATACACTTAAAAAGTCATGTGCTTTGATATTTGGCACGACAATCATTATAAACAGCTCAAGCTCTTTATTGTCACAAGCTTTTGCCATTTTAGTTTTATTTTAACCACTACATCATTTTATGCAATTTTTTATTTAACATAGTGCTGTTTTTAAAACTCAAGCTAGTGAGCTACCGCTTTAATGGCGGTTCAATTATTACAGTAACGGTGCGGAAAATTCGCGCTAATGTCTTTCAATTACACCTCGAAACGAGATCTCGAATAGTCATGCATGACATTAAATAAAATTAAAAGTAGCACCTAGGATTCTTTATAGCCCAGCTGCACTCGATTGCATAATTTGCCTTCACGTGAAGAAAATACTTGAGCTAAAACCAACACGAACTAAACCTGCGAACCAACGTTAAACGTTAGAACCAACATGAACAGAACAGATGAGCGTTTCAACCAACATGAAAAGAACCTGAACAGTAAGATGAGTGTTAGAACCAACATGAACAGAACCTGCACAAGACGCTGAGCGTTAGAACCAACATGAACAGAACCTGCACAGTAAGATGAGCGTTAGAACCAACACGAACAGAACCTGCACAGTAAGATGAGCGTTAGAACCAACATGAACAGAACGCGCGCAGTACGATGAGCGTTAGAACCAACATGAACAGAACCTGCACAGGAAGATGAGCGTTAGAACCAACATGAATAGAACCTGCGCAGTAAAATGAGCGTTAGAACCAACATGAACAGAATCTGTGCAAGAAGCTGAGCGTTAGCACAAAAATGAACAGAATCTGCACAAGAAGATGAGCGTTAGCACCAACATGAATAGAACCTGCGCAGTTTGATGAGCGTTAGAACCAACATAAACAGAACCTGCGCAGTAAGATGAGCGTTAGAACCAACATGAACAAAACCTGCGCAGTTTGATGAGCGTTAGAACCAACATGAACAAAACCTGCACAGTAAGATGTGCGTTAGAACCAACATGAACAGAACCTGCACGAGAAGCTGAGTCATAGCACTAAAATGAACAGAACCTAAACAAGAAGATGAGCGTTAGAACCAACATAAACAGAACCTGCACAGGAAGCTGAGCGTTAGAACTAACATGAACAGAACCTGCACTAAAAGATGAGCTTTAGAACAACATGAACAGAACCTGCACGAGGAGCTGAGTCATAGCACTAAAATGAACAGAACCTAAACAAGAAGATGAGCGTTAGAACCAACATGAATAGAACCTGCACAAGAAGCTGAGCGTTAGAACTAACATGAACAGAACCTGCACTAGAAGATGAGCTTTAGCACTAAAATGAACAGAACCTGCCGGAGAAGCTGAGCGTTAGAACCAACATGAAAAGAACCTGCGCTGTAAGATGAGCGCTAGAACCAACATGAACAGAACCTGCCCAGGAAGCTGAGCGTTAGAACCAACATGAAAAGAACCTGCGCTGTAAGATGAGCGCTAGAACCAACATGAACAGAACCTGCACAAGAAGCTGAGCGTTAGAACCAACATGAAAAGAACCTGCGCTGTAAGATGAGCGCTAGAACCAACATGAACAGAACCTGTCTCTTATACACATCTAGATGTGTATAAGAGACAGGTATCAGGCTGCTCGTGCTGCTCTATAGCAAGCGTTGTATCAGGCTGCTCGTGCTGCTCTAGTTAGAATTTCTTCAAGATTCTCTTGATTCATCAAGCTGTTAGTGCTGCTCAGTTGAATGTTCGTGATCTTACAGTTGGATATGCTAATTGTAGGCATGAATTTAAACTATAGATTTGCCACAAGTTAAAATAACCAGAAAGTTTTTTCTCGTATTTTAAATACTTAGAATTGTTTAAAAATGAGAAAAATCTGGGTACGATTTGGAATTCCTTTGAAACGTTAACGTTATCAATATTACTTGGTTTCAAATGGAATAACTTTGAATTTTTATTTGTCGGAGAAGTTTGCTGTTGCCATGCCACAACGCCAGATATCGGATCTCTTGATGAAATTGCATTAAATTAAGTTCATATCTTTTATTTAATTATAGGAAATTCATAGGACCATCGATTCTACCTGTTTTCAAGTTAAGCATAACGTGATGTTTGTGTTATCTTTAAGTTAGCATTGCGTAAAGTTAAGGTTATCCCTATAAGTTTAGCCTAATGTCAAGTTTAAGTTTTTTCAAAGTTCAGCATAACATCCAGTTTACCTACCCCTTCAATTTCACTTATCATGAATTCTAGCATAACATCCAGTTATTTCGCCCAAAAATTGCTCTAAATTAAAATAAAACATTCGGTTCACTTACCATTGAGTTAATAATAACATCATATGTTCATTAACCGTAACATTTAGCATTACATCCTGTTTACTAACCATAGAGTTTAGCATAAAATCCTGTTTACCCACCGTAACGTTTAGCATTGCATACTGTTTACTAGCCATAGAGTTTAGCATAAAATCCTGTTTACTCACCGTAACATCGCATCACATCCATTTGACTTTATCCTGGAGAAATGGCGGCTAAATATTTTAATCTGTTCTTGAATCCGGCGCGCTGCAATTTACAATAGGCTCGCCCTGCACTGAGTGCTAAGCCTTTCTTAAGAGAATGGCTTATGGCCGCCTGCCATTGCAGGGTCTCAGCTATGCACGGTGTGACTTTTAATGAGAATTATCGATTAATATCATAATTTTGACTCGGAAATAGTGTCGATTATGACTCCGTGGTGTGACTTTTAATGAGAATTATCGATTAATATCATAATTTTGACTCGGAAATAGTGTCGATTATGACTCCGTAATGGTGTCGATTATGACTCCGTAATGGTGTCGATTATGACTACCTTGGCACATGTGTCTTGCAGCATCATAACATCTGCCTTGGCACATGAGTCTTGCAGCATCAAACAGCTGCCTTGGCACATGTGTCTTGTAGCATCAAAACATCTGCCTTGGCACGTACGTGTGTCTTGCAGCATCAAAACATCTGTCTTGGCACATGCGTCTTGCAGCATCATAACATCTGCCTTGGCACATGTGTCTTGCAGCATCATAACATCTGCCTTGGCACATGTGTCTTGCAGCATCAAAACATCTGCCTTGGCAAATGTGTCTTGCAGCATCAAGACATCTGCCTTGGCACATGCGTCTTGCAGCATCATAACATCTGCCTTGGCTTATGTGTCTTGCAGCATCAAAACATCTGCCCTGTCTCTTATACACATCTAGATGTGTATAAGAGACAGGGTGTCGATTATGACTCCGTAATGGTGTCGATTATGACTTGGTGATGATGTCGATTATGACTCCGTAATGGTGTCGATTATGACTTGGTGATGATGTCGATTATGACTTGGTGATGTTGTCGATTATGACTCGGTGATGATGTCGATTATGACTCGGTGATGATGTCGAATATGACTTTGAATGATGCTAATTATGACTTGGTGATGATGTCGATTATGACTCGGTGATGGTGTCGATTATGACTCGGTGATGATGTTGATTATGACTCGGTGATGGTGTCGATTATGACTTGGTGATGATGTCGATTATGACTCGTGATGATGTCGAATATGACTTTGAATGATGCTAATTATGACTTGGTGATGGTGTCGATTATGACTTGGTGATGGTGTCGATTATGACTTGGTGATGGTGTCGATTATGACTTGGTGATGATGTCGCTGCTACCGGGTGATGGCAAACCTCTAGTTATATTTTCAATTTGATCGCAGGCTGAAATTAAATTCTACATTGTTTACAATTCCGACCACATGTTTCAATTGTAATACAATCATGTCCGTAAAACTATAAAATGAACTTTATAGTACGTAACCAACGTTCCTTCATCTCTGCTTCTCCAGTTCTCGCTTTAATTTAAATATTGTTCAGTCACACCTAAATCATTTTGTCTCGCATTAAAAATTTCGTTCTCGCTTGGTTCATCCATATAATTAATTCACTCATTTTCTTTCAGTATATATCGCAGTGTTGTTTAATTGTTCAGTCACTGTATCCATCTCTCACTCGTCCCTAGCTACGATCGCACAATTATTCTTAATTTGCCATCTGTTTCATTGATTTGAGTATATCTTTCACTCTTACTCTTAGCTTGCTTCCATATGATATGTATGATCCCAAGGCATTTTCCCAGTATAAGAAGATTTGTATAATTATATTTCAGACTTCGAAGAGTTTCAATCTCACAATTATTTATATAAATATCACCTAACTTTGACCGCAGCATTTCATTTATTCACCTTTAGATGTCTTGATCTTCTAAATAAAAATCTTTAATTAGCTAGAATTTAATTCTTCTCTCTTTATTTAGATAGTATTTAATGCTTCTCTCTTTAATTATTAAGGTAGAATTTAATTCTTCTCTCTTTTCAGCTCATTTTCTCATTTATGGAAAAAATACACTATTGTGCTCACCATGTCCGTCCGTCCGNTTCAGAAATGATATTGATTCACGCCTCTGTGTTCATCATTGTCATCCATCCATTGTGTAAACAGCACCATTGTCTCATTTTTATCTTGTTCATTAGGTAGCATTTAATTCGTTCAAATAATATTTAAACCAAATTTGTCGTCATTTAAAGTATCGTCTACTGCTGAACAATATTGATGAGTTTATAATTGAGGATTTAACAACAACGAATCGGATGTTATATTATGAAATATTTGTGCAATGTCATGAACACAAATTCAAAATTATAATCAATAATTGCCTTTAATTAATGCTTCGATTTTTATTACTTCGATGAAAACGGACAAGTTTTGTTGAAACGCCAAGCGAAGTCCAGCAAGGCAGTTATTCGGTAAATTATTTTGATTACCTATAAATTTATTAATGTGGACGTTTAATCTACACAAAGTTCTTGTGCATGAATAAATGCTTCCATCCTGATACCAGTAAACATATAAATCCATTGAATCAATAATCCTATCATCATCATCACGATTATCGTTTCTCTCAAGCAATCCATGCAGTGCCGTGTCGGGCTAACCAATAAACAAGATTCTCTATAGATAAGCACAACCTGCCAAGAGGTGCATATATTGTTTAACCCATTTTTGGGTGCATAACTTTAAAAACGAAATAATCTTACCGTGTGTGGGTACAGTTGTACTATACAGCGTGACCAAGGTTATGGTTAAACGGCTGAAAATTTCTATTTGCAGTCCATCTCTGGGTACAGTACGTTTGGAAAATTTTCTTTTCAACTATTTTCTACATACATTACTTCTGAAAAGTTTCAGTTTGGTTAACATGTAAATTTGGGCAGGTTTCGCATTACAGTCACATAACTCCTAGTTGTCTGGAAGGATTTAAAGCACTGCAGTAAGCCATGCAATTAGCGCCATGCGGATAACTGTAATTCAGTAGAACTCTACACCGTGTGCATTCTGATTTGCACATTTGTGGATGTCTTCATCGCAAAATCCGTTTCTGCTTTTGTTCCGCAATAAACCCTACTTAATATAAATAGATTTGAATTGAAAAATTAAGAAATTTGTATCCAACGATTTTGTTCGTTGGAGCCGAATGCATTTGGGCGTGAATACTCGGCTTGTGTCTTGCAGCATCAAAACATCTGCCTTGGCACATGTGTCTTGCAGCATTGTAATAAAAAGTCAAGTAAGATTTATTGCCTGCGAAATGCACTACGAAGATCGAGGGCTCGGGAGACTCGGATCTTCTTATTCACGGTATGCGACGAAAGGTTCATATGCGTTTTGCTGCAGGGTTGATATAAAAAAATTTATTATCAGTGCTAATAAAATCAGAAACCGTTTTAGTTTGGTTATAGTTCTTTTATGCTTATAAGTAAAACTATGACTACAACATATGCAACACATATGTTCGATTTTCTTCCATATGTGAATCGATTCATATGATCAATTTGAAGAAATGTTGCAATAGATTTTGCTTACATATTTTTTGAAATTCTTTTTCAATTTCATTGTAATTTTTCGAAATATTGGTTTACACTTAACTGATTTTCACTGTTACGTTATTTTTTTGTAAACATTCATGATACACACTGAGCATCATGAATGGCAATAAAAAATGGTATTAAAAAATGAATGAATAAATTATATCATCATGATGCAGACTGGGCATCATGAATTGATGCATTAGATGTGGGTGGACTTGACGTAAATTTCTTTGGTTTCTTCTGTAATAATTGCTCTAAATTTAAGAAAACTCCTACAAAAGCGAGGGCGATGAACGAGTTCATACTGACTGAGCTAATTGACTGGGACCTATTCCTACGATAGATCACACTTTTCTAATTTATCGAAGTAAAATTAGCATTTCTGAGTTTCAATAAGCTCCATAAGCGACTCAACTCCAGCATCAAAGCCAAGGAAATTGTCCAGTCCTAAGGGCTTTAATTCTTCGCTGTAGCAGTGCATTAACAAGCCTCGTGTCTCAGCCCTGCATGGGGCCATACTTTCAAAACTCGCTAAGTGAACGTAAGTACTTACGCTCTATTTTCTTGTCTATGATTGGTGGATTTTGCTTGAAAGACAGTCAATGATTGGCTGATGAACTTACGATCTCTTAACTTTTTTTGAAAGTATAGGCCCTGTGGGCTCGACCACAGATCCCAATATTGGCATCGCTTCTGGGCTCAATCGAAATTTCCTATGCTGCGTGAAGGGGCAAACTTTCAGCCTGCTCGCGATCTCGTTGCAAGTCAAATTCTCCAGCCAAGATAATTTCAGAGTTGAGTCAGAAAAGCTTAAAGTTAATTTAAACTATGTCTTCTAAATTCTTTGGAAAAATAAGCACGTTTGTCTTATTCATGAAGACTATGTATATGCCATATTGGGAAGTACAATCGAGTTGAATACACTTAAAAAGTCATGTGCTTTGATATTTGGCACGACAATCATTATAAACAGCTCAAGCTCTTTATTGTCACAAGCTTTTGCCATTTTAGTTTTATTTTAACCACTACATCATTTTATGCAATTTTTTATTTAACATAGTGCTGTTTTTAAAACTCAAGCTAGTGAGCTACCGCTTTAATGGCGGTTCAATTATTACAGTAACGGTGCGGAAAATTCGCGCTAATGTCTTTCAATTACACCTCGAAACGAGATCTCGAATAGTCATGCATGACATTAAATAAAATTAAAAGTAGCACCTAGGATTCTTTATAGCCCAGCTGCACTCGATTGCATAATTTGCCTTCACGTGAAGAAAATACTTGAGCTAAAACCAACACGAACTAAACCTGCGAACCAACGTTAAACGTTAGAACCAACATGAACAGAGAGCTAAAACCAACACGAACTAAACCTGCGAACCAACGTTAAACGTTAGAACCAACATGAACAGAACAGATGAGCGTTTCNGAGCTTTAGAACAACATGAACAGAACCTGCACGAGGAGCTGAGTCATAGCACTAAAATGAACAGAACCTAAACAAGAAGATGAGCGTTAGAACCAACATGAATAGAACCTGCACAAGAAGCTGAGCGTTAGAACTAACATGAACAGAACCTGCACTAGAAGATGAGCTTTAGCACTAAAATGAACAGAACCTGCCGGAGAAGCTGAGCGTTAGAACCAACATGAAAAGAACCTGCGCTGTAAGATGAGCGCTAGAACCAACATGAACAGAACCTGCCCAGGAAGCTGAGCGTTAGAACCAACATGAAAAGAACCTGCGCTGTAAGATGAGCGCTAGAACCAACATGAACAGAACCTGCACAAGAAGCTGAGCGTTCGCACTAACATGAACAGAACCTGCACAAGAAGAAGAGCGTTAGAACCAACATGTAAAGAACCTGCACAAGAAGCTGAGCGCTAGCACTAAAATGAACAGAACTAGCACAGTAAAATGAGCGTTAGAACCAACATGAAAAGAACCTGCGCTGTAAGATGAGCGTTAGAACTAACATGAATAGAACCTGCACGAGAAGCTGAGCGTTGGAGTTGTGTCGGCGGTGGGCGCTCTCGATGACGGTGTAATTAAAGCAATAAGCCTGCCACTTGGCGGGGGCACTAGCGTATTTCTTGTCGCTGCCCACGTATGCCAACTACTGCAACACGTGAATAATACTGCGACACGTGAATAATACTGCGACACGTGAATAATACTGCGACACGTGAATAATACTGCGACACGTGAATAATACTGCGACACGTGAATAATACTGCGACACGTGAATAATACTGCGACACGTGAATAATACTGCGACACGTGAACGATACTGCGACAAAAATGTAATACGGCATCACGTATCTAATACTGCTACTCGTAACTACTGCTATGAGATGCAACTAATACTTACTACTACACATAACTATACTACTGCGACACTTAACTAATACTGTTACACGCAATTAATACCACAAAACTTACATAAGACGTAACTGCTACTGCACCTTACAACCGCTATCAGACACTTAACCCTCACTACACATGCACGTTAATCCAGCAGCAATGGTTATACATAACAACATTTATATCGATTCTCTTTCGTGTACAGTTTGTTGAGGCTGCCCATCTTGACACTCGTGCAGGAGATAAACTTTCTCTGAAAATTAAATTCTACGACTTTTAAAATGGCGTGGAAACATGAAATTTCGTTTTTATATGACCTCTTTTATGTCAGAAAAAATTAGATTTGACTAACAAATTTTCGGACAAGATGTTGTGACAGAACGCTGATAGACTCTTTGACCTCCTGACTCTGAATGGTATCTCTAATTGGGTTGTTTATACACTAAAATACATCGAATCTGGAATCCGTCTTGCGCAGGAATTAAAGGTTTGCTTTCGATGCATGTGGCATGAATAAATATAATTTATTTATAGTAAAAACATATCTGTTCAATCAAATATCAATAAATTTGAATTTGATATTCCTCCTGACTTCAAAGTGGACAGCGATGGCTTATTTTTCACGGTATAGAGCTGAGATGCTGCTCAAGTGCTGGTGTTCATATAGAGCTGCGTCTAATCCTTTCAAATCCTTGGGTATTTTTGATATATTAATTCAAATATTAATTCAATACGACACGTGTGTTGTAGCAGACCAATCCTCACAGCATAGCTGGAGTATTCTGGGCAGAATTTACAAAGAGAAATTACCAGGAGGTAAGGAAGGATTAGTATATCTTTTCGGTTAATCTCAAAATTTCAAAATATAAACTGCAATGGTAAAAGCATTTTTAATTAAATTCAGAAATCGTCAATTCTTTAGTTCCCTATTAAAAATGGAGGTTGAGGTTATATTTTCAAATGAAGCCTGCAAACAACTTAGAGTCGTACATGAAGCGGAAGGACGATAAATAAGTTCGACACATCCATAAATTGGTTTTATTTGAAATCGCAGTGGCAATTTACCTTAGTTGTACGTAATGCTAGCACCTTTGGCTTCCCATACAATATCTTAAAATGCATTACTGATCCATGAGTAATTTTACTACTTATTGGTACTAAAATAAAGCCACTTCTCAACCTCGCAGATTTGATAATTCCACGCGAAGTTTAATTCACTTGCTTCATTAATTCACAGCAAGGCTCAGCAGATGCGTTAACTCGGAATTTCATTGAGTTAGTCGAGTGCCGGAGTCTTTTTGTGTGCACTTGTGATTGCGGTGCTCGAAGAGCTCAACTTTGTCCACACTCAGACATATGAGTGAGGCAATGTCCAAATAAAGATGCAATTGTTACCCTTGCATGAGTCATCGCGGCAAAATTGGGACCGGGTAAATGTCACTGTACGCTCTTCACTCATGATGTGGAGGCGAATGTGCATTACTATTCGTACAATATGGTACATTAATTTTTTCGCAGCGCAGTTTCCTTCAATGAAAGCCGGACCACAAGACAACTAGCCACGCTGCGTTTCCGTTATTCCATTGAGACGCTCACTTTGCAAATGTAAAAATTTCACTGCGACGGTATGAATAAAAGGCATTTGTGAAGCATCCCAAAAATGAGATACACTTGAAAAATTCTTCTTTTTTTCTCTCTCTCTCTCAACCTTCTAGGTGCAATTTCGGTCGTTTTTACAAATTTTGCACCAACACTTGAAGTGATGGAATTTATTAAATGACAGAATAAAAATTGATGAATTGCGTTCTAACAGTTGCAGTGATTTAGTTTTGTTTCTACGATAGAATTATGATGAAATTAGTGAGCATTGCAAAATGTGATAATGATTTTTCGAGAGAATCAAAGTATGCAAGTTTTTTTAATGAGGTTTTACGTGTCCTTTGCTATGCGAAACTTTTATAATTAAATCATCACCTGACTAATAATGCCTCCATAAAACAACACGATAAACTGAAATTAAAAAATTCTATCTAACGAGAGAAAATGTTTTGATATTAAAATCAAATCATCCGTATCGATATACTGCTTGTGGGTATCTCATTTTCGCATGCTCAACATCCCCTGAAATTTATTCTGAATTTTATTATGTTTTGCGGGAGTTAATGTCTCGCTAACGAGCTGCGCATTGCTCCAATGATTGACTTCAATTGGTCGAAAGCAGTGAGGCTTTAAGAAAAATTCGCTCGTATAAATGATGAAGTTTCGTGCTTAAGACAATTTCTTGCGGCCACGAGCTGATCAACATCTTGATGAAGGATACATCGAGATCAATATAAGTAATTAAAAAGTATTTAAATACACTTATTATTATTATTATTTTTTATATTTAAAGGCAAAGAAAATTCAGACGAATTTCACCTAATTTCAATGAAGGGTGAATTTTATTCTATTAAATTATATAAATTTACATGAAATTTTCTTTCATTTGAAATTTTTGTTAATTTGCAATTAATGCAAACTAATGACAAGTTATGTGATATTTTGTATCCAACATTTAACTTTGAGAAGTTGAATCAGATATTCTAGTCATTTATATTTTTCTGCTCTTACTATGGCATTAACCTATTTTAACACAGTCTGTGAGTGATCAATACAAATATTGATATATTTCCTGAAAATCAAGGCAAAATTATCAATAAATTTAATAAATATTTTCTGAATATTGTATCAAAGTATGATTATTGTAATCTACCTCCTAGGAAAATGTATGTTATGTATGATTAGGTCAAATAGTAATTTTTCGCAAATTGCACTCGATTTTAAAGGATATATATAATTGGCTTTTCCCTGAGCTCTCTCGTTCATTCGCTTAAGAAATCAATATTAATGATACAGATTATCAATTTTCATCAATCCGAAGACAACTCAAATGATTGTTGGATTATTAGTATTGAAATATTAATAAGGTTTCTTCTGTACTTGTCTTGTGATGACTTTTTATTCGTAAACGCATAACAAATAATTTATCAAGTAAGTTGATAATACGCAGTAGTTTCTTCTTGTTTTTTAAATAGAATTCAATTCAATTTATTTTTCCGGATCGTCGTAGTAGTAAACAAGATAATTGCATTTTTTGTCTGTGCTTGGAGTGCTTCTGTTTCTTTGATCTAAGTCATGCATTTTAGCGCATTTTCTCATTTATGGAAAAAATGCACTATTGTGCACGCCATGTCCGTCCGTCCGTCTGTCTGAATGTCTGTCCGTCTGTCCGTCCGTCTGTCCGTGACCTCAAGTTTTCGTCGACGAGAAAATGCGCTCTCTGTCACTCACTGCAGTGAGTACTGAGTTATATTTTTTATATGTCTGTCTGTCTGTCTGTCTGTCTGTCTGTCCGTCTGTCCGTCCGTCTGTCCGTGACCTCAAGTTTTCGTCGACGAGAAAATCCGCTCTCTGTCCCTCACTGCAGTGAGTACTGAGTTATATTTTTTATATTTGTATGTGTTTTTGATTATACAGCCTCAAATTGCATGTTATGTATGTTATTCTGTATTCTTATTTTCGTTTGGATTTTTCTATTTATATTTTATAACGGCCCTTTGACACGAGATTTTCAAAATATTAAATTCAAGTATCGATATTTTGTGATAACTTGATGTCAAATCCGTTGATATTCTTGGTTCTGTGATTGTAATCAACATTAATATCATGTAAGAATTATTAACTAAACTAAGTAATCCCTCGACTTAGAATTAAGTTTTAGCGTAACTTTAATGCAACTAATTTAAATTAAAGTAGCAAAGTCGTAAGCTTCCGTTCGCCGTGAACTGGTGTGTGCACTCGCCACCTCTGAGTAAAGTAGAGGAGTTATATACGTTCCTTGCTAACATTTTTCTGGTGTGTGGACTCGCCACCTCTGAGTGCACTCTGTGTGCACTCGCCACCTATTAAACTGGTGTGTGCACTCGCCACCTCTGAGTAAAGTAGAGAAGTTATTTACGTTCCTTGCTAACATTTTTCGAGTTAAAAAGTTTAAGTTCATAGCCTCAAACTTTTTCTGCAACTTGCGAAATCGAATTCGATTTGGAAGTTTGTGAAATTCTTTGACAGATTCTCGCAAATACATTTGCTCTCGTCGCTTGATATCAAATGAATTTATGTTAATTCTGTTACTGAACGTTTAGAAATTTTTTCCACACTATCGAGCGGAATGATGGCAACTGCAATGTGTGATCATAATTTTCATAAGTGAAAAACTTTGAACGTTTTTCTTCGTCTTTTAGCTAACCACATTTAAATTTTACTTCTTATCAATTTTAACAAACGGATTTTCGTTACGGAAACCATTCTACAATTTTATTTAAACACAACCTACATTATTTTATAGAATACATATCCTGTTCAAAAATACTTTCCCGGACATAAATTAACCACAAGTTTAAAAGCCAGCAAAACATAAGCTTTATCTTCAGCAACGTCATTGGTGCGCGTTGCGCAGTCCATGGTTGAATTAATACATTAATTCAACCATGGCCCAGTGTGTGCCCAAATTCAAGATCGGAACTTGTCAATTTAAGGGACGTCGGCACCTCGCTATTCGGGCCTTCATTTCGGGGCTGCATTGCTCTCGTTCTCTGCATTTCGAGTCTCGCGAAACATGGCTTTGCGAATCTCATGAAGTTCGGCTGAGGTCAGCCAAATCATGAAGTCAGCCAACGCTGAGGTCAGCCAAATCATGAGGTCAGCCAACGCTGAGGTCAGGCTTGCATGGAGTCCTTATATATTATAATGGACTTGAGGGACGTCTATCAAAGGTCAGTTAACAAATTTTGATTTTTGGGACGGGGGTGGATGAGGTTTTACAGAAAAAACATCATAAAGAGCTAATGATCGATACCAGGAAATTTTTTTTATGAAAACAATTGTGATGATTTGAGGAAAATTCATGCGAAAAAGTTTGAATTTATAACCCAGAAGCCGGAAAAAAATTGAAATGGAAACGCTTTGCTTCGCTTCCGATCCATTTCATTTCTCGTACGTCAGTTGAAGTTTTCATTAATTAAAATTTCATCCCTTAAAACCTGTTTTATTATTATGCCATATTTTATTAAATCCTGTCTTAATTTCTTAAATTTCAATCCCCTATTTAGATCTTGGAAATTTGCCGTCAATATTTACACTCTAACTCTGATCTTTCTTTGAAGGCAGTTCGCTGCGAGCCTGCCATTGTCTTCACAATAACTGTGGCGATATGCCGCTATTGTCATTACCACTGCGGGCCAATTTTCCTAATTGCCAGCACTGGCCGATCATCGTTCTTTAATGGCTGCCAATTGTCAGCCTAAATGTTGTTTCTTTTGGCACAGTCGTGACTTTGGAGGCGAAAATCTGGCCATTTAGCCTGCCTGAAAAACGATGCGCATTATGGCTATGATGTTTGTTTCATAAGGCGTTATTATGGTGCCGTTTGTTGCGAGGTTTTTGTGGGGATTTTTCCCCTTGGGTGATACATGTAACACGGCATGTGAAGTCACGGGTCATTCATTCATGTATTCAAGCGGCCGTGCTTGTTGATTAGCTGATGTTGTTTGTTTCAGGATCTACATAAGAAGTTCGGTATTACGTATATTCAAGTATGCTTAAAAAATGTTAACATGTTTTATTCATCGAATATTAGCACTTTGCTCTATATTATATACAGAATGAGCAACACATTATACCCTTCGCTGATTGCAAAAGTTAATTACTTCTAAAAAGTAAGACTCTTTAAGACACTAAATTCATTAAAATCAGTAATAAATCTAATTTCACCCCTCCCTCTTGCCCGCCTCACACTTATAACTTACGAGACGTCTCGTCTGTAACTGCATTTGATAAATGGCGCTCGATGCCTCGGTTCTTAATTGTATTGCCGTGCAACCCTGCCAAGTGTAGCGTAGTTGTGAACTGGAGAAACGAAGGCATTTTTCACGTCGTGTCGTGGCATTTTTCACGGCGTGTCGTGGCATTTTTCACGGCGTGTCGTGGCATTTTTCACGGCGTGTCGTGGCATTTTTCACGGCGTGTCGTGGCAACTTTATTTGATTCTGCTATAATCGAAGAGCGTGTCGGGCCACATGAATTGTGGCCGTTGGACCGGCCATGAAAAATGCAACTTGTATTTTTTCAATTTTATTTTTCGAGCTCATCCAAAAATTGAGCTGTGTTATTATGTTATTATTTTAATAAAATGATATTATTAAATTTGATGATATGATTGAAATAAATAATTCGGGTGCCATATATGTTTATTATTACTGTATTATTAAATACATCAATATATTTCAATATTATCAATTCGGAGCTAAAAATTATTCATGCAATTATGTAAATAGTATATTTTTAAGAAGCAAAATTCTGCTCCCTAATATGCTGTTATAGAAAGTAACATGCTTAGGATTAAGACCTTAGTAGTAATTTAGTAGTAATAGTACTTAATATTAACACACAAGGTATCCGTGGTAATCATACTCGTCTTCCTGCATGCATTTATTTTATACCGAACGCGAAATTACCTTTTATTCAACACCTCGTACTAGTTACTATTTGTTCAATTCGTTTGTGTGGCATATCAATGAATTAAAATTTGCTCTTTTAGAGGTCCAATTACGATTAGCATTTGATTTTCTTGCATTATTTGTGTTTCTCCAATCATTTAATTAAGTGCCACTAATTATAACCATGATTCAATCAATATTGTTCTTGACGACAACATTCTACTGAAATTACCTAATCGAATTTAGTTTCTCACTTATCCATCATTTTTTTTTCTCTTCCAGAAACTTACGGTTTTCACAACTGATACAACGTTTTTGAAATTTCTCGGACTTGCAAAGTTGTTTACGTTTGTTACAAACCACATTTTTTTCAGACGTCAGAAAGTTCTGATACAACACCAAATCTTTTCCTCAGATCAGATTGAAGAAACTGGTCGACTTTTTCCTTAATTATTTTGGCCGTAAAGGCAACGGTCGGTAGTATCTTTGAGACATTTTCTACACAGTCTGAGATGCATTTTCTTAAAAAAATCTTTGATGCATTTTTTAACGTAAATTTTTCTTTCAAGTATATGTTCCCAGGCTTGATATATATCACTGGTGGAAGACAACTTATTTATGTTATCGTTCAACTCGCCTCGAAACTGCAGAAGTTACAGCGCCATTGTTCTAAATCTGGCCAATAGCCGGGCAGTTTGCGACTGCAATTCAATCTTTAGAAAATTTCTATAAATGCTTCCGTGTTATTGCATTTAATATCAAGCTTTCGGTGAGGCTTTCGGCGAGTGTGTGTTATTGAATCGGCGTCCAAAGTTCAGTTCACAGAAGCAGGGTGACACAAAAAAAACAGAGCTCATAAAAAGTTGAATAATTTCCACAATACTCAAGTAATCCTGTTATTTGTTTCAGATTCATTAAGAAGACGGTTTGGCTACATAGGTTGTACATAATTCCATAGAATTTTTGTTTCAAACTGAATAAAATTTCAGGAGTTATAAGACTTTTAGTGAGCTCTGTTTTTTTTGTGTCACCCTGTACTTCTATTGGGACTCCGAACAAAACTTTTGGTGGAACTGAAATATTTTCTACGTTGTTCCATTATTGCAACGCATCAGTCCGAAGCGTCCCGATATTTCTGGTAACATGGTCCCACATTATTTTATTTAATGTTTCATTCTCCAATGCTAAATGTTAAATATGTTAAGATAATTAAATACATTTTATTTTAGTCCGACAAAGCATAAGGTGCGGCAGTTTTAACAACTGCGCTTACGGAATAAGTAAAATTATCTTGAATAAGGAAAACTATCAGGATATGTTCATGTCGCAAATTTGATCGTTATTATAACGCTAATATTTCTATTTGATGACATTGTTTCAGAATTGTCACCAGAAAATAGTTTAAAGGGAAAATTCAATTACCTCAAATTTTCCTCATTTCAAAATTTGCCGCATCCTGAGAAGCAGCATTCGCTGCTCGTTGTCGCATGTAAAGCCCAGAATAAATTTCTTCACTACCAGTTCATTTTCCTCTTCTAATGCAATCACGAATCTTGATCGCACCGACAATGACCGTTCGCATTGCCAGAGGTTTTCTTATTCGTTCCAAGGACATGTCTGGCACTGGTTCCCGGCAAATTTACAGCGTACAAATATCGGGGAAAATTTTTCAACATAATTTAGTCTGTGGTTGATTCCATTCAGCAATAGTAAATTGGCTATTTCTAATCCAGTCGTGTTCGTAGAGGATAATGCGTGTCGAATTCCAAGTCTCGGCAGGCAATATGTCCTTCTAGGAAATCAATTTACCGGTCTTCCATTTTTCGGAGGGAGATGTGATAGAAATGACAATTTCTACCGTCGTGTTCTTTGATATTTCGTAAGGCGCTGCAACAGTCGGCATTCAAAGCTCTGCTAACGTTACTGATGTCTCACTTCAGCCGAGCGGCGGCTCCACAACGGCTCTCCCTCGAAAAAAAATTCCGAAGCTACGAAATTCAGCCGAAGAGCCCCGCTTAATTTTCCGATAGAAAAGACCTGCGCCTGACAAACACGAGTGTAAATTTCTGACCACCTGTTTCCGATGGTGAGCTGAATTTTGTTACCACTTGCCATTGATTTTGCTTCGCTTTCCCACCGTGATACGCGACAGAATATTGCCTGAAAAATATGCCAGAAGTTCATGCTTCTGACATGAGCTTTTCTTCGATACGTGCTTCCAATAATAGATTTGGATTAGGATGTCAATATGAATACATTTTAAATAAATCTATGTTTAAAGAAAGATTTTCACCTAGAACTTACGGTAATTGAGACCCACGATTTGACCCATTTTTTATATTTAGCTACCATCTAGATCAGTCGTCCGGTCGAATATTTTATTTAGTGATTTTGCGGTAGTAAAATATATTTCGTTTTAGTGATTTCCTGTTTCCAGTGCCACATTTACTAAGAAGTTTTACTAAAAATTACTGTCAAATTTCATTTTCATTAATAACTGTTAATTAGATTGTATAAAGTTTTGTGACGGCACAAAAAATCTTTTTAGCAGGTTATAAAATTTCTATGCAAGTAAAAAAAACTTTGTTTTTCTGATGCTACCAGTAACATCAACACACTGAAATGCAGTGCACTTTCTCATAACATGAATAATTGAGTAATTTATCCAGGAGCAGCAAGCACCTGGTCTTTATTTGCTTACGTGCTCGCATCTCCTCGATATTGAAGCCATCAACCACAAATGATTCTTATGAATCATCCAACACTGAGAACCTTGCAGGCCTTGTGGAAAATCTTGCGTGATGTGCGGGCGATACAATTGGCCAATCGTGGTGGCAATTTCTGACTGAAACTTGCGCTTGTCTTCTGTGGCCGGAACCTCTCCCAATTTCCGTGATTTATTTCCAGCAATGCACCTCGGTAAACAAGTGAGCGTTCAGGCGGAACAGTAATGTTTTTCTTCACTAACGATGCGCATCATCCACATCGGAACTGTGCAGTTAGTGAATTATTTTTACACTAGCACTGTCGTGTAGATGGAAGAGAAGAAGTAGGCTACTCGTTGACTGAAGGAACAACTGCTCACCTGCAGAAATGAAATTAATTTTTATTTTAATTATAATGACTTTGTGTTATTTCTGCATACAGTAACTTTGTGCTGCTTCTGCAATGCGTGCAATATTGTACAACGAAATAGAAAAATTCAAACAAAACTCTTTGAATGGAGAAACTCAAGAAGTCGTTCTAATCATTCATATTGGAAGGGTATTTTTTCCTATATGAATTCATTACATTCAAATTATCGGAGTTTTGCCTCTTAATTGCATGTGTCGCGGTAGGTTGAGACGAGCGAAGGAAGTTAATTAGTTAATTGCTAGCAAACCTGAAATCGTCGGAACTCTGTCATACCAACAGTCCATTATGAGGTATGCAATTGCCTCGCTATCAAAGTATCTTCAGCGCTCAGATGGCCAGCACTTTCAAACAATGGCATCCATCGAGCCGAGAAAAGAGATGATGGAGTTCTGGTCCAAAAATGTGATGTAATTAGCCCGAATTCTGCCCACGGAAACGCTTGTAACGCTAAATCATTGTTTTGCTTGTAGGTTGCGTCTAACAGGCGTGCTAGATCTACTAAAGTCGTATTCTCCAGCCAAAAACTGTCAGATAAAATATTGTCAATCGAATTTAATTTTGAAAAATTATTTTCGATTAGATATATTACCAAACCGTTGTGCTAGATTTTATTACTTTTTGGCAGCGATGTATTTTTTGTAACAAAAACTTCGCACGTGTCTTTGCCGGTTACACATCAAGGTGTAAGAAAAAAGTTAATATGAGTTGGAAACTTAATTAAGGATCGTGTTTTGATACATTTGACTATCCTTTAGTCCTACGCACTTTTAGTGCATTCTGAAAATTGCACTTTATCAATTTGAAATATTCACCCTGACAGTTCTACAATAGAAATTTTATTTTTGTTTGTACACACACACAAACAAAATCTTTTAGCGTGAACTATCATTTTTCAGCATTTTCTCTACGGTGATCTGTGTGGTTTTTGCTCAATTTTGATGCCACTCTGCACACACTTCCTGCCTTCTGATATGGAAAGTCTCTCCGGAATTTTTTAATTGAATTTTGGACGATTTTTTCATTTACTTTTCACCCATTGAATTCTTTGTACCCATTGTGTAAAACTCGACCTCAATAATAGACAAAAACTTTGTTATCACTGTTATTATTCGATGAGAATTATATTATTTATCAGCATTGTTTATAAATTTTTCGAATTCATTATTTATTGATTCAACGGCTACGCGTTTTCCTCACTCATGTTAAACTCTCATCTATAGACTCAGCGCACATCTCAAAGAAATGAGAGGCTCAGGGTGACTCACTTAGGGATTAATCATAAAGCCATGTAAGTTTAGTACACCTTCTTGACGCACTCTGGTTACAAGAACGTCTTTTTTAATTAAACCTGAGAAATAAATTTAAAAGTAAAGAAAATTGCCAAAAAGTTCACCATTTGTACCTGTGTTCTAGGTTTTGAACTGACGATGGAGCTGGACTCCGAAACGTTTTTTCTTATAAGAAATGGTGAACTTTTTGGCTATTTTCTTTACTTTTAAATTCCTGGTAAATTTGCGACTTAAGCAGCCAAGTGATCTTAATGCTGAGCAATAAAAATATAATCCATTTATTAAATTCAGTCATTTAGAAAAAGTTAGTCAGGACGATCCACTGAAAGTGGGTATCCGATTTAAAAAAAAAACTCGACTGATTCATCATTACTCACTCATTTTTCCCGCGTTCTAGGTGCGCCAAAACACATGCCTGACTTGATATCCTGTTCACACATCGAGGTTTTCCCGCACGTATGCGATATCAAATGCAAGTTTGTGGAGCAGTAGCTCCTTGTAAAGCACCTCATATCCGCGAGAATCCTTCCCTGGATATCTATTGTTAGTGCCGAATATTTTGCCAGAATCCCTCGCCCGAATCCATTCCTGATCATGGCTGCGTGCCCGGTGAGTCGTTGCGCCGAGTTTTGCCGAAAGAAAAGCGATCTTCCTTCATTTTTGTACAAACATTTTCACTATTATTTCCGTCGCAGGTTGATTGTATATCGCTGCTAATATTTTTTTCATATTTCATCAGAGATTACTCTGTTTTTTAATACCAATATTTGCCCCATTTTGGCCATATAGGTTCACCTAATTTTGACGTGCACTAAAATAATATACCAAACCTGGAGAAAATAATAATATTTGAGGTCCCTGGAATTGAGTGCGATGATTGCGCCGTATGGGATCGTCTATAACCATCAGGATTTACTAACCTGATGCTCACAGGCTTCAGTTTTATTGAAATTATGAACTGATAATTATTTAAACTGTTGCGTTCTTAACTGGAATTTCTCTAGCTCATTGTTTACAATTTTATGATATCACATTCCCCCTTATCTCGCTAAGACTATTTTAAATGTCACGAAGAGAGTATTGATACATGTTTTTCACCTTGATACATGTTTTTCTTCGATTGAGATTAAAATCATCAATGCTTGTAACTCTATTTTTGAATTCCATGGTCGCTATAACAGCATCGATGTTGTGATGGTTTCATGATAAGAAAAATAGTCTCGAAATTATTTTATAGCACCATGGGTATATTTATTTAAATATGCTGATATAACTCGTCTGCATACTGATTCAGACTACCCATCGATATTTAAAATACGAAATTTTTGTCTTTATTCTCTTCAAATTTGGCTTTACTAAACTTGCTTTCTAAAAGTCTACGGCCGGCGATCATTGTTCTTGATTCCACTTGTTCATATTTTTTGTGCCAGTTTTAAAACGCTCGCGAATGTCTAACAAATTGTGAATCCACAAATTCGCCTTGATTGCTGTCCGATCGAGTGTTTTTATTGCGAGCTTAGAAACGCGGCTAACAACCATTACCGTGATTGCAGAGGATGAAAAGTCAACTCTCCTTCATATTTATACACGGCGACCGTTTCAGGAGAGCCTCGTAATGAAGGCAACGTGGAGGAGAGTTTGATTTTCGGGCAATTGACTAGACGGCAATGGCAGCTTTCAATTAAATCTATAAAAGACTGGACACTGTAAAATATTCAGCGTATTCGCAACTCGCTATCTCTGTTAATATTAGCAGTGCGACTATATACATATATTCGTCGAAGTCATGAAATCTCTTTCGGTTCTAATCATTAATGTTTTAAATACTTTAGACGGTACTTATACTTAAGGTTAGACGGTACTCAAAATGTTAGGTGAGACTTAGATATTCTTATCAATCCAGCGTACATATAAATGCTGTTGTATGCGATGAAATTCATTCGTGCACTGTAGATCCTATAAGGGTTCATTATCATGTGGTGATCGCTTCAAATCGGCATGCACACTGTACGGTCGATAGGTTCACTCAATTTTGTCACACTCAACGAGTCACACACATTATAGTCACACTCAATGAGTCGCACACATTATAGTCACACTCAATGAGTCACACACATTATTGTCACACTCAATGAGTCACACACATTATTGTCACACTCAATGAGTCACATTCATTACTGTCACACTCAATGAGTTTTACACATTATTGTCACACTCAATGAATCACGCACATTATTGTCACACTCAATGAGTTTTACACATTATTGTCACACTCAATGAGTTTTACACATTATTGTCACATTCAATGAGTCACACACAATATTGTCACACTCAATGAATCACACACATTATTGTCACACTCAATGAGTCACACACATTATTGTCACACTCAATAAGTCACATTCATTACTACTCTTTATTGACAAATTAATTAATAAAAATATCAGTGCACTAAATAGGGGTAATCTATTATTGACTCACTCCATAATTTGATGCACGTCAGACCAATAATACATGTTCGCCCACATTTGCCCCTTATTTTCTTAAGGCAATAATATTTTCCTGTTGAAATGCTTGCAAACGCATTCACGAGTCGTGAGTCGATCCTTGACCTTGGCAGAGGTCGATGATTGACCTCTCTATGTCAGGCTTATCGTATGGCCGTAGTGATAGCCATAGAAGCAGCTGCTTAGTCGTTACAGACAGGTCGGTACTGAATTGCTAATCAATAATATTCATATATAATTGTATATTATGTGCTATTATATAAATATGCCACAGTGTAAATCATGGTAAATTCAAATATATTGAAGCTTCTCAACTCACACTCTTTATCACTTTTTGTTTTTGTAAAAAAAATCAATAATTGAAATTTTTTTATTTTATACGACGGTTAATTCCAAGATGCTTACGCCCCCTCACTTTATCACGTCTCTCAGTTGGCAAAAACATTTTCAATTATGGAAAATTTGTTTTGTATTTTGTACGACGGTTAATTCCAAGAGGCTTACGCATCTCATCTCACGCTCGGTATCCATGCTACCCACCAGCATGACGGGCAACTGTCCGGCACTGGTCGCTGTAGATAAGCGGAGGCCGTTTAACTAATGGTGGTGTGTGTTCGTGATGATATTCCTGCTGACGAACGAATGTTGTCGTTATTCGTGATGCCATTCATGCTGACGAACGAGTGGGGGTCGGTGTTCGTGTTGCTATTCGTGCTGACGAATGAGTGGTGGTGGGTGCTAATTGATGCCATTCGTGCTGACGAACGAATGGTGGTCGGTGTTCGTGCTGCCACTCGTGCTGACGAACGAATGGTGGTCGATGTTCGCGAGACCTAGTATAGTGTGCCAACCAAATTAACGGAGAAAAATAAACTTCCACTTTTCCGCACTCTCACCCCATTAAAGTGCTCCTTTCATCATAAAATAAAGCAGAAACTAAAAACTTTATTTTTCTGGTAATAATGCCTAATTGATGTTTTTATGACGATATATGATATTCATCTCGAGTGATGCAAGAGTGTAAATTTTTATTTATTTACAGGAAATTAACAGTCGAATTTCCTGTACATGAGTATATACTTATTTGTAAAACTCAAAATTTATTGTCCAACCAGTAAATGGAGTTGGATTATTAAAACTTTACACTCTGCCTATGCAGTTGAACAAATCTAGAAAATGAGACCGGCAAAAATTCAAAAATTTTTGGTTGGCACCCTAGACGCTGATGTTCTGACGAACGAATACGAATGATGGTATTTTGTGCTACCATCCTTGCTCCTGCTTTTTAGCGCATTTTCTCATTTATGGAAAAAATGCACTATTGTGCTCGCCATGTCCGTCTGTCTGTCTGTCCGTCCGTCTGTCCGTGACTTCCGACGAGAAAATGCGCTCTCTGTCACTCACTGCAGTGAGTACTGAGTTATATTTTTTTATTACTGGCGAGAAGTTTATTAGGCATAGTTCTGTAATGGCGGCAACTTCTTCCGATGGAAATCGAGTCTGAACATGTTTCTAATCTAGAATTCATACGCTGCTTAGTTGTATTTTCTAATATATGAAGTCAATGAGTTTTGGTGTTGCTGTTGTGATCAAATGGTATGATACTGCCGAGTATCAGGATGCAAACTATATCTAAATGTGCTGAAAATATGTATAATTGCTCTAATTCTTTTTTTTCCACCCTAATGCTTGCTTAGAGTGTTATAATTAAATTACGATTCAGTCTCAAAATTAAAAAGAATAGCTTTCATACTTAATATCAATTCCTAATTTTCATAATTGCTGTCGCCAAAATACAACCAATCAACATTGTTTTATGGGCTTATCTAAGAATTTCATAGTAATTTAGTGGAAATTCCGAGCAAACAATTTTTCATCCTTTTTACCTGCACTATTATGTTGCGGTCCAGTACGTTACTTTATCTGCCTAATTAAGTGACTTCTTTGGCATCAGACTATGACATTTGCGCCTGCTCTGGCCATAACACTTTTCCCTCGCGAATCTGGATGTTGCCTGCCGTCAGATTACGGTATCTTTTATATATGTTGAAATAATTTTTTTAAAATGTACTTAAAGGTACCGGCATTTTTATTCCGGTGCTCATTACTTGATTGTGACAGGCAGTGAATTCAACACGAATGACGTTTCCTTGACTTGTGACACCGCTCCGCGTATCGAAAATACTTTTAATTAAAATATTTCCCAGCATTCAACTAGTAAAATTTCTTTTGATGTCATCCCTTGCTTTACCTGCCCGCTGAGACGTGTTTTTAATCACTTAAACTCTGTGCCGCCGTGACACAGTTCCAAGAAATTCACAAGAATTTAAAAAAATAAATAAATCCCCCGGGCTTTCTCAGTATTAACGTATTGACCCTCGATTCCAGGAGAGTTTCTATGAGGATGAACTGAGGTGCAAAGCTGATCTTCACGGCTAATTATTTATAAGGAATATAAAATATTTATTATGTATAAAATATTAGTAACTGCTCAGGTACAATTAATTACTGAGAGTACGGTTAATTTATATCATAAATAAAGAATCGCAGTTTGTTTATTTTACATCTACAACAAATTAATGAGATTTAAAGTAGGATTGTGTAAAATTATATTAATTAGTTTATAATTCTATTAAAACATCACAGGTTGTATATTGCCAGATACAGAACTTGTTCGCGCACTAATTTCCATTGAAAATGCATAGCTCTGCTCTCATGCTTGATGCTGTGTCAAGATTCGGTTTGACTTCAGTCGTATGAGAAAACTTATTTCTATCTGTTGTCAGTTTTCCAATGTATAATTGCTTCATCAGCCTTCTTAGGACCATATAAAACTAGATTTAAGCGAATATATGAAAAGATAAATAAATATTTGACATTTTGTTGTAATTCTTGATGTCCTAGAACGTCTGCCTTAGATGTTTATCATGGCATATTGAATGAAGAGACTATAAATATAATGGAATTACCAAACGAAATATACCCGTCCGTTGCCGCATCTCTTCCAGGCAAATGAGGTTGAAACAACATTCATTACAATTTAATTTAGTTGAAACAACTTTTAATCAATGGTTAAATTAATTTTATTTTTACCTTATTAACATTATGAGATGATATTTTAACAATTTTAACCTTATATACATTATGAGATGATTTTTGAGAAAATAGGATACGTTATACATCGGAAACTTCGGCCTCTGTTAGGTATTCATGAGACTCTCATGTTATGGTCCTTGGTGTTTCCCATAACCTCTCATCAAGCACGGGCAAAAAGCTTCAGATATCTACTACAAAACTGAGCGTTAAGAGACTACAATGTTATTTCCGTGTTGAAATTTGCCCTTTTCTCAGTGATTTTCTGGCCTCGCACTAGATTTTTGACAACAAAAATTTTTTTCAGAGTTGAATCCTAGCTTATGTCACTTGACTCCAAATTTTGATGTGGGGAAAATCCCACGACCGAAATCCCAGGTTTTGTTACTCTGATTTAAAATATAATACTGGTAAATTCCCGCGACCTAAATCCAAGCTTTTATTACTCGACTTAAAATTTTGATGCTGGCAAATTCCAAGATTTTTGTGACTGCGCAGCGTTATTTTCACACCTTCTGGACGTGAGGTTGGTGGTATTTTGTCTGACGCGTCACGTTCTCCTGTCTTTTTCATGCCCAGCTCGTGATCATCGTTGGCTTTTCAGTTCTCCTGCCCAAAAAACTTTGGATTGAGGAAGCTTGAGGTCGTCGCTAGGCGGCTCGTTACATATAAAGCTTGGCGGCGGAGAACTCCGGCCGAGTCGACCGGTTTCCGGCCGATACTTCCGCTCACTTATAAAAATGAAAAGGTCATATTGTCCCTAAATTGACACATTTTCTTACTAACAAAATGAGCAGAGAGAATAGCCTAATATTGACACATTTTCTTACTAGCAAAATGAGCAGAGAGAATAGCCCAATATTGAAACATTTTCTTGCCCCCAGAACGATCAAAGAGAAGAGGTGGAGCTGATACGCCTCTTTTCCGGACCAAACTGGGTCCGTGTGATCCACACAGGGCAAAAAGTGCATCAATATCTGGACAATGTCTCACACGTTTCTCTGAGTGGAGGTTTTTGCAAAGTTTTGCAATGTGGAATTGGCTGTCTGGTTCGTAGCAAGCCAATGGCCCGGATTTTGCTTCTGATAATGTTGGCTTTATAACTTTGTCTAGTGTGAAATTAAAGTAATGTAAATTCATATGAATCAGCACAAATTCTTAAAGAAATCGAGTCTTAACATGTCTCTATCTGGAATTCATACGATGTTTAGTCATTTATAGCGCATTTTCTCTTTTATGGAAAAATGCACTATTTTATGGAAAAATCCACTAATTTTTTTTTCATCGGAAATTTTTTGCCCGTTTATCTACGGTTCTTGGTCTAGTTCAATATTTTTTCAAACTTTTCTACTATTTTTCGTCGTGAAACATTTGGTGAATTGTATTTTTTTATTATTTAAGCACTGCTTACAAATTGAGAAATACAGAAGCATTTCTAGTCATCTCACCATACACGCGTTAGCAGGGAAATTATTATGTGTTCTTATAATGTGATGCAGTAATGTTCAGAAATGTATTTGATTATTTTCAAAATTTACAAAAATCTCAGTTGAAAAATTATGGAAAATTAAACGGTGTATTGTGGAGATATTAACCGATCCATAGTTTAATATAGGTATATAGGTGGACGGCAAAGGAACATCTACACGATGCGCAGATGTTTGCTATCTGCCTCATGAAGTAGGGAAGAAAACTTATTATAATATTATTATAATATATCATAAATATATATAACAATTTGACATTCAAGGGTCAGGTTTAGAATATTAATCAAACGGAGGCCATAATGTGGCCTTAAGATATAATTAAGGTATTTTTAGTTAGTGTATAAATAGAATGATCTACTAACTTAAATTATCATGTTTCCGTTGCCTAGAATAATTTCATTATATTTCAGCGCTTTTCTAATAATTTAACAAACTCAAAGCTACCTACAAATATTGCTAAGAAAATTCCCATCCCATAGATGTAATATTTTATTAAATCTATTATGTAATAACATTTTGAAACATGTTAACGTTCACACTTGTGCACTACTCTCCATACAATAGCAGACGTGACCACACAGCGTACAGTAATGGACTCGAGGTTTTCTTTATAGCGGTCGTCGGATTTCTTATCGCTCTGTGAATACGTTAGTCCGTGTCGAGCTGTCAGCACTGATTGCGTCTCGCTCCTGATGACGGATTGAACGCGTGGTCCCGCCGCGTCCGGAATAATGCCTAAGTATAATTGATGAAGCTTTGGTATAAATTAACACTGTACAAAAGTCCATCTTGTCACGATGCTCATTTGATTTAGTGAGGAACTGGAGATGGTGGGAGAATTCTTGACGTGGTTCGTGTTTATGGAGTGAAATCAGGTCATCGTAGTATTGAAACAAATAAATTCATGTTAGTAAAAACAGTTCATGAATGAATTGGATTTATGAAATATTTTGAAATGATTTTAGGGTTATAATTTTTTTGATAATGCTGTTGAAAAAACTAAAAAAAATCAGTGTGCCATAATTTTAAATAATTTCATATGATTATACCTGTAGACTCGGTGGGAACATTTATTTCGTCATTTGGAAATTAATAAATTATGCTTAATTTTTAGAAGCAACGTTTGCAGCAATAAGACAGCGGTGATTTTATTAGACGTTAAGTTCTAAGCATACATTCACGGTGAAAAAAGAACCAGTGTTTTAATAGTTCCGCAATATCGCGTAAATTTTTCAGTAAATTTTAAATTTTAATGAATTATTGATCAAGGGAATTTCTGTTTAGCTTTGTTTACACTGCGCTATGGATAATTGAATGAATTCTTGATTGTAGTTCCCGTCGACATTATTATTCATGCACTCATTAACTCGTGAGATCTGTCGCGAGTCTGTTATTTATAACGAGAATAACGACAGATGTCGTTATTTTCGTTATTTCTGTCGTTATTCTCCTATAGCGAACCCCCGATTAAGAATGAACTTCAAATGGCTTCAACTTTCATTTAAATTACGTTGATGATAATTTTTTATCAATTCTGCAATTACGTCCACGCAGCCAGTAATTTTGCTTCCACGGCTCAATTTTCTCGATCGGCCTCTTAAATTTGAGGGGTGCAATCTGATCAAAGAAATGTTAATCCGACGTTGCTTATACTGACAACAGGTGTTACAATATGTGAATGTGCCCCATCATTTTCAGTTACAAACAGACGATGATAAAAGGCCTTTGTTCTTAATGCCGTCAGCCTACCAAACTCAATAATATTAATTAGAGCCTGTTGTGTTTGTTTTTTTATGTATGTTTATTACAAAGTTTAGGCCTTTCATGAAATTCAATATCCTACATTTGTCAAACCATTGTAATTGTTTATGGGATTGCACTTTCGATTGTGCAATATTTTTTAACACTGGAATTGATTTCCGTGTCACTACGGGACATTCAATTTTAGGATATAACAATCGAGATTGCCTTTACAGGCAATCCCAGGCGTCAATTGCTAGCGCTATTGATTAGGATATAACAATTAAGATTGCCTTTACAGGCAATCCTAGGCGTCAATTGCTAACGCTATTGAGAGATATTTCAATTATTATTTTTTTTAGTAAATTCTTCTACTTTATGGATGTTAAACTCATCAACGGTGACGGTATAAAATGTGCTGAATGCCAAAAGTTAAAAACTCGTCAACGGTGGCGAGTTGGAATGCAGTGAATACCAGAGGTTGATAAAGTCAACAACGGTGAATGGTTGAAATTCAATGATGTCTATAGGTTGTGTTGCAAATGGAGTGGGATTAACCACTCGAACAACATATGTACATCGTTGCTATTTCAAATTTAAATAAAATATAAATATATATCATTGGCGTCTTCAAAGTTTCTGTACCCTTTGATTTGATTCATTGCTTTGAACGAAGCCTATTTCATTTCTTTGCTCATAATTTTTACCCAAAAGATTTGTTCGTTTGTTTCCTGTTCTAGAAAGTTCAATAATAAAAATGGATAAGTAAGCAAGGTATGCTTCTGGTCATGCATGAGTTGCCTACTCCTTTGCGCTCTCGTTATATATAAACCATTATAGATTTTTTGTGAATTTTTGAGTACATTCGCTAAAATAATTTTCTATGTAGAGAATTACTTATACCATTCAGTGAACAATTTTTTAGTTAGAGAATTACTGAGAGCATTCAATGAAATGGTTCTCTAGATAGATAATTGTTGAGAATGTTAAGTAAAATTTTTCTCCATATTTTTCTACATAGAGAATTTTTAGAAATATTTACTGAAATCATTGGGCGCTCACTTTTAAAACTCACTTGCGTCGTCCACATTGATATTCCCACTAGCCCGGCGATCGTGGAAGTTTGCGGCCGTTTTCCCCAATCTCGAGCAGATCTTGCATAACCAACTCTGGCGTTGCAGTCACGGCCAGCGTCTCATAGACCACGTATAGGTGCAAAAACAAACTGAGCACAGTACGGTATAGAAAAATGCTGATGTCAGCAGAAATTCGCGCGCCGTTGTCCCCAGAAGCACTCGAGAAACTGTTCCCTGCTTTCTGACTTCGCCCAAAGAATTTAACTTTGTGAGGTAAAGGCAATGGAGAAACGGAATTGTGCCTCGAAGATGCAAACTTTTTGAGATTATTTTGATTTTTGGCCGTAATTCGTTACATGTTTCGCAAAAAGAATGAACTATGAAGAATGAAGAGGGCAAAAATATATTTTTGATTTTATTTTAATTTTTCAATCCAATTGCATATCATGCCCCGAAAATATTGCAATAATACCACGAGATTCGGTTAGTGACTATTTTCCAGGTTTTGGAATGAGATATCTCTAGCCTTGGTTTGCATTTCACTATCATAGCTCCCGTGGGTATATATTAGAGTATCAACGCACTTCGATTAAAAAATAATGGCGTTAATTTTGCTTCCATTCACATTATATTCATCTTCTGGAATTATTATTTGACTTATACATTCATGCCGCTGACAAGGATACAATAATGTATCTCATATACATTCATGCCGCTGACAATAAAGTATCTCAGAGCTAATTTTCGTCTGATTTTAGAGTTACCCGAGCAAGATACTTTCTTCCGTGTGTCTGGCGCACGAGTTTTTGAAGCTGGTCCATTTTACAGAGAACATCTCAGCGTGATGGAGAGGCGGCAGAAGAAGTATTTTGTTTTCGAGGTTACGGTTCTTATTTTTCTCAAGATGCTTCTTACGTACAATTAGACTGTTTTGTATTATGTAGTATCAAATGAAACCATATGATACCCTGTGTAATATATCATGCATACATTGACATGAAACCATTCATGACATGAAACCATGGTTTCATTGACATGAAACCATTCCCTGTTTTTAATTAATTAATAAAATTAATAAATCCTCTTTGTTGGAATGGTGAGTGTGGGAGGCCTTTAAAATAAATATATATATATATATCATTGAAAAAATACAATGGCTACTTTATAGCCTGAAAATGTGTATACGTATTAGACATAACATCTCTTTCACATATGAACGTCGAGTATTATAATATACAGGATAAATCAAGTTTTGTGCAGATGAAGAGGATTGATAAACAAAATTAAACACTATTTCGACAAATTCATGTATGAATAGATATAGATGATGCCTGTACAAATAAAAACTCTTGTGCAGGAACTGTCTTTTTGACAAAATTTACTCCGGGAAGTAATTGCACTAGTTTTCATTTCGTAGCATTAATGTATTTTAAATCTTGTTTCTTTTCAATTTTAGGAGAATAGGTCTTCTCGTATGCATTAAAAGTTTATGAGGCTCTACTGCAATTTGCTTGTCATCTTTCCATTGCATGTAAATAAGCTTGGAAATCACATTAGCTCTCAGTTCAGTCAGAATGCCGCCTCTTTAGGACGTTCTCGCTCATACATAAACATTGAAATCACACGACACGATGGCCGGAAAATTTTGCCTCATTTTTTTTGCAGGAGCTTTTGATGTGGCTTCGAATTTCTCTGTTCAAAACGTCACTGATTCTAACCGATGTCGGGAGTGACTTGAGTTCCTTTCGTGTCGCTGCAAATATTATTTCGGCACAAATGCATGTGTCGCAGCCGAGTCAAATTCCTGGACTTCTATCACTTGCAGGACTGGAACAACTCCGGGACGACCGTTCCCACTTAGAATTCCTCTTGCTGAAATACTGAAATCCTCGGATTTAAATCCATCTGGTTTTGACCAAATTTTGGACCGGCAAGCAGAGAAAGTATTAGAGGCATATATTTTGATCAAAGTTTTTGAATCATGTGATAAATGTGACTTTATTCGAGCCAAAATAAAACGTGTGCATAGAAACAAAAAGGCTTGCAAATTTCATATGTCTTGTACAAGTTTATAAATGAATTATTGTGTGTTTGACTGCTGGGCTGTTCCATTTTGAAGATCGAACGAGCCAGAGCAATTAGAACGATGACCACCGGCATGGCCATGGCAAACGACCTGCAGCAATCGATGCTACAGCTCCCGGTTACCACCGAGTTGATTGACCACTTCCGAAATCAGAATGTCAGGACTGGAACAACTCCGGGACGACCGTTCCCACTTAGAATTCCTCTTGCTGAAATACTGAAATCCTCGGATTTAAATCCATCTGGTTTTGACCAAATTTTGGACCGGCAGCAGAGAAAGTATTAGAGGCATATATTTTGATCAAAGTTTTTGAATCATGTGATAAATGTGACTTTATTCGAGCCAAAATAAAACGTGTGCATAGAAACAAAAAGGCTTGCAAATTTCATATGTCTTGTACAAGTTTATAAATGAATTATTGTGTGTTTGACTGCTGGGCTGTTCCATTTTGAAGATCGAACGAGCCAGAGCAATTAGAACGATGACCACCGGCATGGCCATGGCAAACGACCTGCAGCAATCGATGCTACAGCTCCCGGTTACCACCGAGTTGATTGACCACTTCCGAAATCAGAATGGGGATGCTGGCTGTCTGTGTGTGACACTGCAGTCAGAGAGATTCTCTATGCAAGTGTAATTGATCGTAAATAACTCTCAAATTTAACGAACATCTATGCTTCTTGCAATCAGTCAGGATGTGGATGCTGGCTGTCTCTGTATGTGACACTGCAGTCAGAGAGATTCTCTATGCAAGTGTATTTGAGCATAAATAACTCTCAAATTTAACGAACATTTATGCTTCTTGCAATCATGCAGGATGTGGATGCTGGCTGTCTGTGTGTGCGACACTGCAGTCAGAGAGATTCTCTATGCAAGTGTAATTGAGCGTAAATAACTCTCAAATTTAACGAACATCTACGCTTCTTGCAATCAGTCAGAATGTGGATGCTGGCTGTCTCTGTGTGCGACACTGCAGTCAGAGAGATTCTCTATGCAAGTGTAATTGAGCGTAAATAACTCTCAAATTTAACGAACTTCTATGCTTCTTGCAATCAGTCAGGATGTGGATGACATTGCTATCTGCAAATGCCTTTGCAGTGTGAAAGGTCGTCACCACAATTTATTTTCGTGGAGATGATTGAGCCAATTTCCCGATTATTTTGCTGACATCAACGATCAATAAATAGCGTTGTGGCTCGAATGTTATGAATGTAAAAACCATATATGTCAGGTATGTGGTTTCTTTTTTGAGGCTAATGTGATGACGGTGTAAATTTTATAGTATTTAGATTTAGATCTGAAAGAATTGCTAATCTGTTATAAAATTTTGAAAGAGAATAAAGTAACACATTATTTAATTAATTAAAAACACATAAAAATAGAGAGACCATCTATTAATTAGTGGCAATCCATTCGAATGGACGCTTTCATTCATCAACAAGTGTTAGATTTAAAAAATCGGACATTAATTTATTTAACCCCAAACAACAGAAATTGCAATACTGCTTTTTGATTGATATTATTTTCATTCTATACAAACAATTGATTGGATTTTGATCATCCATCGCGACTGACACACAGAGTGTCTGCTTTGAACTTGAAACAGTCGCGCCAGCTCCCATGAGACTTGTAGTTGAAAGACGCATACCACCGTTAAAAAAAAAAACATCTTCAGAACGCAGCTTCATATGTCACAAAGGCGCAAAACTTTCCTCGTCATTTAAGCAACTTTTATCACTTATGTATATTAAGTTATTAAGATTTAGTATGACGTTTCAAGTTATTATATATCAATTTTAAACTATTCATTAACTGCGATCGACTGTGTTCGTGCCGTCTTCTCCAAATCATTTTCCAATTTGTCACGACTTGTGTCTGAGATATGGGACATTCCATGTGGACTGACCGCCGTGTATGCGGTTTGTGTGTTAGAAATTTGTTATAGAAACAAGCGTCTGGAGCAGCACGCGTTGACCGAGCAAACATTGCGTGGTTTGCAGGATGTAGGCCTAGTTGCTGCAAGATATTCATGCAAAATTCTCAATCGTTTTATAAAAATTCGAGGCAATGGAGGGGGTTCCAGTTGTCAAGATTGTGCATTTTTTAATTATTTGAGAGGACTTGAAATTATGAATTTAGTAAGAAGTAAACTTCACTTGTTCTTATACATTTTCACATTACCAGTTAGAGAAAAAGGTGACATTTTCTTCAATATAAATATGTGGTCAATTATCGGGGCTCGAATTCCACATGCTGAAATTTTTTCGACTGAGGGATTTGACGCTTATCACTTCAATTTGTGGGCTGATTTTTCAACCCTTTATTTATAAAAAATTATAAAATATGTCGTTTTTTGTGCCGATGTAACGGAAGCACAAGCCCGGTATAAAAGTAATTTTCATTTAAACATCTTGCTCTGAATCCAGCTGACGTAGTAACTGCTCTTTTGCTTAGCGGTGATATTCAACTGGAGATTCTTGCGTGAATATTCAATAATTATTATCAACCATAAATAAAACTGAACCAAAAATTTTCTTAACTAATGCGGTTTGTGTTCAAAATCTGTTTTCGATTTCTGTCGAATTTTCCAAGAGGTATTAAGGGAAAATTTTTCTTTCGTGATTTGCTCAGATCGTAGTTATCGTCCAATATGCGCGACTATGTTTTTTTAAACATTAATTACAGTAGAAGACAGCGAACTTCGACTAATTATTCACGTTAAAGATTAAAATTAAAAATTTGCGCATTGCATATTTATCCATGTAAACATACTGAGCATTTAAGATAGTACTCGTAATTCATGATCGTTAATATTATAACTTTGAATTTTTGCGAGAATTCTGAAAAAGAACATAGGTATTTAGACACTGGCGCTTTTTCAAAGCATCACGAAGGGCTTCGCACGAAATTTATCTTGTATAGCTGTAAATGCAATTCCACTTTATTATTTGATGCAATTAAAGTTTGAAACATCATTCATGTTATTTTTAATCTTCTCCTATTCCAAAATTAATTCCTGCACTCTGCGGCCTTTTAGATCCATTCTCTCACCATCTCCTTGGCACCTTTATTCTGTCTTATTCACTCGTTGATTCGTACGGATCGGAAGCCATATTATAAAAAAGTAAGACTTAAAACTGCAACAGCTAATCACTAACGTCTTTTCAAGCTAGGTTCACCTTGCAATTGTATTCTTGAAATCGCTGTACTAAATTTTTTGCCCGCTACATGTACGTAAGTCAGCTTTGATCGTGCGGATCAGGGCCCATACTTTCAAAAAAGTTAAGAGATCGTAAGTTCATCAGCCAATCATTGACGGCCTTTCAAGCAAAATCCACCAATCACTGTCAAAAAAAAAAAGCGTAAGTATTTACGTTCACTTAGCGAGTTTTGAAAGTAAGGTCCCAGTATGACAACTCTAATCGCTTCACCTCCAGTCACCACTGTATTTCTTCAGCTCATCACTTCAAGGCTACGCCTGTAATTCATATCTTCTCCAACCTCAACTCTTCGCCTAACCTCAAACCACTCCTCAACCACCACTCACCACCACTACCGCAACTCGGTACCACCACTCCTCGGTTCACTGTTAACAAATATTTGAAAAATATAACTCAGTACTCACTGCAGTGAGTGACAGAGAGCGCATTTTCTCGTCGACGAAAACGTGAAGTCACGGACAGACAGACGGACATGACGAGCACAATAGCGCCTTTTTTCCATAAATGAGAAAATGAGCTAAAAATACGGCACAACTCGGGCCTTTGTTACGCGCATCTACGTGTTCGTCGAAGTTATTGTGTTTTATACGTGCACGTAAATACATTTACATTATACGACTAGGTAGGTTACGTTATACGACTCCTCAACGATTATTAACCACGCAAATATTTTGCCAGACTAAGTAAGGTAACCATTTGTTGTAAACAATTTATATAATGAATACGCCTACTGCCATGTACCAGTGTCTAGTAAAGAATTTTTTTTCATGATGTGATTAACCTCTATTAGAGGTGAACCTGCTAGATGTCAACATTATCATTGCCGTTATCGTAAGTAATATTTTCGATATTTTTAACATATATAAAACATTTGTTTGGTAAGCTGGTGCTTCTTATTTCTGTATGTTCTTTATGCTTCTATTATTGAACAAAACAGCAGTTGAAGCTCTCACTATAATTGCCTCTGAAGCCAGGGCTTGGATGTTTTATATTACTTTATTTTCGGCCATTTTCTTTAAAATGCTCTCTTATTCATAGGGAAATCTGCGAAAATAACTAGGATATTATAATGATGTTACATGTTACTTGATGGTTTCGAGTTGGAACTTACAGTATGTGAATGAACTCTAAATTATCTAAAAAATAACTAGGAGTGAACAAATGTTTTTTTTAATTTTAAACTAAGAAATAATCAATTCTTCGTGATTTTATTACATATCTTATCAAAGACTAAAATCTTTCTTCTGCTGCATTCTCAAGTTCTGCTGAAAGAACTATATTAAATAAAATTTTTTTTGTTTTGATGGATTTAGCTTGCAAGAATATAACTTTCAATAATTTATTTCTATCATCCAAGGAATTTATAGCAAGCAAATTGTAGGTATAAAATGCGCCGTGTTAAATGAACAAAACCATTTATTTTTCTTCTGAATCTTTGCACCAAAATGTTTAAAGAATTTCTTGCTAAAATTATATATCGTACTTTTTCTCCATTGTTCGGAATGGAAAAAATATAATATATAATATTTCATTAGAAGCCGTTAGTTTCATAAGTACTGTCTGAGCGTGGGTCTCGCTTGCTGAATGCAGTATATGAGTGTAGCCTGAATTTACAGCCATTATATCTCACCACCTCGACCTCAGCAATGACAAGAAAGCCTTTGATTTTATCTACGATCTAATTCCCAACACCGCTTGGCTACGCTGCACGACTTCTATGTTAACTTTAACGCACCCGCTACGAACATCACAAGAAATACGGCATTTATACGCGAGATTTCGATCCAGACAACGATCACTGATGATACTATGAATCTTGAAATTATTTCATGGACTTGAATGCGGTTACACGCTTAATTATCTCAAAGTAAGTCATGGTGATACAAGTTAAATTATTTCTTAGTGTTGATCATTGTGAAAAAAAAGTCGTTAGCGTCGAAATAAGAGACTCTCTTTGAAGTGAAAAGCGTGGTTTGTTTAAAGCGATAAAATTTTTATTAATAAAAATTGCTCTAAATTCACATGCACCTATAAATATAATAATTCCATGTTTTTTTCAATCTTTAAAAGTTTCTACTGAACGCTTATAGACGAGGACATATAAATAAAAAATCTAAAGTAGCATACACAAAATGTAACACTTTACAAAAATTTCTCATTGAAATTTGTTTTAGGCATTTCGTCAGTTCCTCATGCTGAACATGCAAGGTAATCGTCCGTTTTCATGCTGTCCGCAAATTAGCCGCTTCATCGTAAACGATCTCGCTAGCATTTATTTTTTTAAACTACTTGAAGGCAACAACCGGCGTAAAAGAGGTGTAATTAAATCCGGTTTGTTAATGGCACAACTTAGAATTTATGACGTAATCACCGAAGTCAAAATTAATTGCAAGCTCGGAATCCGTCTCGTGATATTTGGCAGGAATGGTTGTAACTTTTTGAAAATATTTAGCCATTTTTTGAAAATATTAGGCCATCCCAGCGCCAGGTTGCCTTAGGCATGTTACAGCAATGTGCGTGAAAGTCATTCCACCGGCAAGTTTATAATATAAATTTTTAAATAAAAAGTTTGGGCTGAAATATATTTTTGCTGATGTTGCTATGAACGCATTGGCCTTCTGCGGGAGCTTAGGGATCTTCGTTATTTTAATTTGTACTATTTCCATATCTCTCAACAAATTGGCTGAAATTTTCACGTAGGTAAAACTTTCGTCGAATCGCTTACTTTTGTATTAATGGGCTTGTATTTCAAGTCCAGTTTACATGAATAATATTGATTTGTGTACATTAGGTGCGGTTTCAATTTGCTTAATGCTCGTGAATTATGTTGAAGATATCCTGTATGACTCATCGTATTTACGTATTACTCATGAAAAATTTGCAAATAATCTGCAGATTTTCTACTTCTTTATACTAGTTTACATTTAAATTAGTGTGCTAACATTTGTGTTTACTAGTGTACATTTAAGTGAAACTAGTGTATACAATTTAACTGTTTCAGTACTAGTGTGCTGCATTTAAGTCAACTTATTTACTTGGTGCCAGCCACGCCGTCACCTGAAAGAAAACCACTGCAGTGTCAGTTGACAGTTGACAGTCACTGCGGCTTCGGTTGACAATTCACCGTCACTGCGGTGTCGGTTGACAGTTCGGCGTCACCGCGGTGCCGGTCGGCAGTTCACCGTCACCGCGGTTTCTTGACAGAAACCCTCGCTCAAAGATTTCGGACATCATTTGTTGACTGAGTGGCTTGGGCGAGTTTCTTACCAGGGCAAAAAACTGCTCCCTTCATGGTTACGTAGTAATTTGCCGAAATTAATAATATTCATTAAAATCATATTGACTTATGTTACTGTTATAATACACAGTACCTACACACGAAGACGTGAACATCAAATATCGTAATTTAAAATAGTGTTCAATTTTGTCTAAATCAACACTATTGCATTCCATAATTTCGACGCAACTCCAGCTCCGTTCCGGTAGACCGCATCTTGATGTTCGTGTTGTAAGATCTCCGGCATATAAGCCGGCCTTTACCAGCACTGCGTATTCACGCCCATACGTTCCATCACTTCTGAGTACAGGGTTTCGCCACATCGTAATGCGGGACTGCGTTAGACTGGCGCGTTCACAGCGCGAACTAGGGCTTAAATTGCTGATTTGTTCTACTGTAAATTCCAAGCTGTTGAGTACCTAACGCGATTCGTGATTCCCTTGTAAAAACAGAATTTATTGGGGCATAAAAAAGTGATTCATAGGGTTGCTTTATCCAGCTTGCAGCAGTCGAGTTACATCGATTAACTCGAAACGAAATTATTTGACAATTCTTATCCACAAACTAACTTTCAATTCATTTATTATTATATCTTAAAATCAAATTTTGAAAATATTTTTTCCATTCCTTTAAAAATGTATGGATTAGTTAAAATTCTCAAGTCATTTCATGCCGTGTGAACGCAACCTCCCAAATGCCTCAGAAAATTATAGGCTGTCAATCTGAGACGGTCAGCGCACGCCCTTTACGGGCTATGGTTGCAGGGACTCTTGATTGCAGAAAATATTGTAAACTATTCTCCAGGGTAAATCTTCGAATATTAATTTTGTGGAGAAAGAATGTATCAATGGATCCCTAGATACAAACTAGTTCAATTGAAATTAATATATGCATATGAATTTAAATTTATTCACGTTCGCTTGAGCACAGCGCTCTGGCTTGCAGGAAGATTTTCGGTACGCAAGACCCGCTTCAGTGAGAACCAATTCTTGAGAGCTTATTGTAAATTTTGCTCTTCCTCAGAATGCAAATAGTTTCTTATCAGTTTTTTCGATTCATGAAATTAACATATTTATTATTGGCCGGTATATTCCCGTATCTTGGTAACTTACTTTTCATCCGGAAAATAAAGATGTTACGAATGTCGGGGAATCAAATGAGCTTTTTTTTTGCCACCGCGAAGTAATTTTTTGAGTACTAGATGTCAGAAATTTTTTGATAAGTATTTTTTTCAGTATTGCGAAAAGTATTTGTTAAGGATTTCAAATTTTTAATTATATCAGAAATCTGCTTGTAAGTAAATAGTGATTGCAATGGGTAAATAAATTACAAATTCCAAAATCACGAACCCGATTGAAGTTTTCGTAATGCATTTTATTTATCGAATATAATTCGATATTTTTGCACATACGATCCTTTCATTAGATTCTTAATGTTCAAAAGAGTTAAAGGGATGTAAACGATGAGTTTTACTTTATATATTTGATTTTTTTTTTCATATGTCATTACGTTTTTTTTTCATTGCCATTTGAGTGATGAATGACCGACGCCTGTCATACGCAGTGACCAGCTTGTTATGTGACCGTGAGCGTGTATGATGTATAGTGAATTAATATTGTAGTTTTAATAATTAATATTGATGTATACTCTGAAAAATGACGAGAAAGCGGGAAACCTGTATGACAAATTTCATTTCCAATAATTTGCACTCAGAGCGTATCTTTTCAACTTCATTTTTATTTTCTGTTGTTATTATCAGTCACTGTTAATGTGATTGTTTTTCTCAGTTCCTTTCGTTGTTTGAAATTTAATGTATTAACTAAAACTTAAATCTCGACATCAGCCGAGATTTTATTTCCCACGGCCTTGTAGTCCAGATTTAGCAAGTGTTCACTCGCCTTGGCAACAAACGCTTGTTTCATGACGCCAACACACATCACCACATCAGAACTCATTAGGAGTGTTTACGCCACCGAAACACCGTTCAAAACAAAGAGCTCGGCTTATCTGCTCTACAGTCACAGACAGCCTGTGCAGTGCGCAAAAGCTCTATGTGCGTCATTGGTCAAAAAAATATAACTCAGTACTCACTGTAGTGAGTGACAGAGAGCGCATTTTCCCGTCGACGAAAACGTGAAGTCACGGACGGACAAACGGACGGACATGCCGAGCACAATAGCGTCTTTTTTCCATAAATTAGAAAAAGCTCTAAAAATGCTAACGTATGTACTCTCTTGGCAAAAATTATTACGATAGACTCCTGTTCGCACTTGATCATGGTAGTTTTACACACTCGTGTATGAGACAATAGATCCTGAGGTTGCAAGTGGAATTTTTTTTTTCGGTAGGGCTTCAGAAATTGCATAGAACAAAAGTTCCATAAAACATAAAATAAACATTCATGAGCTTTATGTCCATCGCTTGCACTAATTTCATAATATAGCCAAGTGCATTAAATCAACAGAGTTAGACGAGTCAGCGTTAGACGGTTAAACTCTGCATATTTATTCTTTCTTTTATCTAGCTGAACTTATGCTTTTAATGGAAAAAAATTTATTGGCAGGTTAAATTCCGCCCGCTTGATTGCAGCCAGCTAATATTGTTTTTAGTTTAAACTGATTATTCAACTTAAAAATTTTAAGTTTAAACTTAAATATTCAATTACATTCAATAGGCATTAAATGTAAATTGTGCTTTTTGGAATTAAAGAGTTCGCACCAATAACTTCCTTGTAATGATGCACAGATTTTTTCCTATTTTCAATTTCTGAATGTTTCATTATAAAAGTCTGTTTTCTTCTAAATAATTAACTTATAAACAAAAGAATACACTAAATATGGACTTTATTTTACAGCATCTCAAATCTCTCCCGACTAACTAAGGTTTTTGCAAACGATGTAATTTATTTCATATGGAAATATATGTAATTTATTTCCCGGATGAAGCTACTCTAGGCTTCAAAAGAACACCTAAAGAGGCTTTCAAAATTAATGCAGTGTTTTTCATGGCACCCACAAGACGCTCTACGGTGCAAAAAGCGAGCGTTTAAGTCATAAAGTATCGCCAGTCAAGCATTGCTTCCGTTCAACGCCTGCTAGCGGTATCGGTTTTGTGGTAGCACAATTTCGACAAGTTATCGGGATATGATGTTCAGTTGCACAATGAATAAAAAGGGGGCAAGCCATCGGAAATTGAGTGCATTTAGTTTTATAATTAGGAATAAAAAATGGCAGGTAATCGGATTTTGATTGGGTTCAGTTAACATAACATAACATAACATAGTGATGTCGGCGCTGAAGAGTAGGCCTGATGTGGCCTTTCGCTGATTCTTCTACTTTTCGTGACTTGTTCACAGAAGATCTAAAATCATGTCATTTGACAGGATCTTTTCAGGACTGACGATAGTTTGAAATAAAAAATGTGTAACGATCCACGATTTTGCGTGTCATCCTTGCGCAGGGGCCATGCTAATATTCTCTGTATCGTTCCAATTTTAGTATATGTACCGCCGAAGCAGTTGGCAACTAATAGGAGAAAGTTAACGGAAATTGAGTAGGTTCAGTTTTATAGTTGTGGCTAAGAGAGAGATCAGGGCTTGGCTAGGTTCAAAATTTCATTGTGAGTTTTATACATTGAGAGTTGGCTTTTATGTTCAGGTGCAATTAAGCTCGCATATTTCCCTAAGATCAGTTTAAGTGAGAGAGACGTGAGAGATTCGTGGAGAGATTCGTGAAATAGTAAGAAAGAATTGATTAAGATTGTGAACAGAATTAAGGGAAATTTCTTAAGATTGCGTACAGAGTTAAGGGAAACAGTTTAAGTGAGAGAGACGTGAGAGATTCGTGGAGAGATTCGTGAAATAGTAAGAAAGAATTGATAAAGATTGTGAACATAATTAAGGGAAATTGCTTAAGATTGCGTACAGAGTTAAGGGAAACAGTTTAAGTGAGAGAGACGTGAGAGATTCGTGGAGAAAGTCTTAAAATAGTAAGAAAGAATTGATTAAGATTGTGAACAGAATTAAGGGAAATTGCTTAAGATTGCGTACAGAGTTAAGGGAAACAGTTTAAGTGAGAGAGACGTGAGAGATTCGTGGAGAAAGTCTTGAAATAGTAAGAAAGAATTGACTTTTTAAGTTTGTGTACAGAGTTAAGAGAAACAGTTTGAGTGAGAGAGACGTGGAGAAAGTCTTGAAATAGTAAGAAAGAATTGACTTTTTAAGTTTGTGTACAGAGTTAAGAGAAACAATTTGAGTGAGAGAGACGTGGTAGATTCATGGATAAAGTCTTTATAGTAGTAAAATAGAAAGAATAAATTGCCGTAAGTTTGTATAGAAAGTCAAGGGGAATAGTTTCAGTAAGAGAAGGGAATTTCGTGGAGAAAGTCTTTCTTGGAGTGCAATCAGAAGAATGAAGCATAAGTCTCTGTAGCGAGCTCAAGGGAACAGTTAATTTGAGTGACGAAATATACATATACAGAGAAGAGGAAACGAGGTCGTTTTCAAAGTGCAATAGGTGAGTGCATCATATAAGTCTGTGGGAGTGTGGAAAGCAGGGAAAATTGGGATCAAGCTTTTTAGGAAAGTATCCGAGGGAAAAGTGCGGAGGATAAATTTTTGTTGCAGTGCATTTCGGGAAGCCTACAGGAAATATCTGAGTAGAAAAGTCATGATAAAAATGAGTTTGACTGCTGCATTTGGGATATACTAAGTCTAAGTCACCTAGGATAAAATAAGTCTAAACACAGTATGAGAGAGAAAAACGGCTTTTAATCTATGAAAAATACTTTGGGAAACGGCTGCATTAAAAAAATGTGCATTATATGTTTTCAGTGTGGTTCTGTAAGCGCGAAAGTAACTACGTAAAATGCATAAATATGGATAACTTTCACTAGATGAAAGAAAGAGACTGAGGCAGAAGTGAATCATTCATGTATGGTTTCTAGCGGGATTTGCGTCTCATGTAATGGGCATTCATAAAAAGAACACAAACTCGAAGCAGTTTTTCTTCACGCACTTAAGAGTAGATCTGGTTTCTCAGGAAAAAATATTTCTTGCTGGGGAAAAATTCTCGCTCAATTACTACCGAACGAAAAGTTGAGCTGCAAACTTGAGGAAAGGAAAAATCCCAGCCAAAACTGGCCTCAACTTTACCAATTTAAAAACTAGATTTTTTTGTTGTTGGTCTATTGATGCACTTTTTGTTCTTGAACTGTTGTTTTATAATTTGTGCGATGCAAAATTTTGGTTGGTCGCTTTTACGTGCCTTGTATTTTCATCGTATCTGATGAACACATTAACGCCATAAAAACAACCACTAGCGTAACTAAATTAATAAGCAAAAAATTACTTATAATTAAAATTGAAGCGATCTAGAATGAAGAGTATTTCAAATTCAACCTTCACAATGTTAAATAAATAAAATTATTTATGAATGAAATGATACTCATTCGTAAATAATGAAATGAAATTAACTGGCTTAATGAAACGAAATTCACTACAACATTATTAAGCCATTTCCCTACGTCTATTGCATTGTTATCCAGTTTAACGGCTGCTAAATGATCCTAATGTGTTTGATCATTTTACTTTCAATACATTGTCTTGAGAAGCCGTCGAGATTGGTTCCTCGGTTTTGTATTTTATATTCATACATTTATTTATCTGCCTATTTATTCATTGATTTTATCCAGATTTTCTAAGAGTTCTTTAGTTATTGCCTCATTGGCCTTCTGAAGTGCCAGCAGTCCATTCGCTTGCTACTCTATCACAAGGGTGAATTTAATCACAAAAATAGTTGTTCATATCTTTCTTCTTAATATATAAGAAGAAATTAAACAATCAACTTTATTGCAGTGTAGTCTTTCTTCTTGTGCAATCGAAAAAAACTACAATCGTAGCTTTAGTGCCAATTCATGATTCGTAGATAATGTGAAACGAAAACATTAGTTACTCTTGGATATCTATTTTTTACTATTAGAAAATCTTGGATGTCTACTATATTAGTAAGAAATACAGTAATATTATTGTTAGTATAATTATTAGTTATTTAATTGTAACTACCTGCGACTCTCCTTTGCCTTATTAACAATCTAAGTATTTATTTGCAGAGGAATGGATGTTTGATTCAATCGCATATTCAGCGGTCACCCAAAAACCTATTAACATCCCACATATTTCATTGCTGTACTGTATTGTCATTGCTGCTTCTGGTGCACGCATGTCGTGCGCTAAGCTCTGCTAAATTGTCATTCAAGAGAACATAACACAGCCATTGGAGGCATCATTGTTTGCGGCGCGAATAGCAAATACCTTCTAGATGCTTATGAGATCATGCAATAGAATTGTCCTTTCAAATGTCGTTCATGCTGTAGGAACCAAACAGGTTACGAGTTTCTGTCCTTCCTACCACAGTACGAGACTTTTTTTTATCTCTGATATTAATGAAATAAATATGTGGTCAAATGTGAAAACATCCCCTGTACCCATATATGTTTTTCCCGTCTTAAACTAGGCACTTAAAAGGGTGGACCAAAATCTGGCTAGTAGCTCACCTCAAATAAACTGTAGTATCTTGATCAAATATTTGAATTGAAATTTTATCACCCATGGATTCCCGTGAGACAATTTTGAATTAATTTTTTCGTTCCTCAACCCATTCCCATCAGTTTCAGGCCAACACGTCTTTGGCGCGTTGCCAGACATAAGCCAAGAGCTTGAATTTAGGTTTCCTGGAGGTGAAGGTTTAATGTTCCTCCAGAGATACATTCCTAAGGCCTCATAATGTGATGACTCGCCTCCTTCCGCTTACTCCTGAATGACCATGCAATTGGATATTGATGTCCTCCAACGAGTGACAGCACAAGAAGCTGTCGAATGTAATACATGAGTATATGTGAGAGGAAAGTGTAAAGGTTTGCATAATTCACTTGATATGAAGTAATTCCCAAATAAATTATGTAATTAATCAATAATGCAGCAGATTAATATAAGAAAAAAATGAACGAAAACACACGAATGTGTGTTGCATAATTCAGTTGAAGCAAGATAATTTTTAACTAATGAGATAAGTAATCAACCGCATGCAGTGTAGCAAGCTAATATAATAAGAAAGCTTAATCGTTTTTAAAGGAAAAGCACGAGGAATTTGGCATGTCCTCCGACGGGGGAAATCATATAATAGGCATTCATAAGAGAACACGAACTCGAAGCACAGTGTGATTGAGGAGGACAGTGATTGCAGGTACCGAGTATCGTGAGATACTCTCTCATTAGAGATAGGACTGAATTGATTTACATCTGATTCTTGCTGGAAATTGATTTGGCTACATTGATGAGCGGTACAAAATGATATTCCTAAGCGATTTACATACGTATTGTCATATATACGTTAGGATTGTTGATGTAGATATCGGAACCACCATGTCATAGTAATATCAGTGCTCATGTGAATGATTTTAAATGAGTAATGGTAAAATAAGCGTTCTTATGTGTTTTTTTTTTTGGCAAATCACATTTTTACTTTTAAAACTCTTTGAGTAGATACATGAAACAATTTAAAAGCATTATTTGTATGCTACGTATTTGAAAAACGTCTATAAAAGGCAAACTGTAAACGTAAACTGGTGTCTAGTTCCATAGCTTTTGAATCGCTGGTTCGTTGCGCAATTGTTTTTTTATGACCCAAGTTTGGGGAAATGCCGATCACAGTTTATGTTACCGGTCTTCGGTGGGTGTTTGGAAAGAGTCCTTTCTTGTTAGGCTGCTTTATGGCCTTTGAATTTCCTGAACTCCGACGAATGAGCGATCTCATTGAACCTAAAGAATTTGAAACACGCCCATTAACTCGTACAATGTGTTTGAGATCTCATTGAACCTAGAGAAGTTGAAATATGGTCAATGACTCGCGAGCATTGAATAAAGATCTCATTGAACCTATAGAATTGAAAATACGGCAAATCTTACGTGCAATAAATTAGCAACTTCATTGAAAATAGGGAATTGAAAATACGACCAATATTTCGTCCAATGAAAGTCGGGTTCTCATTGGCCCTAGAGAAACTATAGGCACGGTGGCACAATGGTTACAGTACAGGGTACCAACACAAAAAATATAACTCAGTACTCACTGCAGTGAGTGACAGAGAGCGCATTTTCTCGTCGACGAAAATTTGAGGTCATGGACGGACGAACAGACGGACAGACGGACAGACAGACAGACAGACTGGGGCCGCCTAGGACTCGGGGAGCAGGTAAATCAGCCGCTCTATGTCCGCTCCGGTTCTGGGTTTGAAGGGTAACCTCTGAGTTGCTTGCAAACTCGTCATGACTAGGCTGGTCTAGCTCTTCTCATACTCTAAGGCGAGTATAAAGTCGAAAAGGAGATTCTGACCAGTTGCAGATTTTGATCGGGAGGCCAAAAATAATTTTGAGCCTAGTGAAGCGATTCTTCGGCCCATGTCTAGGCGGTACCCGAGTTTTGTTAAGAAAGATTGAAGCAGTGAGTTGCGGGTTTGGACCCAGCTGCCTGCGACAGTTCTGGTCAATAAGGTGGACGGGCGGTTAAGCATAACAATCAACAGTGGAGAAGTGAGGTGTATGTTCGAGCCTTGCAACAATGCGCTATGAAATTTTGCGATGTTCTGACTAAGCGACAAATCTAAGGGCTTTATCAAACCTGACATCGCTATCACTATTAATACTATTACTAATTGAAAATACGGCCAAGGACTCGTAAGAGGGAAGAAAAACAGAAACTCCATGAATTTAATTTTTTAAGAAGAAATTTTGATTGATTGATTAATTTAGTTATAATATAAAATATTTGAATGAACGAGAACTTTCATAAGCTAATCCTTGACATTATTATCACAAATCTTGAATAAGGTTTAAAGTAGTATTTTGAATTTACAGTAGTTTTCATTTTGAAGTAATTTCTTTTCCGTCGTTGCTCCTCGTCGCACATGGAAAATATCATAACTCAATTATACATATTAATATATTTCATTTAACTTGAAGCCTAATTTCTACCACTACTGTACAACCGGTATTGCAATTCTAGAGTGAAAAAATGCCATTTAATATTATTGGCTCTGTATGTTAAGCCATAAAGTTTAAGTTTCATTCATAATTCTATTTTAAAATGTTTGTATACAAACCAATGTATTCAATATCTGATTTGTAATCCTAATCAAATTTCTGCGTCACAAAATTATACCCCTCAGATCAAGGTCCTAAAAAGTACGTATTTGGTCAGCAATCCTCGATTTAAGTACGCCCTCCTTCACGCTCATCGTGACTGGAGTGCTGCGTGGTTCCTAAATTCCTGATCCCAGGCAATTCCCATGCGCGGGAGGCTCGGCCCGGTGTGTATTTGGAAGGCAGACTGAGGCTCCATCTCCGTGTACCAACTTCAGCGCACAAACTTTCACCGCAATTCCCAACTTTTGCCTTGATCAAAGCCGAGCACGTGTGCAAAATTAGCAAGCTAAACGAATTTATCGAATTAAGTGCATTGATGACTAAATTTTTGTAGTAATTTTGTTTGTAGTGATTAAATTTCTTTGTGAGATTAAAGATTCTTAGTGATTTCTTTGCGAGATTAAATTAAATCGACGTAATGGCGATCAAAGACGTTGCTTTGATCTTAAATATATTTTTCTTATTTGAACTTGTTTCAAATAACTCTAAGTTACTCAAAAATTATTATTAAAATTACAGACATGCTCCCAAATCTTTGAAGTTAAAATGATCTCTCATTTTCGATTTCTTCATTCCAACGATCAAACTTATAATGTTGTCAATTTCTGTCTTTGTTCCCCGCACACGATGCTATTTAAATGCGCACCAGCGCATATCGATCCTTGCCTAAGGACACCTGAGCACGAAAAATGTGCATCATTCGATCACAGCGGGTGAGCGCTGCTCGACAGACCCGGTGTCTGTAGCAATGGACTGGTCAGTGAACACAGACTAATGAAGATCAATCAGACTACGGCTGGAATCTCCGCAGGCAATCTCTGCGACGTGTACATGGATTGAACTCTCGTTTTTATGTGATGATTGTCTGGCTAGACTAACGATTTGAGGAGGACAGTGATTGCTGGTACCGAGTATCGTGAGATTTTGATAATACCACACCAGAGAACCGTGAGTTTTTAGCAATACCAAAACAGAGTATCGTGAAATAATATTGATGCCATACATGAGAATCGCAAGTTATCAATTTGCCTTACCAAAGTATCGCAAGTTTTTGTGATGATCAAGAGTGTAAATCACTACTAAATGAGTGGATTATAATTAAGAAAAACTGTTGATTTCCTTGAGACTGTCGTCATTCGTCAAAAATGACTTGCTTTTTCAGAATTCAAAATCTCTTCATTTAGACAATTAATTAATTATCATCATTTTCAACAAATAAATTTGAACACCAGACAAATGCACTGTTTTAATAAACTGCAGTTTTTTAACAAAAACATATGTATTGTTTATAGCTTACCTGATGGGATTCTTTTGTCTTCGTGTGTGGCTTCTACCTTTGCTTGAAGTACACACATACAGTATATTACCTCCTAGTCGGGTAAACTCTAATGCCGTCCATTTATTCTAAAGGACACTTACGGCGACAGTTTCTGCGGTTCTTTTACACTGTCTAGCCAACTTCAAAGCGCCTTTTCGCATTTCTTTCCTTGACCTCCAAACCTTGACTGACAAATATTTATTGAAATGAACTCTTTCGCACACCACCGAGCTCACGCGGAATGGCTTGGAGGTCCGAAGCCTTTAGGCCAGCATTCCTGTTCGCTGTTAGTCTTCCGCGTTGTCAATAGCTCAATAGTTAGCGATCTTGCAAAGCGTGTTCGGCATTCTCGGTCCCAATATTGCCATGTTTCCTCTCAATTCAGCCTTGACGGAACACTACGTTGTTATTCTCAGGAATACAGTACCTATAACAAAGTCTGAAAACCGCAACAACCATTTTCAAGAACAGCGGTGCTTTGCCACACTCCTAAGCGCGTGTTTACAAAATAGCTTTGTCAAAATCAGCGAATTTAAAACCGATTTAGCTCCAGGGAATTTCTCAGCCAGATAACAAAATAATGTGCCATACCAATATCATGGCGGCAGTGTGATTTTTAATGCGTGTAAACAAATTGCATAACGAATATAAATATAATGTTATATAAACTTAGTTCGTATCTTTTCGCAGTAATTTCATAATTAAGAGAATTATGTGTGACTAATGCCACACATTTATCATACAGTTTATCATCGAAAAATTTTTGTCGAGCGATCAGATAGAGGGAAACGCAAAAATATTACCACTTATGTTCAATGTATGAATCTCGATGTGTTATGTTAAGAACTAATTTACGCTGTAATAAGCAGATAATATTTACAAATACGGAACACATTTTTATCAAACTTTTGCTAAATCGACGCCGTCTGTTTCGTGAAAGCTGCATTTATGAGGCAGGTGCGTGCAATATTGGTTTGGGGTTACCGCTAATAAGCCTCAGTCTGCTGCCAAAGAATGAGTCGTAGAAGCGAGTAAATCTCAGAGCTGATCTGCGTAAAACGCCTCCTGTCGTCTAAATGGGCCTTCCGGGGCTTTTGGGGCGAATTTTAATCCATCATTGGCCTCATGTTTGCGTGATGGATATCTACGGCGAATGAGTTTTAGGGAATATATTTAGATGGCCCCGTTAACAATTCACTCACTTGACAGGTCCATGAAACAAATCTCCTGCATCAGTTTCATTTGATCAAAAAAACTTTAAAGGATTTTTTTTTTCGATTTCATGAAGGGCTCATTTGCATTCAAAACTAAGTATTTCATTGCCAGAATAAAATTCTCAGCGAGAACTGTTGACTGTGCAGGGATTATTGTTTTGGATTCTTCCGATACAATTTTCGAGTAAATCCGGCTGGAAACATATTTGAATTTCAGAAGCTTACTCATCGATATATTGAACAAAATAAACTTTAATTAGCTTCAATGTTATTATATCTTCCTGCTCGGAAGAAATATAATAAGAAAAGAAAAGGAAGATATTCTTTCCGAAGCAGGAAGGATATATCTTCCTGCTCGGAAGAAAAGAATTATAATAAGAATATTTGCTGTTTATTTGTGTAAACAGCAAGATATATTCTTTCTTTCCGAGTAAGATATTCTTTCCGGGAATATATCTTCCCGGAAGATATATTCTATTCGAGCAGGAAGAATATATCTTCCTGCTCGGAAGAAAAGAATTATAATAAGAATATTTGCTGTTTATTTGTGTAACTTTTAAACAAATTATAATAAACATCACAGAAATACATTTTAGAGTCATTCAGCAGGCCTGAAGCTTAATCAGAGAGCCAGTGATTAAGTCGATGTGTGTCTCATCAAGCCTATGAAAAGCGACGAGCTTTAGCGCGAGCGACAGTTGCAAAGCGCTTGTCTCGAGGCCGCGTACACGCGTATAGCCCATCCACGTCGAGACCGATTCGCTTCCTAATTCAACGGAGCCTGCACAACGTGAATTTATAGATGTGCAAACAACAGTTGGTGTCGCCATAGTGACAGAAATGCTTTCGTTTTTATACTCCTGCGCCATTAGGCGATGTAAGTTAGACGCTTCGAAGTGGCGTAACGCGCTCACACTTTCTTGGTAATAGAACGCGTACATTATTTTTTTTACGTATCCGTAGCCGCGTTCATTTACGAAACTGGCTCAAAAAATCTCGTTGCAAAATTAAGAGAAGGCTGGCCGGTTGTCTCATTTACCCATAGGATGAAGCCATTAATATAAGTCGCAGTCCTAGCTGATATACGATCCAAGAGAGATTTATAGAAACTTGCGTAATGCCGGTGTAAGAAACTAGCTTGGATAATTTAGGCGTTCGAAACGAAGCTTTGATGACGGGTGCATGATCTACATAAGCATGATTAATAAATGAGCATATGAAACTTAGATCGGAAACACTAGAGTAAGTGATAATTGTTGAGTCAATGTTGGTTAATTTTTTTACTATTGTCCTACTTTATCAAGTGAGAATTTTCAAACCACAAGAAGGCTTCTTGAGCAACTCGGAATTTTTCCTGAGTTCTTTATAAAATATTTTTATAAAGGTTTTATAAATTTTTTTGTGGTTTTATAAATTCACAAAAGACTTCAATTATTTCTACAATGGTGAACTATAATTGCTAAGTATGCACACTCAACCATCCACTAGCATGACTCCCTGTGTCATGGCGGTTGCCCAGGCTGGTAGAGAGATAAGGACGCTGCCAAATGCATGCCACATTACGACATTCTTGGGTAGCGCTGCTACTTACTTTCAATATTTGGCAATACCTGCAATATTTGCTAAGTGAACGTAAGTAGTTAGGCTCTATTTTCTTGTCTATGATTGGTGGATTTTGCTTGAAAGGCCGTCAGTGATTGGCTGATGAACTCACGATCTCGTAACTTTTTTTGAAATTATAGGCTCATGAGGCTGATGCAAAAATGATGCCCCGATGCAAATGTTCATTAATTCCACGAAGTTTTGTTTGATGCCCTCAATCCGACCTTCAGATTGGGATATATTTTTTCGTCCCCCAACCTATTCCAGCTTCAATATCGAATATTTTTTTCCAAAATTGTCATTAATATTTCAAATGGCTCTAAATATTAAACTTTCTAATGAAAATTTAATGATAGCGTGCTTCATTATAACTTGGGACTTTGGTATATACTTTCCGTATATTCAGCTTTTTCGGGAATATTCATTGTCTTATTGTCATAAAACTATTTAAAATATCTCTGATTCTCATTTATCTGTAAATCATTTTCTACCTCCATGTATTTATTTGAGAATTCTCGGCTTAAAGTCGTTTCGCTCTAAGTAATTTTCGAACGGAATGAATTTTTTAATGCTCACAATGGAAGCAAATTTCTATGCAATCATGAACCATTGATTGAATGTTTATGCGTTACAATTATACGTTTACTGGTGCTTGTGAACAATGTTTTCTTACGTTTTCTGTTTGAAATGGAAAAAAGACGTGTGATAATTCACTTATATACTAATATAATTTACTTAAATACTATAATATCTTCAACATCACTCTACGGATCGCAAAACCATAATTCTCATTACTCACTTTATATAATTAATTGCTGCCTACCTTTTACTTGTCACCGGAAATACGACAGTTTCTTGCCAGCTTAAACAAATTTCAACCATCTCAACCACTATTCGAATGTTCATGTATTAGAAAAAAAATGTTATTTTAGTTTTAATTGCAAAATATCTTCCGCATTTCGCTATTATGCAATCATCGTATTAACTCAAAACTATTCTTTTTATAACTCGCACATAACCATATTTTAAACTATTTATTTTACAAACCGCACAGAACCATATTGTAAACTATTCTTTTTAGAAAGCGCACATAACCATATTTTAAACTATTCTTTTTACAAACCACACATAACCATATTTTAAACTATTCTTTTTACCAACCACACATAACCATATTTAAAACTATTATTTTACCAACCACACATAACCATATTTTAAACTATTCTTTTTACGAACCACGCATAACCATATTTTTGTGCAGCACACACCCCATTGCCCTATTTCTCTAAGCTCTACCTTGTATTTATTTGTACGGTGTGCAGTGTCGCGTCACTGCATGCAGGTGCTGTGCTGTCAACACCAAAGCGAACAAGCAATCGTGTCATCGCGTCGGTAGCATCAAAGCTGTGATGCCGGTGCACTCTGAGGTTTCAGGGAGACATTTTACAATTAGCGAAGCATTTTTAGCGCATTTTCTCATTTATGTAAAAAAGGAGCTATTGTGCTCATCATGTCCGTCCGTCTGTCCGTCCGAAACCACTCTTCGTCGACGAGAAAATGCGCTCTCTGTCACTCACTGCAGTGAGTACAGATCTAATTTTTAAACTTGTTTAGGTATAAGGTGTAACTATTTGTAGAGTGTCACCATTTAGACAATATTACCCATTCATTATCGTGAGTGTGTCGCGTATGCTTGTCCAGCATAAGAACTATGCGCGATGTGACAGGCTTGAGGCAGTCGCTTTTTTACACTAGCATTAATCCCGGTATTTTACACTAGCATCAATAATGGTTTTACACTAGCATTAATCCCGGTATTTTACACTAGCATCAATAATGGTTTTTACACTAGCATTAATTCCGGCTTCAAAACAAGCGACATTTCTCATAACATTTGTACGACGATTAATCCAGAAAATATATTCATATGGTGTCACTTGCGTGCTTGTTATTCGTCTAAACGAGATCGAATAATTTGTGTTTGTTAATTAATTTTATAAATATCCGCAAGGTTCCTTCTTCCGCTGCAGTTGTGTAATTTTATATCATATGTATGTGTGTGCTTTGATCGAGAACTGTTTAGATAAATTTTTTCTGTTTTATTGATAAGCCTAAATACCGATGATAATTTAAATGACACTGTTCTTTTATCTCTTTTTCTTACATTTAGAGCACTTTGAAACGCCTTTCTTCTATCGTTATTTTTTACCATATATAATTCACGATTATAATTTTAAGGATTTTTGACTTTCGTATCATTGCCAAGCTGCATTATTACTCTTTTTACAACAATGCTCCATTCTGCTATTCCATTCATGTGATTTTGTTGAAAAAAATAATAAGTTATTTATATTAAAATGTTTAATCGTTATTCTTTCACAAACGTTTATAGTTCAGCACATGTTGTAGCAATATTTTTTTATCATGTAACACCTGCGAGGTAATTTTTCGTGCATTTTCAATCAATTTTATTACAATATCGTATTTTTATGCAATAGACAAGACCTCGATCAACTCTCCATGCGAGTCTATTAGCATGACTTAAATTATTCATACATTATTTCACTCTCATTCGATGCAGTACCGTTGCGAGCAAGTTAAATGAATAATTAGGCTTGGTGTCATTTTTTGAAAAGAGAATTTTTTTTTCTCAAAAGTGAATTGTTCACCGTAATTGTACTATATCACGGTGAGCAAGTGATTCATTTCAGAAGCGAAAATCATTCCAGACTACATAACTCAAGCCAATACATTACTAAATCCATTTCCGCCTTTTCATTACAACAATTCAAGTTTTTACTCAACAAGAAAAAAAATACGACCATCATCTTCCCAAATTTGCTGCGCCCAAAACAGTTTTGTGGGGCAAAAAACAGTTAAGGTTCACATAAACTCCATTGCATTAAGTTTCAGTGCAAGAAAGCAGCGAATTATATCGTCAGCTACTGCCTCATGCGTTGGCATTATTAGGTGCCATCCTTGCCATGTTGGAGTTCACATTCACAAAAGAACTCTTCATTTTATGTATGATTGAACGAGGCAGCAGGAGCCTTAAAACTACAATAGAAGCTCAGTGACGACAAGCCATGCGCGCGTAAGAACTACAGAAATAAATGAAATGCAGGGGCAACACGTCAAATGCTGATGGAAAAACGTTGTGATTACACATTTAAATACAGAGAGCAGTAATGTGAAGCTATTTACTTATAACGGTGATATGTACATACATATTTTTTGTCTTCAGGTGTCCGGAAAGGCGTTTCTGAAGTATCAGAATCACCTTCCAATCAATTTCAATCGCCCTTAAATTTTACTTCAGAATCGCCTTTCCGGACATATTTTTTGTTGCATACCAGGAAAATACATTTAGATCTGTGTAATTTCATAAAGCTTCAGTTGTTATTTATATAAATGTTTTTATATTGAATTCTGTTTACGCGCAGAATATTTTAGACACAAATACGCGCACTATTTAAGAGCGCTGTTCGGGCGGGTATCAACGAAAATTATCGTGTCGGTATATTACTGGGGCCATACTTTCAAAACTCGCTAAGTGAACGCAAGTACTTACGCTCTATTTTCTTGTCTATGATTGGTAGATTTTGCTTGAAAGGCCGTCAACGATTGGCTGATGAACTTACGATCTCTTAACATTTTTTGAAAGTATATGCCCTGGACCTGAAAATGTTTTCTTAGTGGGAGAATAGCAAGACGCGTGGCAGAATTAGGAAGAATAAATTGATCGAAAATTCATTCTTGAATCTGAATTTGGTGTGTATAAAAATTAACTTTGTGTTAATTAGTTCAATATTGTGTCATTAGTGTAATTCTTCGCGCATTCATTCGTGGTATTTGCGGGATGACATTCGTGTGTATAGCTCCTTACAATTTGTGTTATCTTCATAGAGGTTTCTTCTGTCCTGAGCTCATACAGAACATTTATCCCTTTTGAGTCTTAAATAAAGTACATCAATTTTTTTATAACGTACATTGTTCTACTACAGTTATATAAACGTCGTGTCATGTTTTGAAGTTTGTAAAGGAGCTTAGTTAAAATTGTTAGTTTATTTTACTTTGGAAAAGGAATATCAAGTCTGACGAGGATAATTTATCATATTATAATGTCATATCTATCCTATGTACAAATGTTACTTTTTCCAAGGACGCTGATTCAGATACAACTTGATCATCTTATTTGCATGGAGCCAGCCGTTTCTATATCGGTACATGAAGAAGAAATGTAAGATAAATTTTGCTTGATCTCAGTCGCGCGTAAGCCCCACGTTTGTCTAGCTTTGCAATGCGTCAGAAGATCTCCTTGCAAAAATTCCCGCTCGCATCCTGCAACTCACTGAAATATTTAGCTAGACAAAATATTAAGAAGTAGGAAATGGTCGCGTAACACAAAGTCAAATAACTGTGTAATTTCAGTGTTGCACTTATGTCATCATCAAAAAAGATAACGTTCGTTGGCTATACATCTTTCCTTACATTTTTGGTTGCGTTCTTTTCGTTGAAACAAAAATTTCCTGTCAATATCTTTATGTCCTTAATCCAAATTGTGTGGTTTCGGTAAACGAGTTTCATCAGCAACAGGCGCTACAAGTCGGAGTTTTCTAGCTGTAAAAGCTCGAAGAGATGTAAAGCAATATTTGTTTATTTAAATTCCTATTTTGCCACTGATAGGTCCATAATAGCTCCGTAATTTTATTAGTTTGCAGCTGATAAGTCATTGATAGCTCAGTATTTTCATTTACATTGCATTTTCATCTTGCACTTCGTTTTGCATCTGATATAAATATACCAATGAATTTTTTATATGAACAAGCAGCATAGTACTTAGTACTTCCTTAGTACTTGGTCGGCAATATCTGGCTAACCAAGAATTTTAAAAGTCAATCGAGGACTCGGCGCTCTTGCCCAAATGCTGAAGCTTTCAGATTATTTTGTACTCGACACAAGTAAAAAAAGTGATACGGTGACTCAAGTGTTTGTCTTCGACAGTGTACCTTGTTCGTGAACCTACTTTATTGGTCTGCGCTGTTCGATGCAGTTGTTTGTTATGCGCAAGTATAGTGAATTAAACGTAAACGCACTATTTAAATTTTTCGTGCCGATGCTGAAGAGTCGCACAAGCTTCATTTACTCACCTCGATGTAATTTTTGTTCAAAATTTTTTTGCAAAAACTCAAACGTATTATCATCGCGAATGTATTATACGCTGCCTCTGTTTTATACAATACTACTCTGTTGATTGAATTGTAATTTAGTTTGTTATTTTGTCTCAAGATTGTCAATAAAAGTTTACTCTTCACTTATTATTGACTTGATTATCACCTCATGTTGCTGTTCCACACACAAATAGCCCGAAACCTTGCGTAATGAAATATTAACTTGAGTATTAACTTATTAAGTTAATCTTAATGAGTATTAACTTACGAAATTAACTATTAACTATAGGTACGCACGCCCATAACATTATCTGTTTCACAGAAAACTGCCCTGTAAATCAAATCTTTGTTGTAGCTTTGTTTCATGTCTCTCAAGGTTTTATACCCACGGACAATAAGCGTGCCTCACCGTTAATATGTAAAAAATATTTCCTTGAAAAATCTATTTTTCCATCTCGTTTTTGAGTCACTTAACTGCACTGAATAAAAACCTATTTTTCTGTGTTGTTTGCCCAAGTATTTTTCAGAGACGTTCTGGAACGGAAGCATTGAGTCAATCTTCCAGGGAAACAAAAGCGTCAGTAAAATCTGTCGTAGTTTTGACAACGTACGGCTAGTTGTGGCTGCCGTGTTCGGTTGCCTAATGGTCTGGCATAGTGGTAACTGTGGCTCGTGGTCTTAAAAGAAAACTGGTTGCTGTGCCACAGAAATTACAACGGAAAACTAAAGTATTTAAATTAATTCTTAAATGAGTCTAATTTACGACTGTTCGAATCCTACAGCAAAATCGATTCGTGTAAAAAAATTTCCGTATTTCCGTAATTTTTCCGATGCGGGTTCTTCTTACAGGCTCAAAAACTCAAACTTTTTCAGTCACGTGCCCCTGAAGAGGTTTTGTGCTGCACATTTCAGTGCGTCATTATTGAGTACAAGCTTGTTACTTACTTAATTTTTTACAATTCATTTTACTCACTTAACAGATTACTGTCCTTGCTACTCCCTGTAATTTTTTGTTGCTCTCGATCACAGCAAAAGTTTTGGGGTCCAACTTCTCAGTTTGTGATGAAAGTTTCTGTTGTGAAGTTCACCCTTATTTTGCGCCAGTAATTTTCTTGTCGGGCTAAGTAGTTTACTTGAAGCTCCACTGATTAGTTTTTCTCTTTCCCTGCAACGAATTGAATTTCAGACGTAGTCATTTGTTCACATGTACTAACTATCTCTACTTGATGGAATAACTTCCCTTTCATTTGTTGCCGCAATGTCTCTGGATTAGATTATCCTGGAACCAATCGTTCTCGCTGACCTTTAAACAGTAAGCATTGTTCTCGTTAGTAAGGACGCAATTCGCATGATTATTGCAATTTTTAGATATATTCAGCAACACGAATGGACATTATTTTCCTGCGAACGCTCTTTTGGGATTAAACTTCTTCAACGAAGTTGACCGCCAATAGTTTTGGTGCGTTTTTTAATAGACGGTTGCAATTAAGTAACAAATGGTTATGTGCGAAGAAATTAAAGCGTAATCTTCGTGTCACATACAATTCCGATTAGGGGAACCGTGCATTCAAAATAATCGATTTTATAATCTGGTGAAAAATTATCATTCATTAATTTTCAAAAGCCAACGTTAACAAGCCTTGAATTCCATTACTGTGTTTCAAACTAATTTACGGTTCAGTTTCGAGCGAAATAATTGTTAACGTTCCCCTACTGTAACTCTCAGCCAACCGGACTGGTTTAACAAGGGCGACAGCGCAGAAAATCTGCACCAAATCCCGCATGCGCCTCCTCATTATCCCCGAGCAAATCTAGATTAAAAGTCCGGGTTTATGTTACCAGGCTTTCTAAAATGCCAACGGGCTGAAGCGCGGCTCTCATCTCTGGTCCTAAAGTCGCATAGATTAATGCGACGCAGCGAGTAGACTTTGCGTTAAAACCTGCGACGTATACTTGAATTTCTGACGGGATTTTGGATTTACCTGGGATGCCTCTTGCTCCTGTTTTTTATAATATAATAATGAACAATTATTCTCTTCCACGCCGATTTTTTTATTCTCGACTTTGACTTCAAGCGGAATATTTATTATCATATCCATGGATCTGCATCCATTTCGTCTGTGAAATACTGACATTTTTGCTGTATTAGCGAACGATTGCTGGTGACAACATTTAAAAATATATGTTAATCCATTAACCGTAGTGGTTAGAAGTTGAAGTTTATTGGGAAAACTTCAAGCTCTATTCGATTCAGCAACGACCGCGCGCGTGCTCTACTAAAAAAGACAATGTACTAAATATAAGCACTTTAATATTATAATAGATATTCCTTACCCCGTCCGCGTTTGATAACACACTGGGGCTTAGTTTAATGACAATATTTCCCGATTACGTTCACATATTTCAAGGTTAACGTGAAATACTTCAGTCACCCTGTAAGCTGGCATGAGCAGTTGAGGAGTTTGCTGGCTTGTGAGATAAGTTTGCTTTAGGCTTCGATAGCCGCGGCCTCAGTCGCTTCAAAGCAGAAGAATATATGTTATTGATGTGCGTTCATTCCCATTAGTGTCTACGTACGTTCGTTATGTGAGAAGGAAAATAAAATGTTTTTTCCTCTAAGACGTCATCACGAATGTTGATACGTTATCTTACACTTGAAGTTCCGAGAAGAACACATACTGATTTTTATTTATTTCGTAACGAAATTCTGAATATTAGGAATCAAATTCTGAAAACTGAAAAATCCACCTTACTTTTACATATTTTCATCGACCACTTATCCTGATTTCATTATTATAATGTAAATTATTCGCCTCTAAGCTGTTGCTTGTTTTTTGCATTGCATAATTAATTGCCTTTTCTTAATTATAATTTTTGAAAAATATTATGATGTAATCCATAGTTTTGACTTTTCGTCTTTGTTGTAGCTGTTTTTACGTTGTTATCGTTATTATTATTAACCGTTATTATTTACGGTTGTTATTGCCTTTGTTATGATCTTTTTTAGTCGCCATGCTGCTTATTCTTATATCAGTTTATTTTAAGTTAGTTTAGCATGATGTTTTACTTTAGTCTTTTTCTGTTCCCTATTGACTTATCCCATAATCATTTTATGTTATAGTTCTATCGAGAATAATGCCGCCCATGAAACTTTTTAGCTTATATGGGCATTCACTAGGAAGCATTTCATATTTTTTTCTTCAAATTTTCGATGTTCTCTTGTTATATTTTTGTTTGCTTTTTTTGAATAAAGAATAAAGGAAGAATCATAGAATAGTTAAGATGAACATGTTCAAATTTTTTGAATGAAATTTGTTCGTTTGTCTGTAAAAGTGCTATATATTAACGCAATGCATTTTGATTATTTGATTTACATTCAATGAACAATAGCTTTCTTTTGATAACTACATGATATTTGAAAATCATTATATTTGTACTTATTTCATGTTTTGATAATCCAATTTTTTTCATACGGCGTTTTAACTTTGAAAGAAAAAATAATTACTTTGGAAGTGCACGCTGGTAAAAAATAATAATTTGCTACTTGTAATATTGTGTGCCAAGATATTATGCCGTTTAATTTATTATAATAATTTATTAATTATTATACCACTACTTATTTAATATTATACCGTCGTAGTTTCGAATGGTTTTCCGGGGCTGATTTCGCACTGAGTCAAGATTTGTATTTTTTATTTTGTTGATTGAATTCAGTTTTTCCTCTTGGTGGATTTAGGAGGATGTAAAAACTTTGATGAATCTTGCAAAACAGGAAATTTTTTCTTATCTATAGATTTTATAAATAAGATTTACTGCGCTCATGATTGTGAGACCTCGATCTCACAATCAAGCAAAGATCGAGCAGAAACATGATTTTCTTTCATCTCGAGAATTCTTCGGAACTTTTTTGCAGTAATAGCTATCGTAGTCTGCCTTTCTCAAGCAAAAACAGTTTATTTTTATTTTTCAGATTTTATCGGACCAGAATAATATGTATAGTTTCTAAGTTTCAACAACATTTTTCAATTGGCAAAATCAAATAACAATATTCAGACGCGTCCAATTCACTCTGAATATCTTTAAGATTTAAGTAATATATTAAATAACATACCATAGTCTAATATTGAGTGTGCTAATTCATTCTTTTTCTTGTTTATACTTTATTACAAATACGGAAAAAACACAGCAAGTCAGCTTTAATATCAAGGATTCGTTCAAATTAGAAGTCAACGCTGAAATTAGGACGGCAGCAATTTCTGGATGCGGCAGCTGATACGATCATAAAATTCTGTTTCTTGCCGGATTTGTGTTTACATTCTGGTGTGACATTCTGGTGTGATGTATACAGATTTCCATGATAACCGATTCTTAATTCACGAACACTGGGCTATCGAACAATTGCTTCAAGTCTGTAAGATAACAATTTAGGCACAGAGGAGCTTTCACATGAGCGGTTAGTCGTATCATCCAGCCTTCACGGCTACCTGTTTCATTCTATCTCTACAAGCTACTCTCCCGGAAAAAGCACGATTCCCGATTACTTGTTTGATCTATAAGAATAAGACTGAACATGTGTGTGGAAATATCTTTCCCACAGTTCAAATTAGAAGTCAACGCTGAAATTAGGACGGCAGCAATTTCTGGATGCGGCAGCTGATACGATCATAAAATTCTGTTTCTTGTTGTATTTGTGTTTACATTCTGGTGTGACATTCTGGTGTGACAGAATTACATTCTGGTTTGACAGAATAAATTAAATTAGACTCATTTGAGAATTAAATGAAATAATTTAAATCATTCTGATGTGACAGAATGTAAAGCAGCAAAGAGCAGCGTGAATGTGTCGGTCTCTGTTTGCGGTCTTTGCGTTATACTTCCGTCGTACACCGTCCAACAAGGCCGTAATTAATAATTATATATTATAATATATTATTTATATAATATAATATAATATAATACAATATAATATAATAATTATGCCAAATTGCAAATTAGTTCACATTAGTTAACAAATGTATGTCTCGACGTAACTAAAAAATCTCTGCACAATTATTAGTGCAGTTCATACCTCACTATTCTCGCGCACCCTCGGCTACGTTACTATACCCTGCAAGACGCTGCTGCGAAAATTTACCCTCAGTTCGCCCAGTGTGCCGAGCTTGGAGTTGGAGCGTCCGTGAACGGCCCTCTTAAGCTTGTTTAATACAATGACTTAACAGGGTCTTTTCCCAAGTTTTTTCTATTTGAAGCTGCTTTAAATGTAAGAATCGTTTCAAGATTTAATTAATTTGTTTGTACCATTTCAAGATTTATTTAATTTGTTTGTACCATTTCAAGATTTAATTATTTTGTTTGTACCATTTCAAGATTCAATTAATTTGTTTTGTTTCAATGTTTTGAAATAAGGATCGAGACTATGATAGAATTTACAATAAGTGTCGGAAGACTTTTAGAGCTTTTACATGACTTGTGCATGATAGTCAATTGTGTTTAATATTCTTTTCCGCGTTAACAAAATGGTTGACTCGAGAGTTCAGAAATTTATCTTATTGCAACCTTTTTCGGACTATTATTATCAGTCTTCGATTTCCCTCAAAAATTTAATTTCTCAAAATTTAATTACCTGAAACTATATGTAGATAAAATGCTTTAAACATCCGCATGAAACATCGCACATCAATAAATTAATTTGTTATTAAATGCTTTAAATACACTTAATTTTATTCTCAAGTTTCCATGAATTTACAGGTATCCAACACTGAATTACAATTCTTATTTTATACTGTTGGAGCACGCGGATTTCAAATCCAGAATTGACCATAAATTCTATTCTGCTCCTGAAACAATGTTAGTGTTTCGGTCGACTTTAATGAAAACACTCCAGGTAAAAAATTTAATATTAGTTTCCTTCGGCGAGAAGTTCAAGACTGTGTATACAATTTATTTTCTTTACATCGGTGAACTCCACGCATTCTCTTCGCCATGTTCCACTCAAGAGAAACTCGCGGTTTGCGTAAATTGGTTTTGCATTTTAAAATTCATGACGAAGTGACGACACATCAGGCCATTGTGTTCTCAAATAGATCATATATTTTTATAATTATAAAATTTCAAAAAAGGTGTGACCGCATGTACCGCATTGATTTCATATGAATGTTAGTTGCCAAAATATGTATTGGAAATCCACACGTTAGGCGTTAAACGGTAGTAGCTATCGTACGTAATATCGTTGTACGCCTCACAAGATCAGAGACTCTACTAAAATTAATAGTAACTTGTAATGCCCTATGTCAACGAATAACCAGAAAAAACTTATGTTGCGGTTTCAATGCGTATGCGTGTTATGTCAATTTGAGTTGCTTATATTTCACAATTAAAGATTCACCAATATTTTAATAAGATTTTAAAGGGATGGATTTGCCATTTCCGTTTTGACAGCGGTTCACCAGTTGCCGTTGATTAAACCATTAGATCTGCCGCTGATTCTGAATATCGCTGAATTTTCACAGCTTGTTGCTGCCTCGATCATGCAACTCATTGCTCCAGTTTTCCTGCGCTTAACCGCCGGTCCACCATACCGATCTTGACCAGAACTGTTGCATGTAACAAGGATTGAACCCACAACTCACGCTCCAACCGATACTCTGAATTGTAACCACTGTTCACTTTGCATACCATTGTCAAGAAGCTTGAGCAAGACAGCTAGCGTGGCTGTTAAGAAGAGTTTGAGTCGTCCCGCGCTTCTGAAAATATTAAATACTCTTGTTTGAAGTTTGTGACACGCGAGTTCATGACCGTAGTACATCATAAACAGAAGAAGTGAAATTTGCATTCGCGGCTCGAAGCAATTTATTGTGGCTCAAAGTTCGATCTACTTTCTGGGAGTCCATCTATTTTTTAAATTAAAATGCAAAATGGATGATCATGGATAAAATGGATAAAATGCAAAATGATGATAAAAACCGGTTGTCTTTTTTATACGAGTAACTGTTATTCTTTATTACTAATTTCTTTTTGAATGCGTCTAGAAGTATTTGTTACATGAACGCTAACGTGAAGTAACAACCATCGAACTTTACCTTACATACTTTAATTTTATGTTTGTGTAAATATTAAGCACTAACAGCAACAAAATGGCATCCTAGATATTTATGCGTTTATTACCACTCTTGAGAAGCATTCGTGTAGTCCAGCCATTGGTTCTTTTAATTCAATTGATACTACTATATACTTTTATCTATTAATACTATAGTATTGTTACAGTCTATTGTTACCCACGTAGGTATTGCCACTTGTCATAGTATTTTTGTGGCTGAAGCTTCGACAGCGTTGCTTAATCAAGTATTTACCACACAAATTTCAGGATAAATACACATAAAAAATTTCGTGTTTTGATGAGGAATGTAAGTACTGTGGCCTGCGACAATTTGTAGCCAAATATGTTTTATTTTAATATCTACCTCATTTTCATCCATATTAGCACGACCTAAACTTTGCAAAGTAAATGAAATTCAATGACTTTGGATGAATAATTTCATAGAGATCCAGTCGAGTATCACGAATACGAAGTAACTACTGAAGAGTCCCGCAGCTCAGCGTGTATTAACGAAAATTTCGTCAACGTGATAATGTCGACTGAAAAGAGTTTCGAAGAAAGCAAAATGGACCACAGAAGCTTGGGCATTTCCAACTTAGACGCAGAGCTCGAATTTTTCCATAATACTGTCGACTGGAATATTTTTCCACACTTCGCTGGCCGATCATCAGTCGAAGTTTGCTCCACTGCGTGCAATGTTTGCTGTTTTGTCGACAATGTTTGCTGGTGTCAGAGTGCACTGCGTTCGCGTTTATCCTAAATTGAAAAGCGTTAACAAGTCCTAGAGGATAGCCAACTGAAAAATGTGAGAAAACTATGGACACATTATCGGTTCTTGGAGCACTCGTCCGAAAAAATCAATGACGGGATATTGACCAAAATCGGCATCATCGAGCAAGCTATTGCCAATTCGTACCGACTTTACGACGATCAAATTTTCGGAATGCGACGGCGGCTGGAACAACTTGAGGTCATGAACGAGTTGCTCAATGAACGAATCAAGATCAGTGATATGCTCAGTCACATTAGGGACAACGCTACAGCAAGCCAAAAAACTTGTGGCTCATAGAAATCCTCTAAAACTGAGTGGAACCGCCGGAGTTAGTTCAATATTTACAATTTTCTATGCCCGACGGGAGCGGATTACTGCAGGAAGCAAAGAGACCAAAGCGACAAATGCAAGGGACCTTTAAACATCACAAGTCTTAATTGCTTCACAAATGGCGTTTCATCAAACGAATACTCAGAAATAACGAAGGATAATAATGACCTGTAACATAGAAGTGCTACTGCGGACGATGCTTCATGGACGGAATTCCAGAGAGGCACATACATATGTGATTATTGCCTCATCGGAAATGAACAGTTGACCGCCACATTGCACCCAAAACCTGATGCTGACTCCGACAGCAGGTATCACCTGGGTCAGGATGTCTTGCAGAATTTGGACTCAATTCTGCAATCTACAATAGATATATCAAGGAACGTCCTAACTAAGCAGTCGGATGATAAATCTCAAGATATTGCTCAAGATATTGACAATGTAAGTAATCGTTTCCGATGTTGTTCATGGAGGTTTATTCCGCATAGGAAGCATGGGCTCAATGAGGTCATTTGGACGACCTCATCGTTGACTTCTAAAGAGAAGCTCGATGAAGATGACGACGAAGATGACGAAGATGATGACGAAGATGACGAAGATGATGACGCAGGTAGTGACGAAGATGACGACGAAGATGATGACGAAGATGACGACGAAGATGACGACGAAGATGACGACGAAGATGACGACGAAGATGACGACGAAGATGACGACGAAGATGACGACGAAGATGACGACGAAGATGACNTGATTGCGTTGAAACAACGTTCATAACGAGTTGATTGCGTTAAAACAACGTTCATAACGAGTTGATTGCGTTGAAACAACGTTCATAACGAGTTGATTGCGTTGAAACAACGTTCATAACGAGTTGATTTCGTGAAACAATGTTCAATTAACATTATTTAATAGTCAATTGCCTGGTGGGATAGCTAAGACTTGCCATCCTTATGTACGTAGGTGTAAAAGTAGAGTGACAACTACTGATCGAAAGGCAAACACGAGCGACCTCGTCAAGGATGTATCTTTGAACGTCAAGGGTTGCGGGAGTGTAAAAACTTGAAAAATTCATGATGGGAGACCGATGAAAGTTATGCCGTAGTCAGTTGCAGCTTATGTCTTAAAAATTAATTATGTATTATGTCTTAAGAATTGGCTTATAATTATTCAAAAGAAACCACGAAGTTGAATTTTTGTCAATCAAAGGATCTTAAATATTTAAACATCGGAGTTTAAGAGATGAAATTACTGTGTTCCCGTTTTGAAATAAGTTAAAATGTTTTGGCTTCGAACATATTTATGAAATTTTCTTATATATTCTTAAATAAAATCTGAATATGTACCTCAATGTTTCCATAATGTTGGACTTAATTAGTGCTTTTGTTTATGCTTTTGTCGTGGGAATAACTTTCACGCGCGGGAGCCCAACATTCGTGCTTGCTCGACTGAAACGCTAACGTGGGCGTGGTATTGTCGGTTCTTTCCTTCCTTCCCTTTCCTTCGGCAGTTCTTTCCTTCCTTAAATTCCGACTGTTGTTTAAGATGACGGGGAATTTTAATTAATAAACAACTCACTAATTAACATTGAAATTTTACAGTGAGAAATTTATTCACGTTGTAAGAATAATAATCTTACACTGATTTTTAGGCCTGACAGTAGATATTTTAGCTTTCTAGTTATTAGAATTATTTAATTCATATTGACCGTATAAATAAGAACTTCACTCGTTCAACAAATTAGCATTATTTATTTTAATTCCCACTCTACAAATTTGTGAGTTTCTTTACTTTGAAAATTTTTACTTACACATTGTAAGTAAAATATATCTTATTTTACATTGTTCGATATATCTTATTTCAAATAAATTTATCAGCTTTTTATTTATTACTTCTTTTATTTGATTTATTTTTTATTAATTTGTTAGTTTTAACTCAAAGAACATATAATATGGCTGTAATATAAGCCATTAAAAACACTAACCAATTTTTTATGCTCTTTGCGACCTATCCAACATATTACATCCAATGTTTTTCCTTGCTCACTTGCGAAGGTTGTTAGAGGTTCCGTCAACTAAAATGATTCCGAAATACTTATTTTTTTATTTCTGTTTAAGTCTTAATGCGCTTTTGATAATGAATGCCCAGATGAGCTCGACGGACACTAAATTCTAAAAGTTTTACTGAACCTGTTATATGTATATATACGGAACCTGTTATATAGCGGTTGCCTCATCGCTGTTTTTGTAATATTTTCAGGAGTTTAACGACTTGCGATTTCGCTCTTGATGTTGTTATTAGGGTTACAGAGCCCTGAGTGATAATTACGAGCCTAAGTAATTACGAGCTTAAGTAAGTGATAAGAGCCTAAGTAATTACTATCGCGCTAAGGTCATGCGACAGTAATTTCCGCATACAAGAGAATAGTCAACCCCGATAGGGTTGAAATCTTTATTTCTTTGGTAACTGCAATGTTGTGAGCTGAGCTTGGTAAACATCGCCGATGTTATTAGAATTAATTGTTCGGTACTGGAGCGCACAATTCGCTGCGATTCATAACCTATCACTTCGATACTACGGGATTTGATTGACGGATGTCAAGAAAAGGCATGATCAACGGCTGTGGCATGCTGGTGAAGCAACAAGTGTGGCTCAAATCACAAATCAGTGAAACAAACTTCGTTTCGTCGTCAACACTTTTACCGGACGTCTGTTCTTGTCTGTCTTTATTCCTATATTTCTTCGACACAGGCTAACTAGTGTCCAACTTTTCCCCAATATACGACACACAAGTGGACAACTTTCTTGGGAAAAACAAGGGAGCAGGCGAAGATGGATCTGCTTTCGCTGGGTGTCACCCTTTGCCAAATTACAATTCTCGTTACCAAGTGCCCATGTGTGAACAAGTGGACACTGGGCAGCTACAGCTGAATAATTCGCTCATTTCAGCGTCTGAATTCGTCTCATTTCAACCGCTGAATCGTCACCTTTTAGCCGCTGAATTCGTCTCATTTCAGCCGCTGAAGTCATCTAATGCCAGCCTCTAAATTTGTTGTATTTGTCTCATGTCAGCCTCTGCACTCATGTACTGTGTTCATCTCATGCCAGCCTCTGAACTCGCTGTGTTCGTTTTATGCCAGCCTCTGAACTTGCTGTGCTCGTTTCAAGCTAGCCGCTAAATTCTTCAAGATTTCAATGTTTTCACTCATCGTATTTTATATTTGCTTGATACAATACTGTATAGCTCCCTCATTGTAAAATTTGAATTTTAGTACCACTCTTCAATTTTCTTGGTACCACTTGACTGAAATTTTTAGTAATATGGATGATAAAGTGGCCTCGTACAAGACCGTTGTAAACAAGGGCACAGTTTCACCCATAGAAATTTGTCGATAAACATTTGCAATATTGCACCCATGAAGTACAAAGAGCCGAGCGCTGTGTTTGGAGTTTTTGTTGATTCATGCGTAATCTTATTTGTTCACTAAAAAGGAGAAAGGGAATTGGAGAGACAACAAAAGAGTTACCAACATTTTTTATGTTCTTATGTGAATGTCTTATTTTGTTTCTGAGCGCCAAACCCGTCTGTCTCTGCTATATTTTTGGCTGGTTTCCCGGTTTATTTGTAAGTCCGCGATTTTTTAAACCGGATCTTATTTGGTTATATTGTTGATTGAAATCCGGCTGTTGTTGTGGCTCTTGTACACTTATTCACTTAATTTTTTTTATGTAATATTGATTAAATATTTTTAACGACCCGCGAATTTAATAATTAAAATTTATTATTTGTCTTGAATGACATTTAAACGTCTTCGAGTTTGCAAAAAAAAAAAAGTTTTAGGATCATTTCATCTTTCCTGAAGGTTCAAGTTACATTCTTCAATAGTGTACAAACTTCCCTCCTGAAAATCATTCAGGAACATTCATTTGGTTTACTCAAAATTGAACTATTCTCGCCATAGAAGTCTGGATGCGGATGTTTTGCTCAAATAAAGGTCGCCAAACGATAAATTCATCCTCGCATATCATATAAAATTTCTTGAAAATTCATCCATCCTTTTATTCATATTTATTATTATAACCAACTTTAAAAAATTAAATCCAGGCCAGCTGGATCCTGTACAAACTAAGTAAGCAACAATAACTAACATTCACATTCGTTCCGACCAGATCTGTCTCCGGAAGCTCGACCCTCTCCCCTGAGTGGACTGAACAGCGTGGGCACCGGCATAGGAACAGACCACGGAGACCTGGGCGTCATCGGGGGCTCGTATTCTCAAGTGTGGACGGGCAACCGCCACCACCACCGACCTCCTCACCTCATGGACGCTCCTGACGAAGTGACAGCCACCATCGGCGGCAACGCATTCCTGCCTTGCGCCGTGCAGCACCTCGGCGACCGAACGGTCGGTTCACTGAGAAAAAATATAATTCAGTACTCACTGCAGTGAGTGACAGAGAGCGCATTTTCTCGCCGACGAAAACTTGAGGTCACGGACGGACGGACGGATGGACAGACAGACAGATGGACATGGCGAGCACATTAGTGCATTTTTTTCCATAAATGAGAAAATGCACTAAAAAGAATGGGGAATATTGTTCAAGTATTGACGCACTTTCTTGCCTACAGTACAAACAGAGAGTTGATGTAGCAATGATATGACCTTTTGCCTGGCCAAAGTGGATCAGGATGACTCATACATCGCATAAAGTGCATTGTTATTTGGAGAAAGCCATCATCTTTTTTCTGTGATTTGGGATTTAATTTAATTTAATTGAAATTCATTATTTAGTTCATAATTTTTGTGTGAAATTTGTAGTGAAATAATAGGAATCAAGAACCGTCAGCTGTTTTTAAAAACAATACAAAATATTTGATTGAAATACATTTTTCATGTGTGATATTCTGATGATAAATGATAATACTAGAAGTCAATCGATCTAAAAAATATGAATGAAATTTCTAATTAGACTTGTTTTATATGCCAAAATTATTCCTTACATAAGTAAATAATGTTTCTATACTTCCACACATGATAAAATATTAAAAAATAGTAACGAAATTGCTACGTCTTTTTTCATAAAAGATTGCTTGATCAATTTTTATCGCACTCACTAAAAATTTTGAAAAACTCAGCTTTCACTTTCCTTCATCAATTACGTACTAATAATTCCTCTTTGATTTATTGTTCCCTTATAATTACTTCAATTGCAGGTTACTTGGATGAGACAGCAAGATTTGCACATTCTCACTGCCGGTCCTCTAACGTTCTCTGCCGATGAAAGGTTTAGAGTGAGTAATTTATTATAATTATTTTAGTTTTAATTATAAATTCTACAAATATTTGGTTTCATTATATTATATTGTTAGGCTTTGGTTGTTATTTTTGTTTTAATGAAACAACCTCAAAGTTGAAATTTGATTAAGATCTCATTTTCAGTCTTTATACCAATAATTCGGTATTTCGTATATACTCATTCGTAAAACGACATTATTTGACATGATTTTTCAATAAACAAAGTAAAGGTATATTTTCTATTTAAAATTAATCTATACGACGTTTTGGAAGGTATGCATGCGTATTTGGATCATCAAATAAAATATTGCAGCAGTTAACAAGCTGTTGCGCAGTCAGCGGCTAGTAGTAATATATTATTTCAAATAAAAATTATTTGGCAACACTTCCCATAAAAAACATTTTTTAACAGGAAATCAGGTATCTTTTATCATTTTTTCCAATCGTTTACGTATCTGGGTCAACCAATGAAACATTGCAACAGTTTACTAGCTAGTGCGCAATCCGCAGCTATTCATAAAATAGTATTTCAAAACAAAGTATTATTGGAAACATTTCCAAAAAAAATGTTTTTTAACAGCAAAGCAGGTATCTTTAATGAATTTTTATGATCGTTAACGTATCTGGGTCAGCCAGTAAAACATTGCAACAGTTTACCAGCTAGTGCGCAATCAGCGGCTATTCAACACAGCACCGGCGCTTTATAGCCCAGACTTGCTATTTCGCAACTGCCATTAATTGGTCCAGTATTTCGTCAGTGGCCTAATTGCTCGGCGTCAGCTGACCCACTGAGGCTACTTTTAAGTGAACATTTAATTAATTAGACATCTGCTATTTTTAGCGCATTTTCTCATTTATAGAAAAACTGCACTATTGTTAATGTTTTTCGGGGCTTTTTCGGGGGAAGTTTGGCTACTCTTTTATGTGTTGCGAAGCAGTTTAGCAGCGTAAATTTTTACGATAAGTTTAGACGTTAACTGCTCAGCTTAATGAAATTTTAGTTTATTAAATAATATAATAATTAAGGCTTTAAAACAGAGCCACAAGCAACATAAACAAATTTTTTCTCACCGACAATTTTTCCAGTTTAACCCTAAATTCAATATTTTACTGCAAAGCGAGAACATTCATCTTTCGTACAAAAGTTTTAGGGATAGATCTATTACACACAGTTTTAAGAATTTCCACATAGTAACTGTAGCAGGATATCCTGCATCAGTGTATCAGCCTGTATCACGTGTGAAATGGATTTGTGATACTCCGTCACAACAAGTCGCTTTCATCGCTGCTTTTACAGGCTGATATGGCCTCCTCTTTCAACGCTTGCTTGTAGGATGGATGCTGTTCGCTCCCTGGAGCACAACTACTGCAAATATTACACGAGCTAAAGAAAATATGAAGGCCTATGTCATTGCAATATTATTTATATAAAATATAATTTTACCGTAATAAGTATTGCAGATGAATTTCCTTTTTAATGTTTATAAGGTAAAGAAACCTATGATGAATGATTGGTAGGGATAATATTATGAATAATATTTTATGTAATTATATTTTTTATGTATTTTACAAAATGAATGCCAATATTCCCATTAATGACGCATAACATTCACTCTCGATAATTGTTACCACATGCAATCGCATTTTTTCATTAAGGATTATTCTATCTTGACGTGGTTTGGTTATTCATTAATGATCATCATAATATTATACCATGACCAATTACAATTGTAAGCGTGCAATTTTACATACCTGTAATAGAACACTCAAGTTTTTTCCCGGTAACATATGCCGCAAATTCAAATAAGCCTAAATCCTGCTGTTCATTTGCACGAGTAATGCATTAATAATTATCAATCTTACCTAAATACTTTTAGTTATTTAGGACAGCCTTCACCGCAAATCCAAACCAATAATAATAATAATAATAATAATAATACCTCTCAAAAGTTTCGGTCATTTGCTCAGCTTACATCACAAATCAAACCACTGTTTGCAATGTCTCGTGTAATCATCAAGTTGTTTGCCGCTGATTGACATTCTCGACCCAATTTTGTTATCAGGTTAGGGGCTTCCATAATGTCGTTGCAATGAAACCTTTTCTTATGCCTCTTCCGCTCTTCCTAACTTTCCTGACAAGATGAGTTTTCGACAACATTTTTTAATGTCTTTCATCGCCGGCAATGAAAATTACAAAAAATACCGTCTCTATTTTGAAGAGATTATACATGACGTCAGAAAATTAAAATATTCAATTTACTTACATCGAAAGATTTCTCGTGGTTTAAAATTTTTTCTCTATTGATTATTATTCCTACTGTCGCAACTCATAGATGCTGCACCTAAGTCGCCGCTCGTCTATAAAAACTTTCAATGCTGGTCATAATTACGATTTGCAAGGTTAGATCAACACATAATAACTCGAAGCTGCTTCGATCTCACTAAAACGTCATGCTTGAGACTTATTCAAAAAGTAAATCGTTTCTATTGAAGGCCAGGGACATTAGTGTTGAGGAGACTGAAGGGGAATTGATGTTAGTTAACTGACTTTAATATATTAAAGGACACGTTTGTTTGCAGCCAATCGTGCTTGATTTAGTTTGTTCCATGATATTTAATAAATACCCGAAAAAACGTTTACTCACGACTTCAATTCCCTTTTATTGTTGTTTTGTGTATATTATTGGGGACTAAAAGGAATTGGCTTAACGATAACATTCAATTCCAAGCGCCCTGACCCGATCGTATAGCGTGCGCAAGTTCTGCGATAAATGCCATAATAATCGTACCCGTGGTACAGCTGACTGTTTATTGGTATATATTGGTCTCTTGTTGAGAGCGCATAATACTGAATAAAAGATACTCTGGTGGTTCTCATAGCAATCATTGCTTTACAGTAAGCACTACTCAATCTTGTTATTGAATTTTCTCTCTGCCGTTTCGTTCGGGTTTGGATAAATGTATGCAATGTTAGAACTTTAATGCTAATAATACCTTTCAAGCCAAATTTCTTTTAAATTATTTGTGAACAATTATAAATTGATGAGACTGTTGAATGTAACTTATAATTTAATTGAAACTTTATTTATTTAATAATATTAGGTGAAGCGCCCTGGGTAATTTACCACTTCACAATTTACGTCTTCAAAGCCCAGGATATTGCGTTAATTTTCATGCTGTTTAATATTACAGGTACTGCACCCCGAGGACTCAGACGACTGGACGCTGCACATTAAAATGGTCACCCCTAAAGACGCGGGGCTCTACGAGTGCCAGGTCAACTCAGACCCGAAAATTTCCAGAGAAGTCACCCTCACAGTCAAAGGTAACTTGAATGCGTTATACGTATTATTATTTATTATTTATTATTACGCGTTATTTCCAGAGAAGTCACGCTCACAGTCAAAGGTAACTGAAATGCATTACATATTGTTTATTATATAATATTTATTAATACGTATTATTTCCAGAGAAGTCACCCTTACAGTCAAAGGTAATTTAAATGCATTGAATATTATTTATTATATAATATTTATTATTACGTATTACTTATAGAGAATCATCCTCCCAATCAAAGGTAACTTAAATGAATCACATATTATTCCAGTGACTCTATATGAATAATTATCTTGTCAGAGCGCAATATGGATAGTTTTCCATTTAGAAAGTCTCACAATAATAGTCCGAATAATATAAACATTTCGTTTATATAAATGAAGAATCGGTCCTATTTTTAAATTCTGATTCATTAACACCCTCTTATGTCTCAATGAGGATGATAGCGTGACTATTACTTATGGAATTCATAAGGTTCTAAATTGGGTTCAACCGTATTCAAACTTATTTGGAACAATCTTTTTGTACGGGCGTTGTGATATTTTTTAGTTTTAATAAATCCATTTTTTGTTCGCTGTAATTATTAGTGTCTTGAATTCTTTAGAATGTTAGAAAATGAACAGTTAGTCATTACTTTAGAATTTCCATCTTAAGTTAGTAAAAAAGAAGAGAAGTTGTTACAAAGATTTCACACTCATATTCAAATAAATTCAACAAGATTTCTTAATTATTTCTCCCGTAAATTCGGTTCATATTAGTGTTTTCCTGTTATATTCTGCAGAACACAGCCAGCTCGACGACCCTGGAACATTTCTGCAGACAACAGACGCTCGTGAGTATTGACATTTCCTCTGTTATTTACTCAGTTTGTAGTCAGTAGTACTGATTTATTTATACATTTTAAGAGTATTTATTGCATAGAACTATTCATCTCACAGCAAGTAGTAAGAACATTCATTATGAGGCAGCCCGATGTTTCATGAATAAGAAACAATGATTTTTAAAAATTTGTATTCATGTTCTTACAAAAATTAGTGAACCATAGACAAACAGAAGTAGAAAATTCGCACTCAAAAGAAAAATTTAATGCAGTACGTATATGAAAGTCACCCGTGCCAAAAATCCTTTTACGTTGTTTCGTACATTGGAAAAATTGTACAATGTTTTTTCCGTAGCGTTCATGATGCACAACTGCGGTGAATCTTCATCAGTAGTGATGAAAAATAAGAAAACGTTTGATAATGATTCATTTGCGTTGAGTCCAAATTTCCGCTATTTTCAAGCACTTCACAACAGCAAGTGTATTCAGTTTATAAGCAAGTTTATTCAGTTTATATTACTTCAACAGATCGTTGTTTGGTTTCGTAGCACACATGTCTTTCCTTTGAAAACATTTGACTCTGTCTGACTATTTTGTAAGCTTGATAATATTCTTCACTTTTTGTAATTTAATAAGGTGTTTTTATTTTGGTTGACCTTTTTAGAAGTCTAAGGCAACGTGAAAATCTTATTACTCAAAGTTACTTCTAAATCGCAAGGCCACATCGAGTTTGCGTCAAAAAAATGTGTCAAAAGAGCACAGGCTATGCAATGCATCGTCCAGCAGTTTTCACTGCATTACGATAATGACCAGGGGCTGTACTATTAATTGTCCTATCAATAATATTTGCTAGTTAGTAACTCCGTTAGACGGAGCTCAGCATAAATGACTGAATCTTCAGCATTTGTTATATATTTCATACGACTCCTGTGATCGCAATGATCATTGATAGTAATCCTGTTACAACTCACTGAATATTTTTACAACGTTTAATAACTTGAATGCCCCATTGGTTGCCATACGGTCAGTGCAATAATTAACCATCGATTGAATGAAACGTCAACGCTGCGCAATTTGACGTACAGTACTTCGCAATCCCTTTGAACTTCACACAGAATTTATAACCTCAGTGCCTTTCAGAGTTTGTTCAATCATTTATTCCCCGTTGCAAAGAAACCAATGTATTACTCATACCCTCAAGTGAAGGCCTCATGAGTCGCAATAGATTGTACGTTACAAACACCACGCAACGTGCCCATAGGAGCAATAATTTTCTCTTGTTTTGAATGGCAGCGCGAGTTGTGAGTTGTGGGCATGTTCTCGCCGATAGCAACCGCTCCCGTCGGACTACTTCTTATGCGTATTCAGTCACAGACGAGAATTTCTTTGTTTTTAGCGCATTTTCTCATTTATTATAAAGGCACTATTGTGCTCGCCATGTCCGTCTGTCCATCCGTCTGTCCGTCTGTCCGTCTGACAAAAACTCTATTAGTTTTCCTTGTACCCCGTAAATCTGAAAGAACAAGTCCACCGGAGCAATACTTTGGCTGTGAGTCGTACACGATCTATATTTATCGTTGGCCCGTATCGTGCGGTATGCTCACTAGTCACCTAAAGCGATCACACGATCCTCTAGAGAAATGCTGCGTGCTGCCTTGTTTGTTTTGAGTGCTAGGCTCGATACGCAGCATTTACCGCAGCTTACCTATACGTCTGCTTTATCCAACTCCACACTCAGGAAGTTTAGTGGGTAATGTTTTCCAAATAGTGACTCACTTCCTTGCCCACATTACAAGCAATGAGTGGACGTAGCACCAATACGCCCTTTTGCAAGGCGTATTAGTGCAATTTTTATCCACAAAAGAGCAAAAAGTGCATCTCTATTTAAAAAAAGTCTCACTCATGTCTGAGAGTATAAGGCACTTGGTTGGGCTATGGCCGGCCGATCCACGGCCAGGAAGTGGCCGCTGATAAGCGCGGCTAAAATTTTTGTCACATTTTAACCTAGCTGAGTAGAATCCAACTCACACGCGATATAAATTAACTCGAATTACATCGAATAACTAACAGTAAAAATTGTTGACTGCAATCAATCATAATTGCTGACGGCAATCAATGATAATTGTTGACGGCGATCAATGATATTTGCCTACTGATATCAATAATTATTACTTACGGGAGTAAATGCCGATTGTTTATAGCAATCAAGGCTGGTTGTTTATGACAATCAATGATGATTATTTTGGTTGAATGTCATGCTTACGAGTTATTCACTTGTTGAATACACTAATTAACTCGTATCGCCCAGCTCACTATATCTGCTTTTCAGGTTTCTATAAATCCTCGATAATCAGTATGAGGTGTGATAAATCGCTGCTTAGCTTTTATAATCAATAGCCAAGAAGCAGGTGAGTACGCCCTCTTTAATGCACTGAAAATGAAGCTGTACGTTGTTCATTGATGATAAATCGTAATATTTTCGTCGTTCATCACAGAATTTATATCCCGTTATCTATTGCTGCATCGATGAAACGGAGAGGGAACGGACTGGTCTCGATGTTCACCAAATCGATTCTGCTTTGATGTCGAAGCGCCTTCAGTGTAATGGTCGAGATCTAGACCTCGTTAGAGATGTTCATGAGAATTGTTTACTGCTTTCGTATATTCAAATCCCTTTCCTTTGAATTTGTTTGTAATATAATGGCTCTTTGTGCATAATTAATTGATGCTCCATTAGCTAATTAAGTTGGGATTTTAATAAAATAAAAAATAAATATATTGGAATAAAATAAAAAAATCCCAACAAATAGTTGGGATTTTTAAAGGTGCAGGTCAAATGTTGGTTCAAGTCCAAGAGATGACCTCATGGTGCTTGTTCGAACCTATAGAGCTTTTATTCGCTAGTGTGAAACGTTTATGCATTGACTTTTTTGGCAATCGTTAAATTTTGATGGAACATATATGACATTCTTTACTATTATATAATATAATACTTTACTAAATATAATTATCTTATAATTATATTTAAATAATATGCCGCTGCAGACTTCACAAATAAAATTATTTTGAGTATGCGCTAGTTTAAGAAATTTTTTGCTGCTTTGATTCTGGATAGAGTAATTAAAAATGACCATGGGTCAACAGGAATGGGCGACTGTACCTCATAAATTATAATTATTATTCTTAACAGTTTCCGATGCCGACGCAAGATTGCTCGGTCATCACTAATGTATAATATAATTCAAGTTAAGCGTTAACGATCCTTCCACAGGATTGTCGGACTATTGTGATATTTGATAATTATTGAAGTTAACAGCTTCCGATGTCCCATACAGGATTGCCCGACTATAACAATACTTGTATGTAATTATTATAAAATTCAACAGCTTCCAATGTCCCATACAGGATTGCCTGACTATCACAATACTTGTATATAATTATTATTCAAGTTAACCGCTTCCGATGTCCCATACAGGATTGCCCGACTATCACAATACTTGTATGTAATTATTATTATATTTAACCACTTCCGATGTCCCATACAGGATTGCCCGACTATCAGATTCTGCCTGACTACGACTCAGACTATTCGAACAGGAGCGGCAGGAAGCAAGCTAAGGGTAGGAGGCGAGATAGGAAATGCAGGAAGAGAACGAAGAGCAGGAGGTCATCGGGTAGGAAATAAATCTTTGGTCTCTTTAATAATTCTTATTGTAATTCTTTTGAATGAAGGCTTGCGCTGGAATACAGGCTTGGGTGTGTCGTTGCCTCGGTGTTTGCTTTCTTATAAATTAGAAATTCTTTCATGTTTTCAGGACAAAATGATCCTGAATTAAATTTCAAAATTTTGCATGATGAAAATCTATTAATATTATATGACTCCAATATTATACAATATCTATTAAATATTTGTAGCCTAATTTGATAAAATTATAGTTTGACTCACTTGCTTTGAAATTACACTGGGATCAAAAATAATAAATGAATTTATTAATATGTTTAGGTGCAATGAATATATGTAGTTTGGGTGGAGAAAAATTCTCGTTTTCAAGACATATCGCGACGAGAAATATTTTTATAATCAAGAAATTTTAATTCAGAACATCAGATATACACATGGGGTTTTTGCATATTCTAAATTAAATAAAAGATAGTAAAAATGCTATAATTAGAGTGGGCTTCTTAAAAAAATTGATCGGTTCTACACCCCCAAGCTTTGTACCTCAGTAGCAAACAGAGAGAAAACTTTCCAAATTAATTTGAACACAATTATTAATTTACAATTTTCTCGTTGGTTTCGAACACGAGTTTCAACTTGCTGCCTCGTCTGTAATATTTTCTTGACCTTATTCGGACGTAATTGATTATTCGGCCTGGAAAGAAATTTATTGTACTGCATTTCTCTCTGAGTTTGAGCCTCGGCTTGTTGTTGTTCGCCTTCGTTATTTGTTTCGTAATCATTCCTTTGTTGCTCGAATTGTCACGTTTACGTTGGAAGTTGCCCGCCGTTTATAACACGTGTATGGTATTCGTGCCTGAACCTACATTGATTAATTTATTTCCACTAATAAACGAAATGTCAATAAGTTTTTATTTGCAAAACTTTTCATGAATTTTCATTCAAAAGAAGAGTCATGTTTGGAAAAATTCTCAGTGTGTGATAGATTTACTTACAAATCAAGTTACGTTACGTTTTGTTTGCCTTTGGTACAAACTAAATTATTGTTCCATTCTTCGAAGCAATTGTATATTCATAAATGTTTAACATTTTCTTTGATTTAACAAAACATCTTGCAATCAAATATGCTCATTTTATTTCAATTAATTAGTTTTTTATGGTAAATTTTTCTCTTTTCTAAACAATAATATAGACATAGTTTGTAATTACGCAGAGAAACACACTTTACCACCCATTGTACACGTTCAAACACAGAAACTTCATTAACTTTATTACCTCATCGATCTTCTGATAGACACCATAATTTTCAAATGACGATCATGCCGATCTCCTTTGTATTTTTGCGTCATTTGTTTCGGTGGTATCAGCACTTCGCTAATTACGCTCGTCAAGGGTTGTCTTCGTTAGCGTTGGGTGCTTCTATTGCATCAAGAATTTTTTCGGTTGTCTTTCATTCGTGATGTTGATTCCTTGGTTAATTTATTGGTCGATTGCAACCTCTGAATAGGGAAATTATTATTAATTATATAATTATTAAATAGATCGGAGATCATAATGAAAAAAGGGTTTGTGGAAAGTTAGGAGTGAATTGTTTGAATATGTTCGTCAAGGTGTTGTCTTTCGATTATCTGCTTTGTCTCACATGAGTTATATCCTGCAACTGCTTCTACTAACTTAACTATAATGATGTTTTCTTTTCTGTGTTGCAGCTGATTCTTTCCTCGACAGTTCCTTAATAATTGCAAAAATGCATACTGGTAGTTGTGTTCTAATTTCCTAACCCATTTCCAAGCTTCTACTACCAATAACACTAAATTACTATTCGCCCAAGGCCTTAAATTGCTGTGCGCTTCTACTAATAATATATTGTTATAAATATTATTAACATCTCCCCATTTTATAAGCTGATATGTGTTTTTACTGCCGAACTGAAGAATTCCTTAATTAATTTAGAGTCGGCGAAGATTGGTCTAAAATGCTCAAGATTTTTTCTAAAATGCTCAAGATTGTTTTTACGTAAAAAGTATTATTTATTACTTTGACGCGACGCCAACATAGACCTCGTGAATACGATTTTACTGTACAAAGAACCGAACAGAATTTTCCCTCCGGCACTTGAGATGTTACCTACTTTGAGAAATTGCTGTGTTGTTTTCATCCGATTTCTTAATCTTTCATAAAGGCTTTGCAATTTAAAATTGTCAGAACACTGGGCGTTAACTTGCCATTCTAACTTTCGGGCAATAGTTACCAGAAACAAAAAACGCATGCGTTGTCCATGCAAATAAGCCCTGCAGTATCCAATTTCATCTGAACCGACCATCAGGGTTAGGTTATCTTAGAAATTAACAACACTTGGCAGTGGCGTGAACACAACCTCAACCTGAGATCCGTATAGAAGAAGAAAAAGTACTTGAATTACACTAGAAATAACGATTGGTTATATTGTTCAAAAATTGACACGCTTTCCGTAAATAGCACTGATACACTCTTTTGCCTCAACACGTACTTTGTAGTGGCATGAGCAAAATCCTCAACCTGAGATCCTTATAGAAGAAGAAAAAGTACTTTAGTTACGCTCGAAATAACGACTGGTCATATTGTTCAAAAATTGACACGCTTTCGGTAAATAGCACTGATACACTCTTTTGCCGGTTAAGTTACACGCGAAATAACGACTGGTCATATTGTTCAAAAATCGACACGCTTTCTGTAAATAGCTCTGATACACTCTTTTGCCTGGCCGAACTGAGTCTGGATGACTCATAAAGAAGCAGAAAATGCATCACTTTTAAACAAAGTCTCCTCATTTCCCTGAAAGTGAACTTTTTGGCAGCCGATTCTTTCTGTGGAAACAACTCATATACGTCTGGGAAATAAGGAAATTAAAAATTAATCAAAATCGTCTCCAATTCGATGCAAACTCACAGCTGATTTATCGAAAAGAAAAGAGTGCTGCAGGAAGATAACAGTGCTCGAGATGGGCAACAAAAAAGTTGTTTTACTGGCGGAGATGTTTACAAATGTTAGAAAAAAATTAGTAATACTAAGCCATTCTGCAATTTGAATATGACGAACATAATTATTTAACTGATTACGCCGTATTATTTAATTGATTACGACTCATTTCAAAATAAATCTTATATGCGAGTTTCATTTAATATACTAAATGCGGAATCTCGCTTATTTGCCCTACTACCAATAAGTTTTGCAATATGTCTTCTTTCATTCAAGAAAAGAATTCAATTCGGCTTAAAATTATGTTTTCGCTCATAGTATTCATTTCATGTAGGGAATGACATGATTTTGCTAAGAAAAACTCATTCTATTCATAATACCATAAATTGTTCAACTTGACACAAGTCAAGTTTTACTATAAATAAGGCGTGCATGAGTGCTCAGGATGTTGCTAAGAGTTTCCTACCAATTAAGAAATTAGGTCTGAAACTCTTATCCGCGACGCCACCTCTTCGTGTGAGCCTGTACGATCACAGCTTAGGCCTAAAAGAGGCTCTAGGGATGCAAAGAACATTCATCTCACGTGCACCAGCGCCAAACTTCATAAAACAACAGCGCAGCTCTAGGCCTCTTCTACAGATGCTGCAACTCCACTCAAGGCCTTCACAAATTAGAGGCAAAATCCCGAGTAAGATTTGCCATCCTCAGCTCCCGGGGGCTGCAATGAGCTTGAGGAGAGACTGATTTTTTTTCAGCGTTTTGATGGTTGGTGTGATTGTAAATGTGAGCTGAAAAACATTGAAGGAGGTCTGGTGAAGAGGCTTCAATAGTGAAACGAAACCGGTTTTCACTTATTTTTGCCACCTAAGATTTGCCATCCTCGGCTCCCGGTGGCTGCAATGAGGAGAGACTGAACTGATTTTTTTTCAGCTTTGATGGTTGGTGATAGTGAATGTGCGGTGAAAAACATTGAATGAGGTCTGGTGAAGAGGCTTCAATAGTGAAACGAAACCCGTTTTCACTTATTTTTGCCACCTAAGATTTGCCATCCTCGGCTCCCGGTGGCTGCAATGAGGAGAGACTGAACTGATTTTTTTTTCAGCTTTGATGGTTGGTGATTGTAAACGTGCTCTGAGAAGCATTGAAGGAAGTCTGGTGAAGAGGCTTCAATAGTGAAACGAAACCCGTTTTCACTTATTTTTGCCACCTAAGATTTGCCATCCTCAGCTCTCGGTGGCTGCAATGAACTTGAGGAGAGACTGAACTGAGTTTTTCAGCTTTGATGGTTATGATTGTAAATGTGCGCTGAAAAACATTGAAGGAGGTATGGTGAAGAGGCTTCAATAGTGAAACGAAACCCGTTTTCACTTATTTTTGCCACCTAAGATTTGCCATCCTCAGCTCCCGGTGGCTGCAATTAATGAGCTTGAGGACAGACTGAACTGATTTTTTTTCAGCTTTGATAGTTGGAGATAGTAAATGTGCGCTAAAAAGCATTGAAGGAGGTCTGGTGAATTACGCTTCAATAGTGAAACTTCAATTACATTACATTACTTCAATTACATTATGAAACTTCAATTACATTACGCTTCAATAGTGAAACGAAACTCGTTTTCACTTATTTTTGCCACCTAAGATTTGCCATCCTCAGCTCCCGATGGCTGCAGTGAGCTTGAGGAGAGACTGAATTGATTTTTTTCAGCTTTGATGGTTGGTGATAGTGAATGTGCGGTGAAAAACATTGAATGAGGTCTGGTGAAGAGGCTTCAATAGTGAAACGAAACCCGTTTTCACTTATTTTTGCCACCTAAGATTTGCCATCCTCGGCTCCCGGTGGCTGCAATGAGGAGAGACTGAACTGATTTTTTTCAGCTTTGATGGTTGGTGATTGTAAATGTGCGCTGAAAAACATTGAAGGAGGTCTGGTGAAGACGCTTCGATAGTGAAACGAAACCTGTTTTCACTTATTAACTTTGCTACGGATCAGTGCGATGCAATTTTTAAAAACAAATGAGGGCTCAATATTAGAGAACCTGTAATCAATTCAATACTTAAATTATATTAGTTTGCCTAGTGCAACTTGGCAAACTAAATATAAAATAAATATAAAGTTGCAGTAGTAAAATATACTATAAATATACTAGTGCAATTTTTTATATTTAGTAGGAATGAACTACTAAATATAAAAAACTACTACTAATTTCTCATTAGTAGGAATGATGCTATCATAATTAATTGCTAAAAAACGAGATTATTTGCTAGCTAGTTTTTGTCTAGGGATGTTTTCCCACCGAAAGAAGATTTTCTGCCAAATTCATAAATTTTTATTGTATCAACTATACATTCCCGTGGAAAGTTTCTTCTGATAAATTTAAACGATTAGAACCTCTGCATGGAGAATTTTAATGAACCATTTATTGGTTCTCTTTTCGGAATTATTTTTCACTTATTTTATTTCAAGAAAATACATTCATGAATAAAACATAATGTAAATTTTCAATATTAAAAAAATGTATTATGATGCTCATTCACTTGAGCTTCCACGAACGAAAAAGAGGATGGGCGGTTCCAATTCAACTAATTTGAAATACCGCACGTTGCAATAGAGGCTTGCGCCGAACATACCAGGACTTACCAGCTAGGATAAATACCAGAACTTGCCAGCTATGATACCTATATCAGGACTTACCAGCTAGGATACATACCAGAACTTGCCAGCTAGGATACCTATCAGGACTTACCAGCTAGGATACATACCAGGACTTACCAGCCAGCTAGGATACATACCAGGACTTACCAGTTAGGATGCATACCAGGACTTACCAGCTAGGATACATACCTGGACTTGTGCTGGTTTCTGCTGCAATGTACCGGCCATGACGCTCACAAACACGCTTCGTCTTGCTCCAGACGGGCCTCATATTTTTCCCACTATTTACCAAGGATATTTTGGGAGAAAGTATAGAGTATTTAGCGTGGATTGCTGAGCTGCTCGTCTGGACGATAAATAATTTCCTGCACTAGATGCCAAGCATTGCTTCTCGGCGAGACTCGTGATAAAGTTTTTACTTGATAGTCTTTTTAGCGCATTTTCTTATTTATGGAAAAAATGCACTATTATGCTCGTCATATCCGTCTGTCTGTCCGTCCGTCTGTCTGTCCATCCGTGACCTCAAGTTTTCGTCAACGAGAAAATGCGCTCTCTGTCACTCACTGCAGTGAGTACTGAGTTATATTTTTTTTATGATAGACGAAGTCCATGACAATGAAAGCTGAAAATCATCATCGCTCGTGGTGTACTTAGCTTCAACTTATGTACTCTCAGGGACATCTCCTATGATCATCAATAAGCGTGAAATTAGTGTTATTTTACCCTTTTGCTTGAACTTTTACCTGAGAAGCTGCAGAAAATATTTTTCACTGTCACTAATTTTATTAATTTAAAGTTTTTACTCCATATTACGCTCGCAAAAGCCGTGAGTTGCGGCTTTGAAGTCCACTTCTCTAGGAAGTCATTAATATTTTCATTCCTTTTTCTTTCTGAAACTTTGCTGTATGGCACGAGTTCGCATTTCCTAGAAAAAATCAGGTAATGCTTCCGTAGCTTTGTATAATGCAAACTTAATGGCAATGTTTTGATGAACATTTTTAAAATGGATGGCTTTGAAACGATTGTCGATGTTATAAATTAATATTTTACGTTATTTAGGACATTTTTGCATAAAAATTATGATTTTCGTCAATGATATTCCAAAGACCTGGAACCTAGAGTTATCGTCAGTAAATGAACAGTTCCTAGCTAGCTACTTTAGTTTCATGACAGCTTAAGTGATTAACGAGCTAACACTGAGAAGCAGCTAAGCACTATGTTAGTGATGGGTTTTATTTTTACTTGTGCTATCCACCTTCACTGGAACGTCTAATAGAAGAAAGACCAACTCAGAGACAATAATAAGACTCCAGCTGGGCCTATACTTAAAAAAGTTAAGAGATCGTAAGTTCATCAGCCAATCGTTGACGGCCTTTCAAGCAAAATCCACCAATCATAGACAAGAAAATAGAGCGTAAGTACTTACGTTCACTTCGCGAAGTTTGAAAGTAAGACTCCGGAGGAACACTTTTCTTTTCGCGCTCTCCCATTCCTTCGTCTCACGTAACCAAAAACTGACCCACGGAACCATAAAAGCTTCAGTGAACATCCTTCCAGTTAGCAGGGAACTTTTCTTGAACTGTTGTATATAAAAACAACTTTTTATTAATGCAACTCAGCTGCATTTCTGATACCATACAAAAGTTTATTGTATCCAAAACCGCCGTATTTTTACAACCAGACAGCAATTTAATAGAGACCTGGCTGCTTTATATTTGATATAACACAGCTCAGCGAAAAAAAATGTTGCGCATACGTTAATCATTAAACTTAATTCGGAAATCAGTTTGTGAACAAAAATTATTCCCGTATAAATAATCATTAGTATAATGTTGTTATTACTTCAGGCTCTAACGAATGGGTTTCTTTGATTCGTAAACGCTAACTTCCGATGGGTTGTTGGGGTTATTATAGGATTGGTCCAGGTTCAAAGTTTATTACAGTAGAACAGCAGAACAGATGAGGGAAGTTCTCCTACAAATAAACACGCATTTAATTAAATTAATTAAGCACAACTAATAACCAGACAATTACAACAAAATTCTATGCATATTTCTCACAGTTATTCTAATACAGACTAGATTACCCAGACGCTTACCATGAGCAAGAATACCTGCGACTGGCTTTAGTAAGTAACAATAATGAATGACCAAACCGTAAGACAGGCCCTTACACTATTTGGTTTGATGTTGCCAGAAGATCTGTTGCAAAATTCCTAAGACCAAAAATCCCTTACAATTAGATTCCATTCAATCTAATTTACAACCGATGAGTGTCAAGCTATAGAGTTTTCATAATTTATTAAGCTCGATTCGAAAATAAAATGTCACAGCGTCTTCAGAATTTCAACACTGTACTACCACGTTCAATTGTTATCTGTAATCTTTTCAATATAATATTCTCTACTGCTTCAAGTGAATCAATCAAATCTACTCACTTATTCCTTAATCCAGTCGTCTTACTATCACCGTATTCTCCAAGGCACGGCAATAACTCTTAGTAAGTGCTTGTGCGGGACTGCGGTTAACTGTTGTATAAATTTCAGTTAACATTCTGCCTCATGTGGCATGTGGTCTAAGAATAGTGAGTGCTTGTTCACTCAGGCGCTAGAGTCTCGTTAGCTCTTAGTTGGCAATCACTGCAACAGAAGCTCGAGCAAGTCATGCTACCGTTTGCTTTAACACGATTCAACATGGATGCCTCCACCAACAATGAATTTAACATCGTTGTCTCTTGGATTCCGTCTGTATTAATTCTTGAATATATAGTTTAGTTTGAGATTGTCTATTAAACTGAACAGGCATTGCTGGCAGCTTCTGCAGAGATCGCTGCATTAATTTGTTGCATATGAGAGAAGGAATGAATGAATCCTGACCGCTGCTGTCCCATAAACTAATATGATCTTAAAAGGATTTCTTGTCTCATTGCCTCAATAACTTCGTGCATTTACGACTCAAACATAAAATCGTTAGTATTTAAATACGTTATTATGTCTTGTCTATGGAAGCTCGTTCACAAAGGTAATTTTGGACATGCATGTCAGACGGACGACACGGATGAACAGATTGGACTTTAATCCGTCTAACGGACGACGGGATATAAATGTATGGAAAAAGCATAGGCTTTATCCTCGTTGACAGGCCTCTGGATGGAAAGTATAACATGGATGAAATTTCTCGCCGTCTCACAAACTGGAGCAGCTACGTCAATATTAATGGCAGGATAGAAAAATAATCCTGTTTGCATGACAAAAAGGCGTGTACGACGTCGCTTGCAAAGCGTGACGCCATCCATGTTAGATAACGAGCAATAAGTGAACGCCAACCTAGAAAATAATCCTTACTTTTGTAGACCATTTAATAGAGGTACCGTCTTCTAGTCGCTCATTATGTCCAGGGACCATACTTTCAAAATTAGCTATATAAGTGAACGTAAGTATTTACGCTCTATTCTCTTGTCTGTGATTGGTGGATTTTGCCTGAAAGGCCGTCAATGATTGGCTGATGAACTTACGATCTCTTAACTTTTTCTGAAAGTATATGTTCTGATTATTTGGCTGGGACCGAAACTTTGACCGTTAGAAGCTCAAATATTGACAATAATTTCGTATTTTCGCGGAATTTCGACTAGATATGGCATGAATGTTAAACTAATCAGCTTTCGTACTGATATTATGTATTTATAAAAATAACTACACTCTACATCATATGCTTTCCCCAACTTGCATAACTATTAACAAAATTAAATATATTCATCCTGAGTACATTTCAATGATCTGCTTGCTTACTCGATTCGTTATTAACTTGTGTTTGTTTAAAAACCTACTAACAAGAATAATTCTATACGTTTTTTATTTTTTGAACAGATGATTCAGCTTGTCACCGAAATGTTCTCATTAATTGAAGATATGATAAATTTACTTGGCGTTCTTATAGCTTTTAAATTCTTGATTTATAACATAGCCTTAAGACTTTATATCCTGTTATGCACGGCCATGTGAAGTAACATTTCAGCCATTTTCGCTCATGCTACTGCTACATTACGAGGTACTAATCTCATTACAATACTAATTCCACATTAAGTTATACTGATCTCATTACATCACCCATTCTAATGAAATTTCGTGATAAAAATGATAACCTTGTGGCAACCCTGTCGACCACTGATCGGTCATAAGTACTTATTAATACATTTTTTCCTACTACTTTTCCCCAATTTAAACATTGCATTGGACATACCAAATTACAATTCAAGTTATACCAAATTCAATTCAAGTTCAAGTGAACATATAGTGCAAATAATTTTCATTTGAAAATTGTTTCATGCTTTTAAACAGTTGAGAAAATTAAATGAGAAAGATATTTTAAGAAATTCTTTCATATTAAAACAAATTTTACTTCGCCTATAATATTCTAATATTTCGACACATTAAGAAGTAAAGTAAAGGATAATGAAAGCTGATAACTTTCCAAGGTTGACTTACACCCACAATGGAACTCGAGAATTATTTAAAATTAAAGTATTACTTTACAATTTATTATTGATTTTGTCCTTGATGTTTACTTTTCTCCGCGGCAAATTTAAATTTACTGATTCCGTTCCTATGCATAGGTTCAGGAATGAAACGCAAATTCAGAAATCGGGAGCATAATAATGCCATTATTCATTTCTACCAACAAAATGGTCTCTGTGTCCTCATTTTACCAATTAATTTCGCTGATCATGACAAAACTATTAGTTTTGTCGGAACTATCACCACCGTTTTACTAATTAATTTCTCTATTCGGTTACACTTTTAGTTTATCACCACCGTTTTACCAATTAATTTCCTTTTTGCGACTACACTATTAGTAAATAACCACCACTCTCAATTCCAACTACAGTTTTATTTTATCACCACCTTTTTACCAATTAATTTCTCTGTTTCCACTTCACTTTTTGTACATAATCACCATTTTACCAAATAATTTCTCCGTTTCCACTTCACTTTTAGTTCATAATTACCATTTTACCAATTAATTTCTCTGTTTCCACTTCACTTTTAGTTCATAATTACCATTTTACCAATCTCTGGTTCCGTGGCACTGAACGGCTTGACTACAACTCACCGAGAGGTGGTGTATCCGTACAGGTGGGTACATAGTACCAGCATTTGATGTGCCTACATCTTATGTACCTTTATCTCACGTACCTACATCTCATGTATGAACCTACATCTCATGTACCAGCATGTTATGTGCCTGCATCTTATGTACCTACATCTCATGTACCAGCATGTTATGTACCTACATCTCATGTACCTACATCTCATGTACCTACATCTCATGTACCTACATCTCATGTACCTACATCTCATGTACCTACATCTCATGTACCTNTTTCACGCACAACTTATTTCTCTCTTCTTTCACACACAACTTATTCCTCTCGCACAGACCTACTTCTTTCACACACAACTTATTTCTCTCGCAAAGACCAACTTCTTTCACACACAACTTATTTCTCTCGCACAGATCAACTTCTTTCACGCACTCCTTATTTCCGTGTTGCAGGGCAACATCACGCGGCCGTTCATCAAAGTGTCTACGACGGAAGCCCCTTTGTAAGCTCATCGTTATTGGTCGTCTTGCTTGCAGCCTCGCTGCCCGTTGCTCTGCTGCTGCGGGACCGACATTTTTGGCTCGGCCAGCGTCCTTGGTCGTCCAACGGCTGCGGCTGAAGAACTAAATTATATTATTTAAGTCTATGTCGTAATGTATGTATTTTAATTGGCGTTTCCTACATCAGCTAACTCCAAATTGGACTACGCGAAGAATGGAAATGGTAAACGGGTTGTGAAATTGTGGCCAATTTCACATGTGGGATGATTTTCTACCTCATGTTTTCCTCATGAGTTAAGTGAATGATTATATATCGATGTTGAGAAAAGAAGCTGATGTCAATCTAGAAACTAAGAAAGAATAATCGTATGTAAATTTATAGACAAGGAAAAAATAAAACTTATTAATTAATTATTACCGCTTTAAAGATTTTTTCTTTTCTCATTTCATTCTCATTTCATATTTCGTATATTTTATTGGTTAATTGCTTCTTTTATCTACCCGTAACTATGTCTCAAATATACTCCCGTGTTGGACAGGCATTGCGATTTATTTCGTATACTCTTATTGAAGATATATTTTCTGTCACCGAATGGGCTGCTGAAACCCAATTTTCTGAGAAACTTTGATCTTACATTGAGTTTAACGGTTATTTCTTGTTGTTTAAGTTCTCATTTGAACTTTTAATTAAATTAATTTTTATTATCAGAGTTCATACTTAAGTTAGCCTAAATGGTTATTGATTTCGTTCTTTTACTTCCTCCAGCGATTTGATCAACGTGGCTAAGGTTGTAACTATTCATTTATATCTCTACAAAGTAATCAGATGGAATTTCCATTTTAAATGGTTATTGATTTCGTTCTTTTACTTCCTTCAGCAATTTGATCAACGTGGCTAATGTTATAACATTTATATCCCACAACACAATCGGATGGAATTTTCATATATTCGTGGTGAGTTCAACAATTTACAGCTTATATTAAAGGAGTAAACAATAATAATTACAATGATTATCTGCCGTGAACTGATGATCAGAGGCTATCGTGAACTCAATAGAAACAAGCAAGCAGGGAGTCGACTTTGGCTAGAACTTGGAGCTGCCACAAGGGACAAACAAACCAATTGAAACAAACGCTTACTTGATATTAATCTTTCATTTTCAATATTTATCTATATTTTTTACGTTGCGAATTTTTTTCGCGGGATTAGTGTTCTATCTAATTAGCGACAGCCAAATCGGCCTTCCAATTTCAAATTTAAATTTATTCCCAAGCTTTACATTTAATATTGATTAAGTATTAATATTTTACCCAACTCAGACAATAAATCATGTTCAGATTATTGCAGATTAGCGAAAGTGATTTCAATTATGAACGCAATCCAGAAATGGCTTGAATTCTATCACAAATTAAATTTCTTGATTAAAATTTAGTCTCTAACATGATTTTGAATCAGAAGTATTTACGGATTTTTGCAAGGATCTGATTGAAAAAAAGTTATTTACGTGTGTCAATTATACAAAAAAAATTTTTCCGACTATAATTATCATTGCACAGTGTATATGTACGGAAGACTTCAATCTTTACCATTAAACTTAACATTTTTTCTAAGGAAGAGGCTAGGAGTAAAGATGGGAGAGTTCAGTGCCTTACCTGTAATAAGAAATGTAAAGTTTACATTAGAAATAGATTATAATGCATTGTAAAGTAGTAATGTTTAAGACAGTCTATGTAAAATTATTCTCTTAGGCGTAGAAAATAATTCGTAGTCCT